>NC_058130.1:579784427-579874427 GCF_016433145.1 Gracilinanus agilis
AGCAGTGTTATTTCCTCATTGTTTATACTGCCTTTAATCAGGATGTAATGACCTTCCCTGTCTTTTTTAATCATATCTATTTTTACTTTGACTTTGTCAGAAATCATAATAGCCACTCCTGCCTTCTTTTTCTCATTTGACGCCCAAAAGATTTTGCTCAGGCCCTGAACCTTAAACTTGTGTATGTCCACCCGTCTCATATGTGTTTCTTGTAGACAACATATGGTAGGATTTTGGTTTCTAATCCACTCTGCTATTTGCTTCCATTTTATGAGCGAGTTCATCCCATTAACATTCAGAGTTATAATCATTAGTTGTGCATTTGCTGACATTTTCGTATCCTCCCCTATTCCTACCCCCTTTTTCTTATTCTATTTCCTTTTAAACCAGTGGTTTGCTATTAAGCTGCTATCCCTTATTACCTCCCTTGATTAATTTCCCTTTCTACCCCCTCCCTTATTTTTCCCCCTTTTTTTGTTTTTAAAGGCCTTATGAATTCCATCCCCCTTCTTCTCCCCTCCCTTTTTTTGACCTCCCCACACCCCTGCTCCCCTTGGTTTATCCCTTCTGAATTTCTCAGAAGGGTTAGATAAGAATTTTATGTCCCAATGGATAGTATAGCTACTCTTCCCTCTCTGGGTTGATTACATTGAGAGTAAGGTTTGATTATTACCTCTTAATACTCTCTTCCTTTTTGTAATAGTATTTGTCCCCTCTCCTTCCCATACCATCTTTCTGTGTAATAGAATATCCTATTTTTCTTAATCACTCAAGTTTCTCTTGGTGTCCCCTGCTATTCACCCCCTCTTTCCCATCCCCCATGTCATCTTAGATTATTTAGTGTTCCACTCTCACCCTGTGAATTATTCTTCTGATTACTATAATAGTGAATAGAGTTCACTACAGAGAATTATACATAACATTTCTCTACATAGGAATACAGATAATTAGATCTCACTGAGGCCCTTAAAAAGGCAAATTTAAAAACTATAAGTTTTCTTTCTTTCCTTCCCCTCTGTATCTTATTTACCTTTTCATGTTTCTCTCGATTTTTGTGGTTGGATATCAAACTTTCCATTTAGCCCTGGTCTTTTCTGTGCAAATACCTGGAATTCTTTAATTTTGTTGAATGCCCATACTTTCCCCTGGAAATATATAGTCAATTTTGATGGGTAGTTGATCCGTGGTTGCAGGCCCAGCTCTCTTGCCTTTCTGAATATCGTATTCCAAGCCTTGCGATCTTTTAGCGTGGAGGCTACCAGATCTTGTGTGATCCTGATTGGTGCTCCTTGATATTTGAATTGTCTCTTTCTGGGTTCTTGTAAGATTTTTTTTTTGCTTGGAAACTCTTGAATTTGGCGTTTTCTTATCTGGATCGAATGTCCCGGGTGTTCTATGGATCCTTTCAATGTCTATATTGCCCTCTTGTTGTAGGACTTCAGGACAATTTTGCTGAATAATTTCTGTTAGTATGGAGTCCAGGTTTCTATTATTTTCTGGTTTTTCTGGAAGACTAATGATTCTCAAGTTGCCTCTTCTAGACCCTTTTTCTTGGTCTGTCACTTTCTCATTGAGATATTTCATGTTTCCTTCTATTTTTTCAGTCTTTTGACTTTGTTTTATTTGTTCTTGTTGTCTTCAGAGATCATTAGCTTCTAATTGCTCAATTCTAGCCTTTAGGGATTGGTTTTCGGCTATAATCTTCTTGTATTCCTTTTCAATGTGATCATTTCTGGTGTTTAATTTGCTTATCAGTTCATTTGGTTTCTGAGCCTCACTTTCCAATTGCAAGATTCTACCTTTTAAACTGTTATTTTCTTGCCAGATCTCTTCCATTTTCCTCACAATCTCAGTTTTGAACTCTTCCATAGCTTGTGAGGAGTTTTCCTTATTTGAGGAGGGTCTGGATGCTTGTTTGTTCTCCTCCTCTGTTTCCTCGGTTGTCTGGATTTTCTCTTCCATGCTGTGCCCTGTTGTGGGGTTCCTCCGTTCGTCTGGACTTGTTTTTATGTCCCCTTGAAGAGTTTTGTGTGTTTCGGTCAGGAGAGGTTAAGAGCTGCTTCTTACTCTCCGGCCATCTTAATCCGGAACCCTGTCTTTCTTATTAAATGTAAGAACGCTTAATAGTGCCTGACTCATAGAAGGTGTTTAATAAATGTTTATTGGAGTGTTGGATAAATTAAGAAAAAGTTAATCCAACTGTATATCAAGAGGACTAACTCTTGCCCTAAGTAAAAAAAAAAGGTTCATTTTGAATTTTTTTAGGGAATGATCACTAAACTATCCAATTGCTCTGGCAAGGTTATTAAAATATTAGGGATTACATTTGAATATTCTATTTGTTGTCAGAATTAATAGGTGTTATTTTCTAAAAATTATTTTTTTATGTATACATTTTAAATTATTTTATGAAGTTGATTATTTTGTTTATAAATGCGCCCCAAAAGCACTGGAAATAAATATATTTAGTTGTTGGGGATATAACTTCCTTCTTCCTTAAGTTTTACAAAATCATAAAATAATGTTTTTTTGGTGAAATATTTTCTTCTATTTTATTAGTGATTTAATAAGGTAAAAGCATGTTTAAAAATTAATAGGCTATGCCTTATAAATAGGAAGAAAGCAAATACTGGACATTTTGACAATTTGAAAATTAAAAGAAATAGGTCAAAAATGGTTTTGATGTCAGATGTGAACTTCTTTTTAGAGGTGAGAACAAATCTCTTGTATATACAAGACAAAGGCACAGTAACTATTTGTAGGTCAACAAACATGTCTATTTTTTTAGTACTTTATATACACTGAATTATCTATGATCAATTTCCTTATCAGCTAGCATGAATAATTTGATTAATTTTTTATTGAATGATTATAATTGATGGGCAGTGTAGTATGTGATAAAATTTTAATCAAATTTAACTTAGTGAATTTAAAAACTTATTTTTGAGACTTAGTTGTCAAATATGTACAAGCAAAATCTTAAGCATATTTTGTACCATAAGGCTCTGTTTGACTTGCCATTTAAAAAAAATTAATTATAAGGCTCAGTGTGTGTGTAATATATATATATATACACATATATATATATATATAATTTAGATACTCATGGTACTAATATATTGTTTACTATATTATAGTATTTTTATTAAGAACATATATTTTTGATTTGATGCTTGACTTTCCTATGCATATTCCCTTTCCCTTTATTCTTGCACTCTATTTTATATTCTATTGCCCTGTAATACCTTTCTTCTTATTTCTCACCCAGTGTTTATTTTGAATAAGCTTTGTTTTTGGAAGTGTTGGAAAAATCCCCATATTTCCTGGCTTTGAAGAGGTTATCTTTGTTGGCATATTTATATGGAAACATGTATTTTTCTACTTTATTTTAGAAGCCACTGTCACTAAAAATGACCATGTTGGTGATTGTAATCATCTATTTAATATTGTCCTGTGCTTTGTTATTATTATTTTTTAACCTCTAACTTATTGATTCAACGGCAGAAGACCAGTAAGGGATAAGTAGTTGGTGTTAAGTGACTCTTTTAGGGTCAGCCAGCTAGGAAATGTCTGAGACCATATTTCAGTGGTTCTCAAACTTTTTTGGCCTACTGCCCTCTTTCCAGGAAAAATATTACTTAACTCCCTGGAAATTAATTTTTAAAAAAATTTTTATAGCAATTAATAGGAAAGATAAATGCACCTGTGGCCATCACCGCCACCCTGGATTGCTGCAGCACCCACCAGGGGGCATTAGCGCTCACTTTGGGAATCACTGCTTTATTTCTACATATTGACCACTAATTTAAAGAGAATTAAACTTGTTATATTCTATTTGTGAGGCAAGTAAGTTATTTCATGATACTAGAGCATGAATGCTCTTTAGTCATTATTCCAGTAAAAAATTTATATTTACATACATGCAATGAATAGTTATGGTGGGGACATCAGTCACTCAGCATATATTTAGTTAATCTCTTATATAACATACAGCTAAGTGGTACAGTGGATAGAGAGAACTGGACCTGGAGTCAGGACTCATCTTCCTGAGTATAAATCTAGTCTCAGACTCTTATTAATTGTGTGACTCTGGGTGAATCATTTAACCCTTTGTTTGTTTCAGTTTTCTCATCTATCAGATGAGTTGTAAAATGAAATGACAGACCACTCCAGTATCTTTGCCAAGAAAACTCCATTTGGGGTCACAAAGACTGAAATGACTCAAAAATGACATGTGCCACAAATGTATTATATGCCACTTCCATGGTAAATTCTGGGAATGTAAAGACAACAAAGAAGCATTCCTTCCCTTCAGGACAATTGTATTTAATTAAATTCAAAAACATGCAAAAAATAGTTACAAAGTATATCCAAGATGAGGAAAGCTCTCACAATTGGGGAGAATCCTTCCAAAAGTTCTTATATAATAACTAGCATTTATATAGCTTGTTAAGGTTTATAAAGCATATATATATATATCTATACATATCTATATATATCTATACACACATATATTTTAAAATTTTTTCTCTCCAATGACTCTGTAGGGTAACTGCTGTCTTTTGATTATCTTTGGACTTCAATGACCTTATATTTCTACTTAGAGACACTTTGTAGTAATGTGGTCTTCTTTTAGCATGGTCAAGGTCTGTCGATTCCTTGACTTCTTTTTTAGACTGAATCTCCTCCCAATCATTCAATACAGGATTCATATACTCCTCTAAACCAATTATGCAGCCCTTCTTTTGCATATTTACTTGCTCAGGAAACCACATCTTAGTTCCCAATTTTATCAGTGAGAAAACTGAGACTAAGGGAGTTTAACACAAGCTGATCTTTGGAGGAAGTAAAGGCTTTTAGCAACTAAAGGTGAAGAAGGGAGAATGAACTGTAGACATGCAGCCCCAGCATGTGCAAAGGAATAGGACTGAGCAGCTAAATGTCTTATATTAGCAAATAAGCTAATTGGCTTGTTCTTTAGGTTTTGCTTGTCACCTACTTAGTATGAAAACTTCCTTCTCCTTTTATAATAGGAGCATTCAACTTTTCTATTTCTCATGTGCTTTTTTTCTCTGTGTTTAGCTTACCTTTTGTCACTCTCACTTGTAATGGAATCTAATGTCCCTTATATTTCAGTGGAATTCATCTCCAAATAACCCACTGTTCTTTTGTTACTAAACTGACATGACCATATTTTTCTATATTTAAGAAAAATAATATTTATTTATTTTTATTTGTTTATTTTTCTATATTGGATTAAAAATAAATTATCTTTTCCTTTGTGTTCTAAATGGTCATATCATAGTATTGTTCCCCTTTATCTCAGTATAAATATATAATCAGATATGTGATGTTGGGCAATTTAATGATGAATTTTGACCCGACTTTCATTTATGAACTATAATGTGATAAAAGAATATATGAAGTAAAAAGTAATGGGCATAGGTAACATCAGACCATATGTAAAATTGAAATTGTTTTTGCACAAATTAATTATTTATCCACAGAGGAAATGTTAGTTCTTTCAGAAGTTTTGAGCCTTTCTTACTTGCCTATATCATTTTAATTACTTTAATTTTTTTCTTTTACTGCCAATAACTATAATAATTGAATTTGACAGTGTTACATAAAGCACTTCAAATCAATTGCTTGATTAATTTTATGATACAATTGGTTCCATCAAGGTAAATGAATGTTAATAGTAATGCAAAAAATTTGAGATATTTAAGCAAAACCAAAATTTCTATCCAAAGTGAAACAAGGACAACCTACTTATCATATATTGATGTTATAATGCTCTTTTATTCTCTACAATGTGAACTTTTCTGAACTGAAGTACTATCTTACTTTTGACAAGAAGCAGTTACAAAGGCACACCACCTTCCCCTACCACCTCCTCCCACCCCTCCCATCATCTCAAAAAAAATTGAGAAAGAACTAAGTTGAGTTTTTATTAAGCAAGATTTTTAATCTCAAGCATAAACTATTATTTGTTGGAGTTGTGGTATATAAGATACATTTCACTAAGCTATATGAGATGCTAAATATTCAGTTATAATTCTAATTATCAACAAGGAAAAATGGATGTTGGCACCTGATGAATACTTTTGTAGCACAGTAAATTATAGAAAAGTTAAGATAGTGATTGCTTTAAGTTCCCACGCAATTTCTCACAATGTTGTTATTTGAAACTGAAGTATGACTTTTTATTCTGGCTTTAATTGTGTTCTTAGTTATGCGAAGTGCATTGCTTTAGGTATACTCCTAAAGCTGTTAGAAAATCAAAGCATATAAGGCAATCAGTAGTTTGCCTGTTGACCTTTTTCTCTCGTGGTTTAGTGATAGGTTTTGAAGGGGAGAGCCGGTTATAGTCAGAATTGAAGGAAACTGGCTGTGGTGTAACGGCAGGTTCATATCAGACCAAATAGTTGATTCTTCTACTTTCTTCATATGTCCTGCCAGTTTGCTGTATGGCTGCCACAACAGGAACCCTGCGAGTCACTTGATTGGTGAGGATTTACATGTGTGCTAATTAGAGTGGAATAAATGATTGGCTGTTTGCTGCATCGCCATAAAGGGTGCCCAGATGTACACACTACGTGAACATAATGTGCCCGGGCATGGCGCATCAAAGTTTGTCAGCTGCATTACCTCAGCAGGCTTAGGGCCTGTCGAAGAGAATTTGCTGATAATCGTCCCTTATGATTTAGTGTCTGACTTGGTGAAAGTGAAAGAACTCAAAATACTGTCTTGGCAACAGAATTTTTGATCCTTTAGGAAAGTAGCAAATGTGCTAAAATCTAACTAGCAACAATGAAGAGATGACTTAAGGCTATGTACATTCAAATGCAGACTGCTATGTATTCTGAAGTACTTGGATATGTGATAAATAAAAATGAAACAAATTGCTATGATTGAATGCATTAAATTTTTTAAGTTGTCTAAAAATTAGTCTTTTGGACCAAATCAGGTTTGAAAAAAAGGCTAAAACTGTTTAGGCTGTACATGATTAGATATGTAGTTTTCAATATGTCTTTTTCTTTAATTTCAAAATAGTTTTCCATTGTTATGAAAAGTGACTTACAACCCCATTATAAAAAAATTATGATATATATTCTTTGTAAATGTACAGTTAAGACAATAATGCCTTTTATGTTGCATTTACACACAAAATCTGTAATATCTGATTTATTTAGTCTAGTAGTTTTGTAGTTACATGTGCATAATATCGATAATATACTAATGTACAATGATTAAATGGTTAAGCTGCCATATTAAAGTTGTGAGCTGTAATGTTTATCCTCCATAGCAAAGAGAAACAAAGCCTGTCCATTTACAGATGACATTATTCAATCTTTGAAATTGCCCTAGAATATTAGAGTTAAAGCATTGATTCTCAGCTTTGATACTGCTATTCACTTCAGTGACCCAATACAGTTAAGTGATAAGGTTAAGTTAATTACTGTATCTGTGCTATACAGCTTCCACATGATTACTTCTGAGAAAGATAGTGATGATGCCTTTTGCTTTAATTAAGGAAAAGAAAATGAAAAGATATAATTGGTTTTTTTTGTAATAATCTTGTTTTATGTCACTATCAACAAGCATCATATTTTTCTGTAAGTATATATGTGGATGTGTATATATACAAATAGATATATATTTCTAGGATGGAAATTATCTAGTATATACAAATTAATTCTTTAAAAAATTTTCTGGGATTGTGTTACCTAACACCTCAAGGCAATGCTAATGTAAACAATTTAAAATAAATATATGTAAGCATTCCAGCTCACTGTGAAATCTTTACTTGTCATAGTAGAGTTATAGTTATTTTAGATTGACTTAAATTAATGAATAATGAAATTTTAAATACAATTACTAGAAGTTTGTCTTTCAGTTTTTCATAGATGGCAATGAACAAAATATTGATAGTAATTAGAAACCTATATTAAATATTAAAAACTGAGAAAATCTCAACTTCTTTAATAATGCTTTGATTCAGATTTTTTTTTCAGATCCCCTCTATAGTTTTCTTTTCAGAAAATCTTTGTTTCTTTTTAGCATCTAGATTGATTCTGAGTAAAATTCACTCTATAGATTCATAATCCCTTTTCCCAATAATTTTTTTTTGGAGATGTTCTACTTTTCCCTCCTAAATTTATGCAAGGAACTGCCAAAGGATGTGTAGGGTTTTAAAAGATGAGAATGGAGACAGGCATTCTAGGCAAAAGTAGCAAGATGAACAAAATCACAAAGTGTAGAATGTATATGACGGAACACCTAATAGTTAGTCATGGTGAAAAGCACATATAAGGGTATATAGTTTGAGAAAAATTTAAAGGTAAGATAGTGTCAGATTCTAATGGAATTGAATGATAAGAAGTTTCAACTTTAGTTGGAAGCTATATAAGTATTTTGAACAGATGTGATATTTTACGCATCTAAATATGGAAGAATAACCCAGTAGCAATATTGGACATGGATTGTAAGTGAGGGTAATTAGATAGCTGGACCCATTAAAACCTTTGCTGCAATTCATATGGATGCTAATGAGAGACTCCAAGGTGATGGTGATAGTGGAGATGCAGAGTATTGAGGGAGTTAGATTAAAAAAGATATTACAGAAATAGCTTTCATTGAATCTGTCATCTGATTGGATGTAGGAGGGAAGGAAATAGAAAAATTAAAGATAAAAGCAGCTTTTTGAACATAGGTTACTAGGAACTCAGTACGTAGTATGTATGAAGAGGGGAAATGGATGACTGGTTTTGGTAATGATGATTTTGATGTCCTGATTATATATATATGCAAGTAGAGGTTGAGATTGAAACCTACAGAGAGATGGCTAGAGATATATATTTGGGATCATCTGAATAGAGGAGATCATTGAAAGTGTTAAATGAATGACTAGGGAAATGGTATAGAAAGAGAAGAAAGCTGAAGATAGTGCTGTCAGGAGCATTAATATCAAGGTATTCTAGAGGTGAGTTGACAAGAGACAGTGATTGAGTAGTTTGAAAGGTAGGAAGAAGATCAAATGATTGTAGAATCTGAAGGTAAGAGGTAATATTTAGAAAAATGTGTGATTCACTAGTATCAAAAATTATAGTGAGGTTAAGAATAATGAAGACTAACTAAAGGCTTTAAGAAATTCATTGGTCTCCTTTGAGCAGACAGTTTCAGGTTGAATCGTGAGATTGAAAACCAGAGTGCAGAGTTAATGAGTAGAGGCATTGAATGTTGACTACCTTCCTTGGCTCGCCTTCATTTTTTCATATTTTCAGTTATTCAGGGGAAGAGACATAGGATGGTAATTTGAGGGTATAGAAGGGTCAAGGAGGACTTCATAATTAGATGCCAACATGTTTGTAGATGTATTTGAAAGAGCTTGTGTAGGGGGAGACTGAAGATTAAGAGGGGCTTTGCCTTCCTGTGTCTCTCAATTTTGTCAAAATTAAAATTTCTTTGTCTTAAAACTATAATTCTTTCTGGAAAGAGCACCTCTTATGTTTTCTGCCCTCCCCATTTCACTCTCTTCCTCTGTCTCTTTTCCTCTTTCTTCTATTTTTCCTTGTTTCCTTTTCTTCCCTCTTTTCCTGTCTTCAGGGAGGGCTTCTGGCATATTCAACTAAATCTATTTGAAAATTTAGAAAGAATACAAATATTAGGATGGAAAAATGGACAAAGAATTTAAAATACTGGTATACAAGGTTAGAATGAGGTTTTAGAGAAATTTGAAGGCAAAAAGCCTTGCTCCTATATCCTAGACTACAAACCAGGTTCCAAAGTGGTAATTAATATTCAAAAATACCACTAGAGAAATGAAGTTGGAACTGACAGACTGATCAAAATGTTAGCACTGCTTATATCTCCCTGTGTGTTTCTGAGAAACTTCTGGGGAAGCTTTTCTGGTCTTTAATTTTATCATCTTTAAAATGAAGGCCTTGAAGTAAATGTTCTTTAAAATCCCTAAAAGTTCTCGGATCCTATGGATTTGGGTTCTAGTTCCAATTCTGCTTTTAATTAGCTTTTTGAACTTAAAAATCACTTAAGGTTCCTTACATTTTTCATTATGTAAAATAAAGAGGTTAGCTTAGATGATCTCTAAGGCTAGTGTCAATCCTAAAATTCCAGGAGTACTACCTTCCTACCTTCATATAATGTTCTTCATAAGTAGTTATTATTAGAGAATGACTTAGGTACACAATTTCCTAACACATCATAAGAGTTGTGGTTACCATTCGGATGAAAAGTTATCAAACTTACCCAGTGAATTTAAGATGCCAAGTTTTACTTTTACATATTACAGACACACATTCTTTAATCACCAAGTTATTGATTCAATTAATATTACATCCAAGGATGGAGAATAATTTCCCTTGTTAAAAGCTTCTGAACAACTTTCATATGGCTGGAATTTGGAAGACTTATGAAACAGCAGCATGGTCTAGGGAAGGACTTAGAGTCAGGAGACTGTTCTCTAATACTTAATGACTATTGACTCCTTGTTTCTAACATTCACTAATGGCATGACTATTGTATTTTGCTTATGTGTACAACGAGGATAATAGCACTTACTGGAGATGGTAATTTTATAAATTAATGAGTTCATATTAGTGATTATAAAGGCTGTTTGACTAATTTGAATATTCAGCAAAAAATTGAACTTTTTTTTGTAATGTTTGAATGTCTTTTGGAGAAATGGTTTTTGTTGGGAATGAATTGTTAAACATCTTCCATTCCTCCTGCTCTCAGATGCCTTTTCATTTCCATTCATTTACCCAACAAATAAATATACAAATAAGACTCTTAGGCTTTAGATTGTAATGTCATCTTATAGCATGTGTGTGTGTGTGTATGTGTGTGTGTATATATATGTGTATATATATATATACATATATATATATAGCACTGTTAAAGAATAGTATATATTTCGTAACAGTATGTAAGCTCCTACTGTTTGATTGCACTAGAGATGTGACAGTGATGGTCATTGTGAGAATTTTGAATTTAGAGCAATTTACACCCTGCAGATAAATGATTGTGCAGGAGTCATTCCCTTTCCCATGTTAGCGAGTAGCCTTATCCGTGGAACACTTTACATTTAGCGTAATATAGCAGAACTAATAGTAATGATGGAAATACTAAGTTCTGTATGGGATATTTCCTAGTAGGCATGCAATGGTTTGGCATTGTATATTAACATTCATATACCATAGTTATGCCTCTACTATCAAGATGTTTACATATTTTAGCTGAGGTGGTACTTTTTCTATTAGGTTATATTGAGAAAAAACTGCTTGAAAAGTTACTTTTACATGTCAACTGTAATAAAAAATCAGCCCTGGGTATTGTACGATGGAGAATATTTTCCCCTTCTTTTTTAATGATATGGAATAATAATGACCTGCAGTTTCATTTATTGTTGGAAAAAGTGTAATTGCAAAAATTAACTTGTCATACACCACAGCTCAGCAAAGTAACTTTCGTATAAGTCCATGGTCACAGTATGTTTTTTTGCAATTCAGCATCTGGCTCTGTGGGGTACTGATGGCTTCTATGAAGAAAAGTACCAGGGTGAGCAATTAAATGTAAAATGACAGCATAAAATATGATCATTATGGTTATACAAAAGACACATTTATGAATTTTGCAGATAACTGTCATTTTTTTCTACTCATATTTGCTCTTGCTTTGTTAGCTTAATACTTTTTGTGCAATTCATTTTTTTCTTTCTAAAAAATGAACAATGCCTTTTTAATTATCTTGACACTTGTTTATGCCTTTCCTGTTTGTCAGATTTGAAGTCTAATGATACCTCTTTCACTTTGTTCTGACATGATACTTTCAACTTTATTTCAAAATTGTGGATTTAAAGAAATTACGCAAAGATTGTATGATAAGACTAGAATTTATTATGCAAATTAGTTCTATCTTATATGTGGATTGAATAATGTGCACCACCCGAAAGTAGTTTACCAGTACTTTGTTTTCTTATGATAGGTGATAATGTTTTGAAGTGTTTTTCCTAAGTTCACCTCTGTTTTGGTTGGAAAGAGTAAGGAAACAGTTTTGACAAATGGAATGTAACGAGATTGTGTAGAGGAGAATGAATGATTCTGAATGATACCTAAGGTTTTAAGCCTTTAAACTTTAATATTGCTTTTATTTTAATTCTTTTGGATCATATTATAGAATCTTAAAATTTAGACCAGAGAGGCCACATCATTTTGCAAATGATAGAACTGAAGCACATAGGTTGAATGACTTTTCTAGTATTACACTGCCATTAAATATTTGGGAGAGAATTTGAAGCCAGCTTTTCATAACTCCAATTCTTATGCCCTTTCTACAATGCTATGCTGCCTTAAGCCAGTCAATCAGTAAGCATTTTTAAAGTTCCTTCTGTGTTTCTAGTGTTCAGACTACAAAGATAAGGATCTCAAGTTCTATTAGGAGAGGCAGCATGTACATGCATATATATGTGTGTGTATGTGTGTGTGTGTATATATATACACACACACAGAGAAAATAGATGCAAAAAGATACAATATAACTTTTTTGGAGGGAGAAGAGTTTAACATAATGGTAGAATTTAGTGAACGTTTTTGAAAGAAGAAGAAACTTACTTGTCTCTGAAGGCAGTGAGGACAGAACCAATGGGAAGCTAAATGGTATAGTGCATAGAGTCTGGTATGGTGTTAAAAGACATATATCATCTCGAGTTCAGACAATAATTAACTGTATGGGGGCACTGGGGTGATAGAGAGCCAGATCTGGAGTTGGAATTGCCTGGGTTGAAATTTTGCCTCATTCACTTCATAGTTTTGTGACTCAGGGAAAGTCACTTAACCCCATTTACCTCAGTTTCTTTTATCTGCAAAATGAGCTAGAAAAACATACAGTAAACCACTTTAGTGTCTTTGCCAAGAAAATCCCAAGTGGGGTTACAAAAAGTTGGACACAACTGAAAAATACTTTATAAACAACAATAATAGCAGTAATAATAATGACAATTAGAAGTAACTAGTAGATTGAAAATTAGGAAGAGTGAATTAAATTGCTGGATCAGTTGCTGGAGAAGACAGAAGCTGATGTAAATCTTTATGAAACATTGTCCTGCATTCCCATAAGGAGTATATTCAATATGAGCATCTCTCAATGTTCTGGTATTATTTATTTACTAAACATTGCAATATTTGTGGAGGTAAGAGAACTTGGTTTCTATAAAAGTACCTACTTGCACAAAAAATATTTATAGCAACTCTTTGTGGTAGCAAAGAATTGGAAATTTAGCTAATGCCCATCAATTGGGGAATGGCTGCACAAGTTATGGTATGTGATTTTTGATCGTATACGATGCCTTAAGAATATAAGAATAAGTATGCTATAAGAAATATGAGCAGGGTAACCTCAGAAAAAACTGAGAACCTTTATATGAACTGATACAAAGTAAAGTGAGGAGAACTAGAACATTGGAAGTAATAATAGCAGTATTATAAGGGTGATCAACTTTCAACAACTTAAGCAATTCTAATCAGTTCATTGATCAAATAGGATTCTAAAGAATGCTTCATGAGAAATGCTATCACTAGAGGGAAAGAACTACTGAACTTTAAGTACAGATTGAAGCATATACAGAGTTACACAGTAAATGTTTGAGGTTGGATTTGAATTCAGGTCTTCATAATTCTGGGCCTGTTCTCTGTCCACTGAGCCACCTAGCTGCCCAAATTTGTGTGTGTGTGTGTGTGTGTGTTTATATGGGTATGTACATACATACATCTATCTGTAAAAACACATATATGAACTCCTACTGTGATTTTTTTTTTGTGGTTAGCAATTCCTCATGAGGAACATTTACCAATACACAGTGATATTAGATTAATATCTTCTTTGCAATTTAAAAATATCAGAAAGGTATTTACCTTAATCACTTGGTCACAGAAGTTAAATGACATGTCTTGGTTCATATAGTCACTGTCTGGCAGAGACAAGGTTGATTGAACTTAGGTTATCCTGAGTCTGAGATGACTTCTCTACCTCCTACCCCATGCTATGTCTGGAAGTCATGGGGATATTTTAATGTAGTTTTCTTTTCTTATTTTGGTGATGGGAAACAAAGTAGACTTGAGACCAGGCATATAATAAAACATTATAAATATTTGAATTAGTTTTTACAAATTATTTTTCTTGTATCTTTCCCATGAATTGAGAAAGGCAATCATATTCCTAACTTACAGGAGAAAATTGAAGTGTAGAGAAAGAACTTGATTTAGCCATAATCACAAATTAAATGTCTGAGACTAAACTTAAGTCTTTTGACTCAAAATCCAGTTCTTATCTAGTGCTTTTTGCTAACTTTCTCCCTTTCTCTGACCTCTTCCTGTGATCATTTTCCTTTATATCCTTTGATGTGAATTGGATTCATTTATAGGTGGTATATATTGACCTTTGAAACAGTAGATTAGTTTCTTCAGTGGATAAAGCCGGTGAATCAGGAGTATTTAAAGAGTTCCTACATGTTCCTATCATTAAAAACCAAGATTTCCACAAATACTTTGGCAATTTTGGCCTGTTTGATCATTTTGTAAAATGAAAGAGTTGAACTAAAAAATGTCTGATGTCTTTTCCATCTCAAAATTCTATGATATTATGTAATGATAATGCTTTTTATTTTGGTGGTAGAAAATTATCTGCTATAACGTATTATTATTATTATATGATGTGGCTCTTTTAGAAGGGGGAGGGAGTGATGGTCTAAGCACTAGCTTGTTTATTAATCAAGCTGCAAATTGTGGACATACTACTAAGACTATCAGATAGAAGTTCATTTCTGGAGGATTACAAACTGATTTGACTCAATTTCTAAGTCAGACAGTTGTCATTTTTGGACAACTGAGGAAAACAGATAATGATTAATACTATAGTACATTAACGTATTGATTGATTGTTCACGATAATAGAAGAGATTTATATATTATTTGCAGAACCTTTTAAATATCTAATTTTATTTTTATAAGTATAATATAAAATAAACATAATATAATAAACATATTTATATGTATCTATCTGTAAAATACACACACATATGAACTCCTACTGTGATTTTCTTTAGGGTTAGCAATTCCTTATGAGGAACATTTACCAATACATATTGATATAGATTATATAGAAATAGATGCTGCTGGTATCATTTTCCTATTTTTACTGAGGAAACTGACATTTTTTATTTAAAAAAATTTTTTTAAAGATCAAATAGCTAGTGCATGCTAGATGTCAGATCCATAGTCTGTTTTCTTGCCATTTCCAGGCCTAGCACTTTTTTTTTTAAAACTATAATCCCTTTTTATTATGATGTTATGGCTATCAGTAAACCCTGAATAGAAAACTTGTGTACTCTGCTCTCTTTATATATTTTTTTTCCCTTAAAAGTATCACTTGTGTGTTTCGAAGAGGGCAAATAGCCAGATTATGAGGTTATAGGATTAAAGACTTTTGACCTAAATATGGCAGAATATTGATCTTTGGAATGTTTATGATTTATATCATTGAGAGTATCAAACCAATATAGTGAATGTCATTACTTTTGGACAGATTTCTCCTATTAGGTCAGGTCTGATCATATTCTGGTAGTTTCTGAATTTTTTCAGGATCCTTTGACTAATTCTCCTCCTAGTCTAGTATTTTGTATTGTCTTAAATTAGTATTGTGTATATAAAATATGCCCAGAATTTTGTGCCAATTCTCAAGAAAATCATCACTAAATTATTTTGAAAAGAAAAAATGCCCAGCACATATAGAAAAAATGCCATTTCAAACTTTATTTCTTGATAGAAAAGACAGGATCTTTTTTCATCAGTATTATGGTTCTGTAAATTTTCTGTGACCATGTTATGATTATAAATGGACAAGACTGTCCTTATTTGGATCAGAAGGATTGCCATTTGATCCTTGGACATGTTTGTTTTGATATCATATTGACATTGCATTGACCAAGGCCTTTACTCAATTAATTCACACTCAATAAATTCAGTACTTAGCAAGATATGTGCCCCTCTCTGCCCCTTCAGTACAGCACTACCGACTAAAATCTTCAAAGGGAAAGCATAAACTCAAAATGCTTTAAACATGATAGCTCTTTATGAGGTACATGTCAAAGATTATTACTCCTATAATATAGATAACAAAATTGAGGCTGTTAAACTTCTTTTCAAGAACTACTCCTGAAGGGTAATTAAAAAATAAAGTATATCACAGTAGCAAAGCTTTACTTGATTCTTTGAACATATATGAATTATGTGCATGATAAGTAGTTTTTAATTTGTATTTCTGCCACTTTTAGAATCATAGATTTAGAGCTAGAAGAGGCTTGCTCTATCATTGAATCTATCTCTCATTTTACATATAAGGAAGATGAGGCTCAAATGAAGTTACTTGTCCAATGTCACAAACTCAGTAAGAAACAGAAGTGAAATTTGAGTCCAGGTCCTCTAATTACTAATAAAGGACTCTTTCTATTATAGCATGCCTCGGTTTAAAATATACTTGTTTCCTGCCTGAGTTCACTGAACTTATAACAGTAGCCATACTTTAGCTAAGCATTCACCTTGGAAAGGTCCTGGGAATTTGTGGGATTGAAGCCAGGCTAATTCATGTAGGCAATTGTTAAGAATGATAAAAAGATGGTGGCAACTGGGCGACTCAGTGAATTGAGAGTCAGTCCTAGAGGCAGGAGGTCCTAGGTTCAAATATAGCCTCAGACACTTCTAAGCTATGTGACTCTGGGCAAGTCACTTAACTCCCATTGTCTAGCCCTTACTGCTCTTTTGCCTTAGAACCAGTACATAGTATTGATTCTAAAACGGAAGGTAAGATGATAAAAAGATAATAGTGCTGAGGATAATAGTTGGCATATAGTCAGTACTTTAAGGTTTACAAAGCACTTTTCATGCTAACTTTTTTGATCCTTACTGTGGCTCTGTGAGAATGATGTTATTACACTCCCCATTTGGCAAATAAGAAAACTGAGGCACAGGGAGATCAATAACTTGCCACGGTTCTCACAGTTAGTGTCTCAGGCTGGATTTAATTCCGGTCTTCTTCACTCCCAGAACTGCTCTCTACCCACTATACCACCTACCTATCCTTAATGTTCAAGTTTAGGATTGGTCCTATGATCTATTTCCAGGGCTAGAGCACAGAGGACTAGGCAAAAATTTGTTCAGACTTGTTAATTATCATGAACCAAATATCTTATCCGGCATTAGTCCTCCACAGAAGATCTATCTTGGGTATTCCAGTACAACCTCGGCTGCCATTTTTATTTTAGTATCTCAGAAGTAGTACTGCAGCACTTTTACTCTCTTTGTATTGCTCCTCATTCTTGCTCCTTGTTAGCAGGCCACCTCCTAAATTTAAATGACAGTATAGTTTACAGACTTCAGAAGATAGATATCTTCTCTATATAGGGTAATCTTTCTGTAGAATTCTGTGATTATTTTTTATAGTCATTCTAAGTATTAAAGAGAACTCCAGAAAAGTGACAAGTTTTATATTCATACTTGTACTGTTTTAAATTCCCACAGTAAACTACATGAAATGCTTATATTTCTGAAATATAAGCTACTTCTATTAAGGAACAACTTATCAGAAAAATAGGCTACTATAAATTGTCCCTTTTTATTTTTCTCCACATATCTAATTTTTCTAGGACTTCATTCATCTCTCTTACCTTTTTTTAATTTATTTTATCTAGATCTGAAAGAGGAATATTTAGATCTCCCACTAGTATGGTGTTTTTTGTTTTTTTTTTTTTTTTAATTTTATTTTAAACCCTTAACTTCTGTGTATTGACTTATAGGTGGAAGATTGGTAAGTGTAGGCAATGGCGGTCAAGTGACTTGCCCAGGGTCACACAGCTGGGAAGTGTCTGAGGCCGGATTTGAACCTAGGAACTCCCGTCTCTAGGCCTGGCTCTCAATCCACTGAGCCACCTAGCTGCCCCTAGTATGGTTTTACTATCTGTTTCCTTCTGGAGCTCTGCCAGTTTCTCCTTTAGGAATTTGGATGATGTGCCATTTGGTGCATACATATTGAGCACTGTTATTTCCTCATTGTCTATACTGCCTTTATCGGGATGTAATGACCTTCCCTGCCTTTTTTAATCATATCTATTTTAATTTGGCTTTGTCAGAAATCATAATAGCCACTCCTGCCTTCTTTTTCTCATTTGAGGCCCAAAGGATTTTGCTCATGTCCTTTACCTTAAACCTGTGTATGTCCACTCGCCTTATATGTGTTTCTTGTATACAACATATGGTAGGATTTTGGTTTCTAATCCACTCTGCTATTTGCTTCCTTTTTATGGGTGAGTTCATCCCATTCACATTCAGAGTTATAATCATCAGTTGTGTATTCGCTGACATTTTGGTATCCTTTTCTAGTTCTACCCCTTCTTCTTATACTATTTCCTTTTAAACTAGTGGTTTGATTTTTGCCAGTAACCTTTGTCCCCTCCTTTGATTTATTTCCCTTTCTACCCCCTCCTTTGTTATTCCCCTCTTTTTATTTTTAAGGCCTAATGAATTCCCTCCCCCTTCTTCTCCCTTCCCTTTTTTGACCTCCCCACTCCTCTGCTCCCCTTGGTTTATCCCTTCTGACTTCTCAGTTGGGTTAGATAGAGTTTTATATTCCAATGGATAAAGTTACTCTTCCCTTTCAGGGTTAATTACACTGAGAGTAATGTTTACTCTCCTTATAATAGTATTTATCCTTCCCTTTCCCATGCCCTTTGTGTGTGATAGGATATCCTATTTTTCTTATTCATTCAAGTGTCTCTTGGTGTCCTCTACTATTCACCCCCCTCTTTCCCACCCCCATATCATCTTAGACCATTTAGTATTCCAACCTCTCCCTTTGAATAATTCTTCTAATTATTATAATAGTGAATACTATAATAATGAATGGAGTTCTTACAGAGAATTATACATAACATTTCTCCACATAGGAATACAAATCATATTGAAGCCCTTAAAGAGACAAATTTAAAAAATACGAGTTTACTTTCTTTCCCCTCTGTTTCTTATTTACCTTTTCATGTTTCTCTTGATTTTTGTTGTTGGATATTGAACTTTCCATTTAGTCCCGGTCTTTTCTGTGCAAATACTTGGAAATCTTCTATCTTGTTGAATGCCCAAACTTTCCCCTGGAAATATATAGTCGGGCTTCATGGGTAGGTGATCCTTGGTTGTAGACACAGTTCTATTGCCTTTCTGAATATCATATTCCATGCCTTTTGGTCTTTTAGTGTGGCTGCTGCCAGATCCTGTGTGATCCTGATTGGTGCTCCTTGATATCTGAATTGTCTCTTTCTGGCTTCTTGTAAAATTTTTTTTCTTTTACTTGGAAGCTCTTGAATTTGGCTATTATTCCTTTGGGTTGTCTTTTCTGCGTCTAGTGTAGAGGGTGATCCATGGAACCTTTCAATGTACATATTGCCCTCTTGTTGTAGAATTTCAGGGCAATTTTGCTGAATAATTTCTTTTAGTATGGGGTACAACTTTCTACTAATTTCTGCTTTTTCAGGAAGACCAATGAATCTCAGATTGTCTTTTCTAGACCTGTTTTCTTGGTCTGTCACTTTCTCATTGAGATATTTCATGTTTCCTTCTATTTTATTAGTCTTTTGACTTTGTTTTATTTGTTCTTGCTGTCTTGAGAGATCATTGGCTTCTAATTGCTCAATTCTAGCCTTTAGGGACTGGTTTTTGGCTATTGTGGGAAGCTGTTCTATGTATTAAAGCCTTTGGAGAAATAGGATCAAATTTAGGGCCTGTTATCTGGATTCCCTATGTGACCAATCCAGGCTGAGTTAGTCTTTGTGTTTGGTCCTGGTCACCTGAGCCCCAAAAGGCTCTGGTACCAGCAGGTAGGTTAATCCAAAATCAACTTGATCCCTCCGAAAAGGCTATTAGGAGTCATTTAGAGAAACAGGGTCTGTAACAGATATTTTATCTGGATCCCATTACAAAATCATCGGCAAGTAAAACTGTGTGTATGATTTTTCTGCACTGCATGTCAGGAATGCAGACAGAATGGGCCATCTAAGATAAAAATCTGAGGCTCCTCTTTTGACTCAGTTTTGATCCCCACCTTTCTTAGAACTCCTATTGGAAAACTTTGAAGTGGCAGACCAGCATCTACTGAGTTAATGATTCCTCTCCTTGATAATTAAGAAGCCTGAACCCTAACAAACATTACTTAAGATAAGTCTGCATACTTAGATAAAGTATGGTGCTTTTAGTCTTGACTTTATTTGTCCAGGTGCCTATAATCCTGGAAGACAGAACTCAATAAGTGAGCATCTCCATAAAAATATTTCCTCTCCCAGAATTATCCCTACTAATTGATGGTTGGAATTTGGCCATTGTCTTGGTACTTATACCTTTACTCTTTAGACTTTAATGGGTTATGTATGATCTGTTACCCCTTCATAGCTGTGTTCTTTGTTTGAAACCAGTATATAATAAACTCCCAAGCCCACAGACTTTGGGACAGCATGGGCTAACCACTAGTCTAGTTGTTCTCATTTTCTTTCTCCTGCCTTAACCATCCTATGCCACCACGCTGCTCAGGACCCCAAAAAATCATATAGAGGCATGGCCCCCTATAGGCTATAATCTTTTGGTTTTCCTTTTCAATCTGGTCATTTCTGGTCTTCAATTTACTTGCCTCACTTTCCAATTGTGAAATTCTGCCTTTTAAACTGTTAGTTTCTTGCTAGATTCTGGTTTCCAATTTGCTTACCATTTCGTTTGATTTTTTTTGCGCATCTTTCTCCAATTGGGAGTTTCTGTCTTCTAACCTATTAATTTGCTTTTGAGCTATTTCCCACTTCTCTCACCAAATCTCTTCCATCTTTCTCATCATTTCAAATTTGAACTCTTCAATAGCTTGTGGCCAATTTTCATTATTTGGGAAGTTTTGCATATGATTACTTGTTTGTTCTCCTCTGCTGGTTTGCTCTGTGGTCTGGATTTTATCTGTGTAAAAGTTGTCAAGTGTTACAGATTTCTTCTCGATGATCTTTCTCTTCTGGGGTTTCTGATTTTGGCTTGCCATTGTTTTTAGCCCAGCCCCTTCTCAGCTTTCTTCTTGATGATCTTTTCTCTTTTGGGGGTTCTTTTCTCTGGCTTTCCATTGTTAGCCCTGCACCCTCTCAGGTTTATCCTCACACTCAAGAATCTGTCTGCCCTCTTTAGGCTCCTGAGGTCTCAGGTCTAGTTGTTCTCAGGGTCAAGCCTCCATGTGGTCCCCTTGCTTGTTCCTCTGCCTGAGGCTCCTTTAACAGTCTCAGGGAGCTTCTTCCACAGTTGTGCACCCCTCTGCACTGGGTCCCCACTCAAGGTCCAAGTCTATATAGCATGGAAATGCCCCAATTCCACGTACTTTCAATGCTGTGCCCTATTATGGCATCCCTTCGTTCCTCTAGATTTGTTTTTATGTGTTCTTGAGTAGTCCTATATGTTTGAGTCAGGAGAGGTTAAGCAGCTGCTGAATTTCTTTTAAGCTTGACATACCCTTGCTTGAGCTTGTCCTTTGTTTGGAGAAACTTTCAAGAACTCATAGTTTACTCTGTCCTCACAAAAGTAAAAGCCTTGGGCATTATGAATGGTAATTATTTTCTATGGTAGACAATGACAGTAAGATTTAATAAAATATTTTAATAGCTCTATGATGACATTACTATAGAATGTCATAGATTGCATCTCATTTATTCTTTTCTATTCTGTGCAACTATTATCCCAATCCTCCTATATATCCTCTTTAGGGGTTCTACCCAGTGTACTGGGGTGTCTTCCTCTCTATTTCTTGACTTTATATGAATACCTTGGGGTATTTATGCCTTTCATCAGTTATCCCTCATTCTTACATATGCCTAACTTAACTCTGTCTTTTATGATTCTTCCTTTATAAAAGCCTTTGCCTTTTCACTCCTTCCATGCACTTCTCCCTTATTCTTTGAATGATGATAACTCTAATTCTTTGGAAACTTTTATTCAATAAAGCTAGGGTCTTTTATTTTTAGGGAGGGCTCTGAAAAACTCTGAAAAAGTTTGGATAGTAATTTGGATAGTAACTTGAGAATTAATGGAACTAAATATGTTTGGCATGGAGAAAAAAAAAACAAGAAGAAGGGAATCATGACATGATAGCCTTACTAAAATATATGAAGGATAATGGAGAAGAGTAATTATATTTAGTCAGTTTGGCTCCAGTGGCGGGAACCAGGACAAATTATATGGTACAAGTAATAAGTAGGCTGGTTTTTGGTCTGCTAAGCATCCTAACAATTGTAAAAGACTTAAGAAGCAGACATTTCTCTGTTGCTGGAGTGGATTATAAAGAGGCTAGAACATATTGTGGAGATGAGAATGTATCTCTTGGCCAAGATTTATCTCTTTAATATGATGACCTCTACGGTCTTGTATGATTTTGTGATTTCTAGGAAAATTTATCCTTATTCTTTTTCTTTAGTGATTTCAAATTTGTTTTCATATTTTAGCTATTTGAAATGACTTGGTTACTGGAAATATGGCATAAAAATACATTTTTATTTCAGAATTAATTTGTGCTTGGTTGCCATGAAAAGCTCTGGAAATTTCAAAATCCATTTTTAATCTTATCTGGTGAGCTGAAATAAATTGAGCCTGTTACCCAAAATTTTCAGTATTTAATGAGAATCTAATAAATGCGTTTTCTCACGTGACTTCTAAAATCTTTGTTATAAATGTGTATATGCATTTTATTTTTAAAGTTATCCTTTTGTATAATAGTATTAGTATACAATACAAATGCTGAATAGTATTTGTAATATCTTTGTATCCGTGTTTATTAAATTTAGGCTTTTCTAGAAAACAAAAGAATAAACTCTATAATATGATAACCTCTTTCAGTAATATATTTGGATATTATACTTATTAGCATGATTCTGTTATCATCCTTTGGCATTACAATGTTTTAAAACTATCATTTTGAAGATTTTAGTTTTGTTTTTTCCTAGACAGTCTGTACTCAACCATTTGCAAGATTAGGGGTTGTAATACAATATATACCATATGTTCCTATTTACATTTTCTAGTTCAATGATACTGACTAAATTCCTTATCTCACCCTCCTCCCATTTTGCTATCCCATTCTCATCATTACCTACTTGAGAGTTCATAGATTATTATCTTCCTTGATCCAAATAGACTGCTGTTCTCCTATGTGCCCAATGAACAGGGCTTAAAAGTATAGTCTAATTACAAGGCATCATGATGGATCATCTCATTAAATAAGAAAACTACTCTAGCTAATATCTCACACAATAGGTACACAGGGTATAAAACATTATAGAACTGACCACCAAGTCTGAATCATTAGAGCCAATAATTTATGTCTCAGCCTGGAAATTCTATTCCTGGAAACTATTTAATAACTTTACCTTTGGAAATAAAAGTGAAAAGCATAGCAAAAGGTCAAAATATTAAGATGCATAGCCAAAGCAATGTTGTGATATCAGGAAGATATTTCTAGTTGTATGTGTAGTGTAATTTTCACAGATGGATATTTCAAGAATATACCTCTTATGCCCTGAGTAGAACAGGAAATTGTCATAATTTTGGGTTTTTTTTGTCTGTTATGCAGTATCTTCAATATTCTGTATTAAATGGTTACTCTCCCTCATTTCAAATTGAAGTACTTTTTTTCTTTTTTGCATTGAACACGGCTCTTTCTTGCTGGTACAGCACATTACAATTCTGCTCCCAGGGGAATAGGCATGATGGGATGGATGCTCTTCCATGTGACCCCCTGTCATGTTAGAAAGGAGTCCAGGGCCAGAAGAGGTATGGGGATGTGTGGGATAGCTCAGGTACCTCAGATGATAGTGGTGGTTCTAGGCTGGTGTGCTAAAATTTGCAGGGCCCATATCTCAAGTGAGTTGAAAATTGAGGCAGGGACTGGTGGCTCATGAATTATGCTACATTTATTGTTAGGGGTGGATGGTTGAAACAGAAGCTACTTTTAAAAATTACCTGTATCATTTCTGTGCCATTCACTTTGGTCAATTGAGATATACTTCTTAAACTAACACAATAATTAAGCATCAAGGGAAGGAGCCACCTTGCATTCATTTCTTTACGTCTCCTAATTGTAGATGGGCTAAAGATGTGGTGAATTTCAGAGATTCCTCAATGCTTCATGGCCACACTTTTGCCTGTGATCCGAGCTAACATATCTTTGCCTCAGCCCTTGACTTCGAATAATCCTGAAATTTGTTGTACCTGATCACTGTTCTTTAGGCCTATGTCGACTTTATTCTGAGGGACTTTTCTTGCTAGTTTATACATCTACACACTCACATGTGGATATGTATACATATATATGCAGAAATGTATGTATATGTATGACACTAATTTAGTCATCATTTGGCACATTTATACATACTTTAAAATATTATTGTTAGAGTGTTTCTTTCCATGAAATGCAGTTGCCATATGGATAGTTAGTTTACAGTGATAACTTTTGGCAATATTAAAGGGTATATAACAGAATGTAATAATTAATTCCACATTAACTATTGGTCTCCAAAATTTTTACCTATGTTATTCTGTAATTTTAATACTTTTAGCAAAACAGAGATCTGGTCAAGAATAAGTAGCCTGATTGCTCTTTTTAACTTAAATTGATTGTTGGTCTTTCTTTACCTTAATTTTATCTTAATGTTTCTTCTTGTCTTAACATTTGATGATCTGTTATTGTTAGATGTCTGTTCATCTATTTAGTTCTATTCATGTAGGAGTTGTGTGTGCATTTTTTCCCCTTCACTGTATTGCAGTAGTTTAAAAATTGACACTGGTTACTTTTAGAAAGAAAAGGAGCCTTTTGAGTTGTTGTGTCCTATTTCTTCAAGATACCTGTCAGCTCAATGCTTAGTATATAATGTTGGCAGCAGAGTCACCACTAAGAAATAGAAAGGAAGAGGAAATTGAACAGATGGGAAAGTTGAGGTAAGAAAGGCCTGTGCAAATGAAATAAAAATCCTTTCTAGATGGATGGGAGATGATAACCACCTACCTAGGGAACTGTCTAGGCCAGTAAAGCACAAACCCCTTGGCTTTAGAAACACAAGTTTATTTGATAGTTGGAGTAAGGGAAACTGGGAGGTATGATCCTAATACTATTAAAATCTAGGCTCCACCCAGTCTCTACATAGTTTGCCTGAGGATGGGCTTCTTTTCTTTTCTGAGCCAGGCCTACAGCTCCCTGCTTTTATCTAAGACTCCCAAAGCTATCTGACTATCCTACTATACTAATTAGTATGGATTATCTAAAAAAGGTTTAAAGAGGGAGGACTCATGTATATATTGAGTCCTTACCTAAAGCCTGATGTTGTTCCTAAGGATACTCAGAGTTCCAATGACCAAACCCTGCATTTTACCAAACCCAAATGTATTTCTGACAGATGATTCTCAGGCAAATGGTCTCTGTGCTTCAGGGAATAGCAGGTCTCCTACAATGGCAAATTCTCCAATCTCAGGAGTCACTAATCTTTCTATAAAATTAGGATTCTTGGTGAAAATGCCAGAGCAAAAATCCTCCTTCCTCGCTCAAAGTCAGATTCAGAGTGTCAGTTAATATCCAGTAAAAACTCCCAAGATCTTGTCAGAATCTTCTCCCAGGGTTTGTATCCAAATTCTCCTCTTTTCTTCTTAAAGATAATACACACTTTCCCCTCTATTTCTCATCACTTATCCTTACACAAAGAGATCTGTTTGTGCCACAAGGGGAGCTAGAGAACTGAACACTGCAAAACTGGAGGCAGAGAATATATCATTTTTGTGCTTATATTTCCAGTGCTTAGCATAGTTCTTGAGCATACTAATAATAATTGTTTTTTCTACTTTTTTCACTAATGCAAGCATGCATTCATTCATGAAATCAATTTGTTAACATTTATAGACAACAAATCAGTTCAACAGATTTATTAGGCACCTCCTGGGATTACATTCTTTTCCTGCATATCATGATAATCTGTCCTCAGCAGACCATTTTTATATATTATTTTATTTTTCATTATATTTGTAGTTACATTATTTAGTTGAGTTTGGTATGCTTTATTTCAGGGAAGACTTTAATGAACTGGCCAGGGGCCATAGGACAGAAGCCAGGGCTGGTGAAAAGACTTGTGTTAATGTTGTGAGGTCTGCTTGAATGAACAGGGCATATTTTTTAACATTGACAAGAAATGACAAGGGCATATGATAGCCTTCTTTTCCTGTTTTTGATAGTAATAATTAAATCAGTTCGTTTTTACTTAGGAGAAAGGTTAGTTTTCTGCTATTCAAAAGTATAATGGGCTGGATTTGAAGCAGGAGCTCTTAATTTTGGCAATCTGGTGAATCCTGTGTACTCCTTCTGAGATAATAATTTTGAAAAATAATTTACATTTGAAGTAGGTACTAAATTTCAGTTAGAGGTTGGTAAGTAAGTTTTTCCTCCCTCCAAATTCTTGAATCCCCTTAAACTTATTTATGAACCCTTTCATGGTGAGTGGACGAAAAGAGTCCACTTAAAAGTAGAGGATTCCCATTCACTGGGTTTTTTTATGCATATAAATGTTGAATATTCATCTGGTATATTTCACTGAGGCTTCATTTGCAAATAAAATCAATGATTCCATTTTTTAAAGAAATAGATATTAAAGATTTTTTCATCTGGATTTTCACCATACCCCTTTTAACAAGAATTTTTTTAAAAATGAGAGGAAGAAAATTTAAAAATTCATTAAAACTGACAATATATGCAATGTTCCAAATCCTGGACTCTCACCTCTTTCAAAGAGTATGGAAAGTTGTCTTCTACTATATATTCTTTGGAGCCAAACTTTCTCTCATTCCCCCCACACCCCCTTTCACTTTGGTTTGTTTACTGCTAATTGCTCTTTTCAATTATGTTGTTATAATATTATGTCCATTATTTCTAGCTCTACTGTACAGTTTAAATCTATCCATATTTCTCATTTATCATGTTTGTTGTTCTTATGGCATTGTATTATCCCATCAACTTCATGTATCACAATTTGTCTATCCATTCTGCAACTGATGAGCATATACTCCAGCCCCTAAGCCCCCTCAAGTTCTTTGCCATTAGGAAAAATTTTCCAATTTTTTTAAGATTAGGAGGACTGGGTATTGTCATTTGAGACCTTTTATTGACATAATTCCCAAGTATTTTCCAGAATGGTTATATCAATTCACAGCTTTGCCAACAATGAATTAGTATGGCTATTTTTCTATCCTTCCAGTAATGACAATTCTCTTGATTTGTATGGTAAAATTTGAGTAGTTTTAATTTGCATTTCTCTTACTAATAGTCATTTGGAGTTTTCTTTAGGATGTATATTAATAGTTTGGGATTCTTATTTCAAGAAATATTTGTTATATCCACTTCTCTGTAGGCAAATGCCTTTGGTCCTACATCTTTCTGTGTGATCTTGAGTCAGTCATTTTATCTTTTTTAATCTCAATTCCTTCATATATAAAATAAGGGAATTGAATTATAGTCTTTAATGTTCCTCTGGCTCCAACATTGCAAAACTTCAGTTTTGTGATGAGGGACAGGGAGAAGAGGGATTGCCAACTATAAAATATTTATATATTTTTTTCAGCAAATGCTTTTTTGTAGATGAAAAACTATTTTCAGTTTGAAACAACTGTAAATTTAAGAATGTTACTTAGTATTTTCATCCCTGCTTATTCAAATGCTATATAGAACACAGATATCTTTCATTTATTAATCAGTATTAAAATGTCTGAATTGTGTATCGTGACAAATTGCATACCCTATAAATTCTGACACTCAAGGGCTTCGTCCTTTTTTTCCCACGCCAAGAGAGAAAGAGCAATTGCTGCTTTATGTGCTCTAGTTATGATGAGTGACTCCTCTTTTAGAAGACATTGGTGTCTTTTTAAATCTATATTCATCTCATTTGTGACCAGGTTTGCTACTACTTTTAGTTTTGATATCATCAGTAAGTATATCTTAGCCTTGCCCTTTAGTGGTATACTTGTTCAACATACTTGTAATGAGGTTTAACTGTTGTCCTGGTCTTGATGCTGTGCCATTCTTCAGAGAACACTGGCAACTTTGAACTATGACTGAAATTATTATTAGTCTATAAAGCCATTATAAATTTGTTCCTTTTGCACAGCGCTACAAAGTGTCCTTTAGGATTATAGAAGAAATGATGTATTATGTATTATATCAAAAGTTTTCCCAACATAAATGCATTGGGAAGAGAAGACTTAAATGAGCTCATTGAAATATTGGTTTTAAAGCAAAAACAGTGAGAGAATATAGGTCAAAATAGGTCCCTTACGTTTCATTTGTGCCTTTTGTCTATCAACGATGAGTGGTTTTTTTGGACAACATTTTTATAACATTAGAAAGTTTATCTTGACGTTTGTCAAATGAAGAATAGTAAAACTTTCATTGGTGTATTTAATTATAAATTATTGTATATCTCATTTACCTCCTTTTATTAGTTTATTAGAATTTTTGTTGAATGTTTTATTCTTACACATTAGAAAGCAGAATGAAATACTTTTCTTTTAAAATATAAAACAAATTTATACCAAATAACATGCATGTGTGTATGTGTGTGCGTGCGTGTGTGTGTGATTTCATTACCTAGTAATCTTTGGAATATTATTAAGACAGCAAAGTCTTTGCCAATGCTGCTGTTTCTCTAAATGTATGTTTTTTTTTATTTTTTATTATTAAAGAACACTAGTACTACTAAGCTTGAACCACTACCAAATTGTTATTAATTAATTTCTATTATTGGCACACATTATGCATTATTTAATTCCACAAAAATATAACAAGCAAGTAATTTATTTAAGATACTATAGCAGATACTGGGAATAGAGTTTAAAAAATAAAATAAAAAAGGCATTGGCATCTAGGAAGTCACATTCTAGTTTGTTAGTGGAAAGAGGGTGGCAACAACAAGGCATCATAGTTAATTTCTCTTAATTAACTTTTCTATACTTCTTAGACATGGCTTAAGATGAAGATGATGGGATGTGTGTTCAGTTCCTGGTTGTTCTGCTTTATTCCTCTGACCTTATTAGGCCTCAGTTTTTGACAAAATGAGCATTTTATTTTAGATATCATCCTTTCCCTTCTAAAACTGATTGATATATAAATATATGAAATCTATCTAAAAATAGATTGCAAACTACATGAGGGATTGTTATTCATCCTATTTTGTTATCTACCATAGTGCTATATATATATATATATATATATATATATATTAGTTCCTTATATATAATATATATGTTATATAAAATGATCGGTTCCTGAATATGTTGCTAAATATGCAAATTTGTCAGGCATGTTTATGAAAAAATGAGACTGTCTATCTACAGATATTTAAAGCATTTTTACTCTCTTGGCTGTCCATATGTTTTAGATAAGCAATAACTACAGACACAAGTTGTAATTCTAACATCAAAAGTAATTATTTGAAATATTTTACTGATAATGATAATAATAAAAATAATAGTAATAGCAATAAGTAGAATTTACTTACAGCACTTTAAGGCTTGCAGAACATTCTACAAATACTATCTTATTTTACCTTTACAATATCCCTAGTAGGTAGGTGGTATTAATACCTACAATTTAGAGATAAGGAATCTGATGCTAACAAAGGTCAAGCAATTTAACTAGGTCATACAACTATTGAGTATCGGAAGTCAGATTAAGATCCTGGTCTTCTTTTACTCCATATTCAGTATTTCTTTCACTGAGTCAATTAGCTGGCTCATGATAATCTACAATGCTTTGTAATTATATGGGGAATATATTGAATTGTTCATTGGAGTAATATTCAGATGTTGTGAAATTTACATTTGAGATGAAATGAAAATGCATTCTCAACATTTAATTGATTCTTATGAAACAAAAGATTTTGGTAAAACTATAGGCGACCTTTCAGAATGAGAGTAACTGAATTTTCTAGTTGGTTTGTCTTTGTTATGAACATTTGGCAATGTTTAGCATTTAATCTTTCTTTACATTTAGATATCATCTTTCTTTTAAAAAACATGTTTTTAAAACCTTACTTTCCATCTAGGTGTCAATACTGTGTATTGGCTCCAAGGCAGAAGAGTGGTAAGGGCTAGGCAATGGGGGTCAAGTGACTTGCCCAGGGTCACACAGCTAGGAAGTGTCTGAGGTCAGATTTGAACCTGGACCTCCCGTTTCTAGGCCTGGCTCTCAATCCACTGAGCTACCCATCTGCCCTTTATTATCTTTCTTTTGAGCTCCAGTTGCTTATATTTATTTTCCCAAATTGTCTAACCTGCTGTTCCTTTTATATATTTATATATTTTTATTTTTATTTTTAAAAAATGCCATACTTTTATGTATGTGAGTTACCATGTCATTTCTTTTTTCAGGAATATTCAGTGGATCACAGTTGCTTTAGGGTAAAATACAAATTTACATTTGTCACTTAGCACCTTTCACATTCTTTCCATGCTTTTTATTCGTTTTTACTCATTCTGCCTTTATCTAAGGTGACCAACTCACTGTATTCTATCTGTGTATCTTTCTATAGCCTGCCAACTGTACTGGGAATGCTCTCCCCCCACCCTTAAACCTTTTAGAATCCCTAGCCACTTAACCAAGTTTAAGCTCAAGCACACTTACTATGAGAGGCTTTTCCTGATCTTTTTAATGGTTTCTATAATCCAAGAATATAAAATTGCCACTCTATCTACACACACACACACACACACACACACACACACACACACACACACACACACACACACAGAGTTTATATTCCAGTGTATGCATATACCAGCAGTATTTCTGTAATGTTATATCTTTATATGTATTTGTGCACATTTACATGTGTGTATTTGTATGTATGTCAAATACATGTTGTTTGTTGAATTCTTTCAGATATTTCTGACACTTTATGACTCCATTTGGGGTTTTTGTGGCAAAAATACTACAGTGGTAAGGCCTCGATTTTTTTTCATGTTTAAAGGGAGAAGGATGAACTTGATTTTCCAAATTTCTTACCATTTGTGAATTTGGTGATCCTATGCATCAAATAATGATATCCTTTTGTAAACATAGTTCTAAAAGGAAACTGGATTTCTAGGGACCACTTTTTTCCTGATTTTCTAAGCCGTGCTTGAGTTTTCCTTTCAATTTTATTATAATCTATTCACTTGCAAATGTACAGTTTTTCCACAGTTTTCTTTTAGGATCTAGATGAACAGCTTCTCACTGTCTTATTTACCTGAACTAGTTTATAAGGATTCCCCAGCCTCCTGCAAAGAATAGTAAATTTAGGTTAAAGAGACCACAACATCAGCAATTAAATAGAGTATTAACTGTCAATAGAAGATACTGATCTCTTTCAAAGCAGCACCAATAGAGATGGACAGTGTTGATGATCAGATTTGAAAGCAAGATTTACCTTCTATAAACCTTAATTCCAATAGTTCAGCAGAAGATAGCTGAGAATTGATTGTAAAATACTGGATAGTAGTTATAGGTTAATAACTATATTTCTTTCACTTTCTGTTAATTTTTTTTTTCTTTTTCCTTACTGAGTAAAAAATTACTTCACTTTTATTAGATCATTTAATTATTTTTCATAGCTTTAGGCTTAAATTTAATACATTTTTCTATGTGTATTTAAAATATTTTTAGGTTCTATAATGAAGGGAACTTACATATGTGTTACATTTTAAAATCTATTCAGTATTTAAAGTAGGAAATTTTGAAAACTACTGAATGATGAAATGAGTTCAACTTTCAGTACATTTAATCTTAAATAATTTTTATATTTAGATCAATCTAAAGACTGAAACTTTTCAGCATTTTAACAAGATTAACTGTTTAATCAGATAGTAGGATTTTGAATATATTTAGTTTACCCTATATTTTTATGTCTTTAGTATAAAAGTTTAACTATTAAACATTATTAATTAAAATATTAGTTTTTCTGCCCTGTCTTAATAAGATAAAATAAGAAAAGGTAATTTAAAATCACTTAATGCAATTACTGCATTAGAAAGGTGCTTTATGCACTTCATTAGCTTAAGAAATTGAAAGCTGCAATAATTGTAAATTACAATATGTATTACATGCTTAAATCTCTTTCTAAACTAGAGCAATCTTAATAGTTTGAAATACTTTTGCAATATTTAATGATTCAAAAGTGTACAGGATCACAAATTTAATGTTATCCTTTAGATTCTCTTGTTTATATTTAGCTTTTAAAGTTTGCTCTTCAACTCTACAGTAATGAAATTTGCTATTCTGAATTGTTTCTTAATTTCCCTTGTGAGATTGGTTTTCTGTCCAGTTGTTAGTGGCAGAATTGCTGAGTGTTCTTCATTGATGTGGCACTGCTGAAATATTGGAAAATATTGCCAAACCCATTGGTGAATATTTACTGAATTAGGCCAAAATGAAGTAAATTAAATGCTTATTCTTGTTATAAGCAGAATAAATGGTAATCCTAGTACAATAACTGGTACTCCATATACATTTTATATACATGTTTATACATTAAAGTTATAAAACAAAAGTTTATCTTTAATCAGTTTTAAGTAGATAAAGCCTTAAACAGTAGGATTGTAGAATCATTGTGGAAAATCATTTATTTTGAAATTCCTAAATACTTTGAAACTCTATACTGAAAAAGCTTTAAAAAAGATATATTTAAGCTCCAATGTTGAGCTTTTGCTTTATCCTGAAAGGGAGGGAGAGTCTAAGATATTTTCCTCTGTAGTATTATATAGGCCTGTCCCCCAAATTCAGAGCTTTTTGATGCGTGGATGTCTTCTGTCATCCACAATTATGTTACTACTCCTGAGCCAGGCCTATCTAAACTGAACTCTGCTGCTTTGCTGCAGGTCAGCTTTCATGGACAATTAGTGTTGTAACAGCACTACAGTCACAAGTTGTCGTAAGTGTTTAACATAAAGGCATCATCCTGTAGTCGATCAGCAACGCTCAGTTAGTGTTCTCTTTTTCTGAAGCATTTCACGTTAGCCTTTTCTTTGATATGAGCCAGGCGACTGCATCTTTGATAAGAGTCAAGGCCTTGTCCAGTGCTTCCATGGTTATCTTTGAGAAGCCTTAGGCCCTTCAAATGTACTGGTTATTTTTTTCTCCTCCTACTCATCTTGTTTCCTGTTGTCCCCTCTCAGTAACTGTCAGAGGCCCCCATCAGTTCACGGTCTGACAAGAATGAAAAGAGCTATCTTCCTGCTGTTCAGCTCTGTGTCAGTATCGACAAGTTGTACGTGTTGGACGCTGCATGAGGTGACTGGTTCCAGCAGTATGCAGAAGTAAACCAATAAATCTTCAATGTCACTCCACTTATTGCTACTTGATTGCTCCTTCCCTCCTCAAAATCACCATGGAAACAAATACTTTAAAAAAAGGTTTTTCTTTTTTAAGTCCATACTTCTGCTAGAACTTGAAACGGTATTGGTATCTCAATCAACCTTCTAATATTGTTAGAAGTTATATGTGGAAACTGTTCTAACATTTTATTTCAGTTGTGATATGCCTTTATCTTTTTGTTTTTGAAAAGCATTTGCTCTGACTTCCCAGGCATGGTTTCCAAAATTCTGACATCTATTAGTAAGTGATTCCTTGTTTAGTCTCTAGACAAATGTCTTTTATGCAATTATTTTTAATTTTAAAAGCATAGTGTAATTTCTTGCCTTGAAGCATTTTTTCTTTTTCAGTTAAGAAGTGAAGTTATACATAATGACTTGGCCTATCTAAACTACCATGGACTAGTCTGAGACTTTTTAGTTCTTCAATTAAATTTCTGTTGTGTTTATTTTTACCTTAATAGTAGTTCTGAATGGAAAACATATTCAATCATTTACAACTTTTTTTTGACATATATTAATATTCGTTTTTAACATGGTTACATGATTCATGCTCCTACTTTCTCCTTTGCCCCCCAAGCTCCCCCCACCCATGGCCAACGCACATTTCCACTGGTTTTATCATGTGTACTTGATCAAGACCTATTTCCAGATTGTTGATAGTTGCATTGGTGTGGTAGTTTAGAGTCCACATCCCCAATAATGTCCACCTCAACCCATGCGTTCAAGCAATTGTTTTTCTTATATGTTTCCTCTCCTGCAATTCTTCTTCTGAATGTGGGTAGCGTTCTTTGCCATAAATCCCTCAGAGCTGTCCTGTGTCATTGCATTGCTGCTGGTTCAGAAGTCCATTGCATTCAATTTTACCATAGTATATCAGTCTCTGTGTACAATGTTCTTCTGGCTCTGCTCCTTTTGCTCCGCATCAGTTCCTGGAGGTCTCTCCAGTTCACCTGGAACTCCTCCAGTTTATTATTCCTTTGAGCACAATAGTATTCCATCACTAGCATATACCACAATTCGTTGAGCCATTCCCCAATTGAAGGACATACCCTCCTTTTCCAATTCTTTGCCACCACAAAAAGCACAGCTATAAATATTTTTGTACAAGTCTGTTTATCTATGATCTCTTTGGGGTACAATCCCAACAATGGTATGGCTGGATCAAAGAGCAGGCATTTTTTATAGCCTTTTTAAATTTATTTTTATATAGGCTTTTTTAAGTATACCATCATATCATCTGCAAAAAGGGATAGCTTAGTCTCCTCATTGCCTATTTTGATACTTTCAATTTCTTTTTCTTCTCTAATTGCTACTGTTAGTGTTTCTAGTACTATGTTGAATAATAGAGTTGAAGATGGGCATCCTTGTTTCACTCCTAATCTTATTGGGAAGGCTTCTAATTTATCCCCATTGCATATGATGCTTGTTGATGGTTTTAGGTATATACTGTTTATTGTTTTTTGGAAAGGTCCTTCTATTCCTATACTTTTCAGTGTTTTCAATAGGAATGGATACTGTATTTTGTCAAAGGCTTTTTCAGCATCTATTGAGATAATCATGTGATTTTTGTTTGTTAGACTGTTGATATGGTCAATTATGTGGATGATTTTCCTAATGTTGAACCATCCTTGCATTCCTGGTATAAATCCCACCTGATCATGGTGGATGACCTTCTTAATTACTTGCTGGAGTCTCTTTGCTAGTATTCTATTTAAGATTTTTGCATCTATGTTCATTAGGGAGATTGGTCTGTAGTTTTCTTTCTCTGTTTTTGATCTCCCTGGCTTTGGAATCAGTACCATATTTGTGTCATAAAAGGAATTTGGTAGTACTCCTTCTTTGCTTATTATATCAAATAATTTGTCATTTACAACTTTCTTAAGAATTTTAACTCATTCATTTCACTTACTAGCCCATAATTATAATTGATATATAGATCCTAGAATATATTTTGTAAATGTCTAATGGTTAAAGAAACTTGAAGTAGAAAGACTTATTTAGCTTCTAACACTATAGAGCACCTACTATATACCAGGCATTGTCATGTGTAAGCACTTTATAAATATTATCTCATTTGATCTTCATAACAACACTGGAAGGTAGATGCTGTTATATTGTCCCCATTTTATAGTTTAGGAAACTGAGTAAAACAGAAATTATATGTTCAATCACATCACAAAGCTATTAGGAGATTGGATTTGGACTCAGGTCTTTCCTGATACCAGGCCCTGAGTTCTGTCATTTTCTAGCTTTGTAACCAAGGGCAAGTAATTTACTTCCTCAGAGCTTCAGTTTTCTTATTTGTAGAATGGGTATAATAATTCTCCAATATTTTGAGATCCAAATGAGCCAGTGTATGCAATGTGCTATTAATATGTGTTCTGTAGGCCAAAACATATTTTTAGGAGTCATTTTGATGTTAAAAGAAGCAGAATTATAAGTCTACTTTTTTCTGTTAAAGTAAAAGTAAAGTCATATTTGGGGCAGAGAGGTGGCACAGTGAATACAGTGCCAGGCCTGGAATCAGGAAGTTGTTGTTCATTTGTGTCTTGGCAAGTGATTGCTCAAAGAAACCCATCTAGTAGGTGTCTGAGGCCAGGTTTGTACCTCACTCAGTCCTGTTTGTCTCATTTCCTCAACTCTAAAATGAACTGGAGAAGGAAATGGCAAGCAACTCCACTGTCTTTACTAAGAAATCCTGAAATGGGGTCACAAAAAGTTGGACTGAAATATCTGAAAGACAACAAAATTATAGATATGTCTTGCTCTATAGTTTGTAGCATTAGGTAATAGAGTGAATATGTATTTATAATGACTATTTGGAAAATTTTTCTTTGGACACTACCAGCTATTAAAATTTTAGTATGATTATAATCAACCATAATTCATTGAGAGAAGGGCAAAAGAAATTGCCAGAAGGTATCTTTGATATTATATATAGTGCATTTTAAGAAAAAGAAGTATATATCTATTTATGTATATATGTGTAAGCAAGGTTAGCATTAAATTCCTTTATATTCAACTTTCTTGTTTTTTCTAGTTTCTTGGAATTTAGAATTCTTAACAAAATTAGGAGTTATTTATACTGTTCATTTTATTTTTCTATCATTTCAATAATTCCAGATTATTAGAATCTCTCTTATGAATAGTTGTCATTTTCTTGCCTGTTCATTTAACTTGTTTTCTCCAAACTTCCAATATTTAATCAGTTTAAAAGTAAATATTAGCGAAGAATAGTGATAAAACCCAAGCTGGTATTAAACCAGTGTTACTAATTTCAGGATAAGCCATGGGATATTTCTTCAGCTTTTTCTCAAAAGTCTATTGTTTTTTTTTTTGTTTGTTTGTTTGTTTGTTTGTTTTTGTTGTTGTTGTTGTTGTTGTTGTTGTTGTTGTTTTGTTTTGTTTTTTAAAGCAGCCATCATAGGATGGGGGGGGGGAGATTACACATTTTTAGAGTGTTTTTAAAAAGTGATGAAACAGCTTTTCATTATCCAAGTTTATTCTCAACACTATTTCAAATCCCATAATTTTATTCAATAAAAATTAAACACCTACTGGCCGCAGAAAGCACTCTTCTAGGCTTTGAGGATCATGAGACCTTGTGACTGCATTTCCTGTCTATATAACATAGAGAATACATGTATACAATTTTCACACTCCATTTTTCCCCTTATGCATAATAGATAATAAAATTAAAATCTGTAAGTGGCCTTCATTTCAGCTTAGTAAATATAGTATCCTAAAATGGATATGTGCTAAATAAGGAGATAATTCATTTCAGTTGTGAGACCTGTAAGGCATGATAAATGATTTTCCTGTACAAAATTCCCCATCTCTGAGACAGTATTAGTTTTTACTTTAATTACCAGCTTCAGTAATGTTTCCTATCCATAACTGTCTACAAAATAGACTGTTGCCGAGCAGAGGGTATGGCCTGTTTACTCATCCGTTGAAGAGAGTGCCCAAGTTCTACCAAGTCTTCCTCACATGCTCTGAACTGTCTCACAGGAGAGTGTCCTTCATTTAAATATTTAAATATTAATGTTTAATTTTACAGGCAGAAAACTTCAATGTCATTTTAAGGATATGCAAGTTTCCCTAAGAATCTTGTACTGTTTTAAACTTCAGAGTCTTGTTTTGAATCTTAAGTAAAGGTAATTTAGAGGGCTCTCACCCTGCCGCCATTTTGGAAAGTTTGAGGATCATCTTCCTTTTCCTACCACAAAACAAAACAATAGAAATGCTGTTGTCAAGGGGGACTCTTTCAAAAATGGCTTAGCTGACATTAGCTGAAAATGAGCAGAGCGACACTAACTACTAATTGATTACAGTAATTACGCAGTCTTTGGCTAGTTTGTATTGGCAAACTATATATACTCCTGGAATAAATGTGAACTTGCAGAACGCACAGAAAAGGTCACTCTCATTTGCATGATAGGCTTCATTAGAATATGCTAAGGACAAGACCTAGTGTTTTATGACTTCAGGTGATGAATAGCTACCATATTACTCTGCTAGATTAAAGCATGTTTCAGTCACCTTAATTTACATGCTGTATTTTTTAATACCAAAGAAAATCTTTAGGCTTTTAGTAATGCAAAGCCTGTCTAAATTGTATTATGAGTTTGAGGGCAATATGTTTTGTGTAGTTTTGAATTAGTAAAATCACTTAATACTACATTTAGATAACATTTTAATGGTGGCAATATTAATTTGAAACTACTAATATGAAGTAATTTAGTCATATAATATAGTGTTTCCATTTTGCCATTGATCAAAGAAGATACTTTTTTTATGTGAAGCATTGATAAGAAATAGATTTAATTCTTAAAGCCTTTATCTTAGATATCGACATTCTCAGTGGAAAGTTTTTTATGAATATTAATCAGTGATCTACTTGGACATCTGGAATACATTGAATTTTTGGTAATTTTCCTTTGAAAATGATGGAGCTTCATTATATTATTAATTGAAAACAGTTAACTTTGACAGCTAATATATTCCTACATTTTGGTGTACTTTTTATCAGAAAGCACTGATATCATTAAGGGATAATGAAAATCATATGGTATGTTATGACTACGTCATTGCTTTGATGCAATAATTCAGTACCAGTGATTGTATTTATAATGTTTGCCTCTAGTAGGGTGAAGTTGAAATAGACTAAATTTATTTAGAAATTAATATGGAGTTATTTATTAAAAGCTTTCCAAATATATATTTTAACAATAATTTTATTCTTTCCTTGTATACAAATGTTCTTATAACTGCTCTCTGATAGTATAATGCTCCCATTAAATGTCTTTATCCTTAAATTCTCATTATAAGAGAAAAATTGTCTTTGCCCCTAAAAGTATTCTTATGAGGAGTATCAGCTCCTAATTAGCATTGACTGTTACTTGTTGGAACACAGGGTTAACACTTCTTAGATATGTTGTTATTGTAAAGTTTCTTAGTCTTTCAGAAGCTGATTTTGCTAGTAAAACTGTTCAGAGAATGAAAAAGTGGACAGTTTTGTTATAAATTGCAGTTTTGTAATAAAATTGTACAATGAGCTTGCACAAGCTTTTTAAAATATCATTGCTGCCACTGAACAGGTCTGTAATTTATTTATTCGAGAATGTTGGAGGCATTTTTGATTTATTTGTTTTTAGAGAAGTTTTGTTAAGCGAGATAATGAGCAGAGCTGGTGTTAATCATTTGCTATGCAACTCTGAAAAATGAAAATTTTGCATATCTTTAGCACTGTTGGGGAAAATAAATTCACTCAATGTTAATGGTCTGTTGGTACAATTTTGAAAATGATATCTTTGTATAGGGAGTTGAAATACATTAATGTTATGCTAAAAACTAAACCAATCAATATATAATTATACATCTATATACATATGTATTGAGTAATCTTAATTATTTGTTATTTGTAAAGATGAAAAATTATTCTCTTTTTGGTCAGCATCTCAGATGATTACACTATGACTTTACTATTTTTCTTAGAGTGACTTCTTTTTTGAAGTCCAAAAATTTTGAAAATTCTGTTTTTAATTATGGAATTTAAAGATTACTAATAATTTTGGTTTTGAATGTAACAGTTTTTATTTATTTTATAAAGCTATAAAAGATAATTATAGGTACTTGTATTAATTAAGGAACTCTTTCTGTCTACCATAATATTTATAAAAATTAAATCACTTTTTAAGAAGCAGAAACATGTATGAATTTTAGTCATTTTAAATTAAAATGTATTCCATAATTGTTCTTAGAAAATGTTTAATTTTAGGATTCTATTTTTTAAAAAATCAACTTATTTGGGTTTTAGCATAGTTTGTATATTAATATGAGAAACATCAAGTCTGATAAGAAAGTTAACTTTGGAAAACTGGGCCACAAAGATTTTTTTTAGATTTTGTTAAAATGTATAAGTTAGTGGTAGAAAAGGAGAATTTGGATTTTGAAATTTTCCTAGAATTAATGAGATAATGTAGAAACAAATCAAATACTTAAAAAATGACTTGAGTGTTTTTAGTAGAAATTTCTACTATAGTAGGTGATTGAGAGAGCTTTTAATTCTTTAAAAAATTGAGTAGCAAGATATTTTTATAGCCTGCTCCAGTTTTAGTTTTAATGGCACCTGATTATAGTGAAATTTAAATGCCAATATGAGAAGTTTGGAGATAATACATTCTCTGATACAACAGTGGAGCTGTAGTGTCAACATTGAGCTTTCTTCAAAGATGCTGACTTCAACCTATATATATATATATCTACCTCTCTCATGAAACCTGTCACAAATATACTACAGGATCATGCCTTATATACATGAGGAATTTTTGTTTTAATTCAGGCTTCTGTCACTTATATCAGAAAGATATTTCTTTTTTTTTTTCTTTGCATACATAATTTATTTGTGGATCATGAAGTTGGGAGAACGAATTTCTGGAAATTTAGATAATTTAACTGTATACATGCACATTTATTTGGGAAATGAATGTTGTTAAAGGAGTGATCCAAGAAAGTGTGTTGGGGGAAAACTATAACCTAAGCTCCTTGTCACGTAGATTGTAGTTTGAAAGAAAGTAGATTTCCACAATTTTGAGCTAACAGACCTATTTGAGTCTTCTGGTATTGGTATGGTAAATGAATGGGTGAGAAATTGAAAGTGGGATTGGGAATGGTTTAAAAAAATAATGCATCCTGCAATCCATAAGATATCATTCCATCATATCTATTTTTCTAAATCTTTAAAATTTTTGTTTACCCTACTCATAGCATATCTTTTTTTTTTGCATATTAGAATATATTGCTTCTACTGTATGTAATGAAGGTATTATGAGTGGATATGCCTTAAGAAGATTAAAGTTTGTACCTCCACTTCAGCATCATAAAGTTTGGGCTACTTTCTTGCTGAGGTCCCCTCCAGTTTTTATATTCTATATCTAACTATGATTTGTTCTTTGAGCAGGGAATAGTTAGAATATAGGGAACCTGGGATGTTTAGGTGCATAGGTTTTCCTATTCTTTAGGTGGTTGCTATCTGGGATCTCTTATTCTTATTTTAAATGCATCTCACTCTGTAATATATTTCAGTATAGTGATAGCAGTGAAGGCAGGTGAGTGAAAGGAAAATTTATTTTAATTCATGTGAATTAATAAAAACCCAACAACCTTACAATAGATCACATTTCGGCAAGTCATTTCAACTTTCTGGACATTGATTTTCTCATTGGTAAAATAAGAGGATTAGACTTATCTCTTAAGATTTCATGCTATACTGATAACTTGTGTAACTACTCAGAAAGTACAAGAAGAAAGTCTGAAGTGCAGTTTGTAGGTTTAAAAATCATGTACATTTTCTCATTCTTTGTGAAATAGGAGTTATTTGCTCTTCACTAATGGAATCTACAATTAAATGTAACTTTTAACACAAAATTAGTTGCTTTCCCTTCTCCTTTGGTCTGTCCTCTTTCTTTTTCTTTGTGCTTTTTTTTGTAATGTAACATGATCTTAACAGAGAATAATTAGTTCACTTGAAATAATTTCTTACCAATATATAACTTTTCCTTTAGAATATTTTAAGTGAAAGAAATATTTCATGAAAGAATGCCATCTCTTTCTGCTCTACAACACTTAAGGAGACCTTTTTTATAATAGCCACAATTTTAGTGAGAGAATCTTCTTTTGAAAATAAACATTTTAAAGAACCAGGGAATACCTCTGTGTTTTTAAATGTATTGAAAAATAGTTTTTAACAGAGAGGTGAGACAAATACATTTAGTTTTTAGTAAGTCTATGATAAGAACTTTATATTTTACAGCAAACATTCTTTCAACTTTGTTTCTATGTATCTTGAGGATGTTTTTGTTTCTTCACCACTAAAATATAATATTGGACCTTTTTTTTCCTTCAAGAAAAACAAAATTAAGTATGTTTTTTGGTTGATGTCTATTTTCTTTGTAGGATGAAATATATTTGTTAAAAATGAGAAAGTTTTAAAAAGTGTGAAAGCAGAGGAACGGGGTAAGGAGAAAGGTTCTATGACATTTTGAAAATATATTTTAGAAGTTGTTTTGGGAAGAAACATGAATGTACTTCCAAAAGGACATCCAAATATCAAACGACTTATCTAAATCAGTGATGATTACTTCTTTCATAAATATACAGCTTGTTGGCTTATGCAGGCAGAGAAAGAGCTTTTACTTAATAAAAACTCTTAAAATCAACTATGAAACCCATTTGTCTGATATATTTTTAGTAGTTGTTTGCTTAAAAGGTAAAAAAAAAATAAGAATTACATTAATTTGGAAAGCATTTGTTATTCATATTTGGATAATTGGTAGCTGAAGGATGCTAAAAATATACTTTCCATTTGCCAATAACTTTTAGCATGTAATTGTAATGAAAAAGGTTTTTAGAAACACAAATATTAAGAGGATTGCTGCATCAAAGAATGAAAGAACTGAAACACAGGGCATTATTGTGGTTCTTTAACTTATTTTAATGTATATTTTTATTAAGCTCAAAAATAAAGCATAGACCTGCTTTATACTGTTGTGGTGATCAAAATAAAGATTTTTGGTTTTATGACGAGAAATTTTTGAATTATTTAACACATAAAGGAAAAATGAGGCACTGAATACCTAGAAAGTGTTGATTAGAGGTATTATTCTGAAGATTATACCTGGAGTAGCCATGAATGGGCAGGAGAGGAAGATTGAGAAGAGGGTAGTGATGCCACATCAGATGACTAGTTAGTGTTTGGATCAATTTAGAGAAGCGAAGCCTATGGTAGCAGGTTTTTACTCACTGCTACCATTTCTAGCAAAGCAGAACAGAATAGATAGGAGAAGAGGCTTTACAGTTGAGTTTCTGTTTAAGGGGCTAACTGACAGCTGATTTCGATGTCAGATTCATAGTGCTTGATGTTCTGGCTGGATTTGTCTTGCATTGCCCAGAAAAAGAAAACCTGATGAACTTTTGGGACATTTTAATAATGGACCATTCTGTAGTTCCCAGTGTACACCTCACTTCTCCTATACACATATCCTGTGCTTCAGCCAAATATGTCTGGTATTTTTTGACACACAACCTTCTTTCTGCCTCTATGCCATAATATCATTAATTTGGAATGGAAGGGACCTTAGAAATCATGTTTATGAGGGAATTTGTGGCTTAGAGTGATTTGGTGATTTACCCAGGGTGACATAGAAGCAAAAAAGCAGAACCTGTTTCTTTAATTTCACATCCAACTTTCTTTCCACCACATGATAATAGTTATTTATTTTTTCTTTATTCTTCTCCTTCTTCAAGACTCAGTTCAGATACAATTTCTGGGCCACTTCACTCTCAGGTAATATCTTCATTCATTTTGTAATGCATGATATAATCATGGAACACCTTGTTTATGCTCATTTTTAAAAGTGCTGTATGTTTGAAGAGAGAGACTTATTTTTATTTCCTCTAAATTTAGCATTTTTCATGAATAGGTACTTATATATTTGTTAATTAACTAAATAAACAAATGTAAAGCCAATGGAAATGACCCCAAAGTGCTTATAATGACAGTATCAGAGAACTGGTATTTTAAAGATTATTTTAAAGGTGACAGTATTATAGAATCAGGTAGGCCAAACAACTTATTCTATCTTTAGTCACATTCCATACTATTAAGAACTTTAAAAATTCACAATTTGTTTTCAAAATGAAGCTTCTTTATTATCTAATCTTATATCTCCATTTTGTTGATGAAGAAACAAAGGTTCAGTAAATCTTCAAAGGCCACCTTTTCATTATGTACATTAAAGAATAAAAATGATTGTGTTACTTATATGCTCTTTCACTTTATATTCTCCTTTAAAATACTGTCAAGTTTGAAGAGAGAGGTCAGAATATGGCTTCTATTTCTGTTCTGCCTTCATACTTAACATTAGAAATAGTTTGCAGAGATGATCTAAGAAAGCTTATATTGAGAATATTTTGTGTTGGGATGGCATCTGTGTATGTAGAATTTTCCAGGATCCCTAACTTTCATTCCACACTCTTCCTTGATTTAACAGATTTAAGACTTATGGTGATGGCATAAATCATTCATTTTTATAATTTTCTTTTTTTCTCCTTCCTAAAATCAGCAAATTAGGGAAGGACCTTGTAAAGGTTGTGTTTGAAACATAACTATAAATTTGTAAGATAGGTGGTAGTAAATTTCTAATGAGTTGTCATTGTTTTAAGATCTGTGAAGTTTTCTAATTGGTATTCATACAGGTAATTCCAATAGAAATAACCTCTGGAATCTGAAATGTTGTGAAAGGAATATTACAACATTATTTTCTTTTTAAATGAAACATTTTTATTACTTACTTGTTTATGCATTGTGTATATTCTAGCTCAAAGAAGAATGTGTTAACAGTTAGTGAAGATTAAGTTTTATTTCTGTATTTGTGGCATGACGTAGAAGAATTCTTGATTATGCTGGGGAGAAGGTGAGATTTAGAACCTAATTCTGATCATTAGTTTTATTGGTCAAGTTTTTGTGATTGAGTACATATTAAGTATGTTGCTTTTGTTTTTATGACCATGTATTTCTAGAAACAAAGTAAAAAGGCAGATGATAAAATTGCCTGTTTCCTTTTGAAATGTATTAATTGGATAGGATTCTTTTGGAGAATAGATGAATGCATTTCTGAAAAAATCAAGAATTTCACTCTTCAAAACACTAGTTTAAGTATTAGAACTGTAAAATAGATTATCTAGTGAGAGTAATGATTTGGCTCTTTGGGTGAATGGTGATTTCAAGGATAGCTTCAAAGTCACCCAAATGAAAGTAACATTCCCCACCCCCTTTTTTTCATCCTAACAAAACATTATTTTGATACATATTAAATTAAATGAATTTATCTGCGGAGTGTATATTTTCCAAAATTAGTGTGCTATTTGGATTTTGATCCACTGCATGTTGAATAGATAAGGCCTTAGAAATGGCTCACATTTTTGAGTGGTGCAGTGGAAAGAATCCTGAATCTAATGTTGGGATCTGAGTTTGAATCCATGCTTTCTGTCATTTAATACTTCTGTGATCTTGCATGAGTTAGTTATGATATTTTGCTTAGAGTTCTTTTTATATTAGATGACTCTCTAAGATCTCATCTAGATCTTTATCTATGATCCCAATAGTGACATCCCCAAGATGTAGACTTCTTTGGACCACCTTGAACTAACTTATTCATTACTCATTTTGGAACTCACTATTTGGATGTCTTTTTTCTTATTTTATCTTCTCTATTAGTATTTTGCCTAAATGAAAAGTTATTTCATTAACTTTAAAATCAATTTCCACATTCAGGATTTGGAGCCAGAAGACATGGGTTCAATTATTGGCTCTGAAGAGTGTTCACTGAAGTTAACCTTCTCATTTATAGAGTAACAATAAGAACTACCCATTTTTCCTCCCCACATTATTTTTAAGATCAAATGATACCATGAAATTGCTTTATATATCATAAAGATAAGCATACATATATTATTCTTTTCATTGTTAGTTTTTTATTGGGTATTAGTAGAGTCCAAAGACAAGAATTACCCCAAACTTGCTAACTGAATTCACACATTATATACCATTTTATGGCATTAATTAAAATGTCCGTTATAAATGTGAAAATCAACATGATGTACAAATTGCTTTATCAACTATCTAGCAAAGTAGGAAGGGATAATTATTATTCTATGGAAATATCAGAGACAAAAGAAATTCTAATAAGAATTGCAGAAAAAGTTCTATTGTTCTATTGATGCCTTTTTTTAAATACCATATTTATTTTTTCTATAGTCTCCTCTTTCCTCTTCATTTAACTTTCTTTTGTCAGAAAGGAAAAATGTCTCAACAAAACTTACCAATTCCTTAAACACTTTCTGCAACTTTAAGGTTACATCTCCCTAACAAGAGATGGGAAATGTGTTTCATTATTTGTCCAGAAAAAATATCTTAAATCTATGAGTGAGTGTCATTGAACATTTCAATAATGATTTCTTGAAATAATTGAATGTTACACTTCTGATCATTCTTTTTAATTTGTAAAATATCCATTTTCCTTACATTGTTGATACCCAATTCATATTAGATTAAATTTCATTGTCTGATATTAATAGTAGGAACTGCTTTTTGCACTGTAATATTCATTCATCTTTTCAAATAATTACAAATTTTATGTAGACTTTGTTTCTAGTCCTTTCATGATGATTTGGGGTTGTGGGATAGTAATTGGGGAATCTTTGTAGGTGACGGACTCTATGAAAGATAATTACTGAAATTCATACATCACTTCATTGGTTAAAAAGTGCTTTCCTTTTATTATCACATCTCATTCTCATAAAATTTCTGAATATGTTTTTTATAATTGAAACAAATGTTTACACTTCCCCTTCTCCTCCTACCCACTCTCCCCTTGAAACAAATGTTTACACTCCCCCTTCTCCTCCTACCCACTCTCCCCCCAAAAGTTGTTGTTAGGGAAGTCCAGAGTTCCAGTTTTAGATTTAGTACCTACTAGCTATTCACATTTGGTCTATTTACCTCATATTCTTACTGTATACAATGCTAATGATCAGAATTATAGTATATAAACTTTAAAGTGGCAAACAAGTATGATCATTTCTCCAAAATTACATTAGTCTATTTGCTATTTTAATAGAGAATGTATGGTTTTAAGAACTTATTATGTCTTTTTTGTAGGCAAATGAAGGAAGAATAGGGAAGAGATTTCCTAAAGGAATTTCTTCCTTAGTTTTGAATTTTGTCCTCAATACGTTTCCTTAAAATAAAATTTACTGAGTTGTTTTTCCTAACTTTGATAGCTTTTAAAATTTCCATGACACTCTTTTTATCTTAGTGCCTTCTATTTTCTCATCAAGATTTTACAGTATTCATATCTTTTTTTTTTTTTAACCCTTAACTTCTATGTATTGGCTCCTAGGTGGAAGAGTGGTAAGGGTGGCTCCTAGATGGAAGAGTGGTAAGGGTGGGCAATGGGGGTCAAATGACTTGCCCAGGGTCACACAGCTGGGAAGTATCTAAGGCCGGATTTGAACCTAGGACCTCCTGTCTCTAGGCCTAGCTGTCAATCCACTGAGCTACCCAGCTGCCCCCTATTCATATCTTTTGATGAAAGTAAAGTAAAAAGAAAAGAGAATTTATTTAAATAATAGACTGTACACTCTTTGGTGGTGGTTTTGTTTTTATTTTCTGCTGTTTAAATTTTCCTTTTCTTTCTTGAGAGCAGGGACTGGATTTTTGTTTTGATTTTTGTATCTCTAGTACTTACAATTGTGCCTCCTATATAGTAAATATTTAATAAATTTTGGTTGACTTTCTGACTCAATGAATGAAAAAATATATTCCTGTCATTTAGTATATGCCTAGCAGAAGAAAGTCATTATTATTTTCTTTTTTCTTTGCTTTTTCTTTAAAACTAAACATTCAGGTTCAGAAATCCTTTTGTTGAAATTAGTTGTCATTTTTCAGTCATGTCTGACTCTTCCTGATTCTGTTTTTTTTTTTTTTTTTTGTTTGTTTGTTTGTTTGTTTGTTTGTTTTTGTTTTTTGTTTTTTCTTTTGGACAAAGATACTGGAGTAGTTTGCCATTTTCTCCTCTGGCTAAGTGACTTACCAAGGGTTATGCAGTTAATATGTGTTGAGTGTCTAAGTGTCTGAGGCCAGATTTTAAATCAGGAAGTTGATTCTTTCTGATTGTGGGCACTGGATTCTCTCGACTTTTTATATTAAGAATGTAGCCCCATTTCTATTTTAGTTTGACACCATTAGCCCACGGTTAAATTACTTGATCGCAGCCACAAAGCTGATATGTTTCAGACATGGGACTTGAACTCAGATCTTTCTGATTCTGAGGCCAGGTATCCATTCACTAAGGCACACACCTTTGATTTTATGTAATTAAAAATGAGGGTTTTTTGGGTTGGTTGTTGTCTTTTGAAGTATAAGAGATCCAAAATGACCTCACTGGTGATGTCTTTTGATTCATGCATAAATTAGATTTAAGTGAGGTGAAATTTGTTCAGAATCACTGGCCTCATACTCTTCTGGTCATCAAAGGCTATTGGTAAGATAGAATTGAAGATGACTAGTGATGGCTTTTGATTCTTCAATAGTAAACCAAGTTCCAAGCTTTCTATAGCATCTTCTTCCATCTATTGGAACAAATTGTTCTCATTTACCCTTTCCACTTCTTCACATGTCTGGGGGTAGGTACACCTCTAATTTGGTGACAATTTTGAAGCCTGCCATTTATCCTCAACCTGCTTGCCAAGATGGTTTGCCAGTGTGTGTCTACTATGCATGCTGTAGTTTCTTGGAGTCACAAATGATAGATATTCTTTTGTAGGTATAATATGACAAATATCTCATCATTAACTGACTATAATGTATTTCACTGATAATTGTTCTTCAGTGACTTTTTCAGTTCTTTTGGCATAATCTAGTAAATTGTTAATAGTATAATTTTGATGATTTAAAAGTGTTATAGAAAAGACCAAAACCAAACAAAATAAGGAAAAAATAGTATTCCATGTATTTCAAGGTCACCTTATTTAGAAATATTTTATTTCTAAATGCGGTTAAGATAAGAAAATACATAGGCTTCTCTCTCTAAAATGGACTGTCTAATATTTTTGTTTTCATTTTCATTTGAGAAAAAAATTATCTGGATTTAGTAAACCAAATGTGACCTAGAATATAAAACTGTTGCTACATCTTCTTTTAATTTTTGATAGGGGTAAGGAGAGGCTCTTTTTCCCCCCTTGTCATTAACGTGGTTTAGGATAATACAAAAAATGTCCAATATTGATGGCTGGCAATTTCTAACCCATTGGTCGTTATGATAAAAGTAGTCAGTCAGACTTTACAATAGTATTTTGCTACATATGAATACATACATACACAATAGATACATAGTTAGCAGTATCTGTAGAGTTTACATAGTTAATTAAGACATTTCAAAGTTGAACTCAACAAGGCAAAATATAGGAGGAATATTCAATATATTAGGAATTATATTTGTTATACCAATAGAATAGATAGTTACATTTTGTGGGGTTGGAATTTCTTTAGTGAAACTAAATGAAGTTTAATGGTTTATACCATTGCATAAATTTGTCAAGACTGATCAGCTGGATGGCTTCACAATGAATACTGAAAATGTTCTTGGTTTTAGTCTTGTGTTAGCCTGAAGGCACTAGAAAATCAAAATGTTATTTGATGATTTCAGAATGTTAATGAAATTATTATTAACAGCATATATATTAATCTTAATGATAAATGCAAATATGAGAACAAGTATATATGATTGCATACTATGAAAATCATTTCAATTTTGATGTGTATTATTTGCATTAAATTCTTGTAATAAAGGAAGTAACACTATATAAATATTAGAATTTTTTATATTATTTATCTTTTGAAAATTTAGGAATTATTTACATGATTTAAAAATCTTTAAAAAAGAAGTTTTTGGCTACCTTATTAATTTTTAAATTTTTTTAGTATTCCTAATATTAGTACTAACTTATCGAATCTTTGATTTAAAATATAAAGTATTTGACTAATTAAAAGTGAAATTTCAATAAAGATTTCATTATTCTCTTGAGGTTCCTAATATCAGTTTCAACACTTTAGAAAAATCATAGGTTGGATTTAATTTAATGCTACCTTATTTGACAAATGATTGAGTGATTTTTTTTTATGATTTTCATTTGATAAAAACCTCTAATTAGATTTTGGTACTTCATATTTGAATTTCTTTTTTTTCCCCAGTAATAAAATATTTTCTTCCTGTGAATCTGAATCTAAGGAATGTAGAAATTTGTTTATTATGTGCAATCATACAATATATTAAGGTTTTTTTAGTATCACCTACCATTGAAACAAAACAAAACACTTCATTTGAACATTGCTCTAAAGTCTTTATGTTTCATTAAGGTAAAGAGAACATTTTTATATATGATTATTTCATGGCATTTTACCTGTTTAGGGCCCTGTAGAGTCAAAACTAGTCTAGTACAGTGACTTGGTTAGCTGATAGGCAATAGCAGTCTTAGTATCACTGTGTATTATCACCTCATGCTAGCTGAAAGCACTCCCTGAAGCCAGTCTAGGTTGCATAGTCCTAGATGAGGTCTTCATGGGTGCTGACCATAAAAAGTTCATCAAAGTAATGAGGCGAGGAGAGAGCTTGGCGCTCATGGGCAGAGCTCAGCACCAAGGAGTGTGAGCCGGCTCCAGCTGTGACAATAAAACAGCAGGTGGCCGCTGTCATTAGGGGTGGCAGATGAGGCAGGGGACTAACATTCAGCCCACAAAACTCTCATTTGTTAGCCATCGCCACTGTACCATGCAAAATAGCTTCCATCTCAGTCAATTTTACTTTGCAAAATATTATACAGTCGCCATAGGAAAATTAGAGCCTTGGGTTTACAGGTTTCTTTGATCTGATTGTCACAAAACACTGCTTTGTCAGGTTTTGTTGGGAATTGCCTTTCCCCCCATTATAGAATAGCCCCCCCCCCCCATGCCGTTTTTGTCCAAGCATACAATTATTGCTTAATATCTTGGGTTGTTTTCTTTATTTGCAACTGCTTATAAAAATAAACCGAGAAACCTTCCTTTTGGACTCCTTTACTATAGTTGTCCTCACCTGCAGAAGCATGTAGGTGTGGTGAAACACAGACATATATCTCTACCCTACATACCATCTCCATGTATGTATATATTGTGTGATTAAAGAAATAGACATAATAAATCAGAATGGTTCTAGATGTCATTGTAGGTGTCAAAAGATATCCGAGAAATAATGATTTTATTAGAAAAGCAAAATGTAAAGAGTACACAATACCCTAGAAATTTTTGTAGGTAATTATATGGCTACAAAAGCCCCTATTAAGACCAAATCATAAAAAATTACTGGACTTACTACACTGAATTATTATTTATCTACAATAAAGTAATCAAAGGAAATTAAAGAAGAATGAGAATGAGCAACAGGAGAGGAGAAAAAGTCAATAAATTATTTACAGCAATACAAATTATGGAGAAATTTGAGAAACAGTTAATATTTCTTCCCTCTTCTTAAACATTTCAGAAATAGATGAGACTAAACAAAATGAGAGCATCAAGCAGTTTAAAATTACATTAATTGTTTATTTCAATTCTTGATTTTTTTATGCTGTTTATATAGTACAACAAATGAATTTCCAGATAATCCCTAAATCTCACTACAATAAGTATTTTGAGCCACCAGATTTTTTTTTAAAAATCTTGGGAAATAAGTAACTTATTTGAGTTTCATCTATTTTTGAGAATTCATTCCATAAGCCTTTATTGAGTAACTACTATGTTTAGAACTTGGGTAATTACTGTTGAAGATAAAAAGTTTAGCTAAGACATAGTCTGACTTTTCACTGGATTTATACTTCATGGAGTTGAAGGAAAATATAGAAACATACGCAATTATATACACTGTATTCTATGTTACTAATAATAGCCATTCTTTATACAGTCCTTTAACATTTATAAAGTTCTTTTCACTTATTAACTTGGTTGACCATCACCATATATTGTGATTATCCCCATTTTACAGATGGGGACATTAAGGTTAGAGAAATTAAATGGACTTTTTTCCTCATTGTTATAAAACTAGTAGGTCTCTAATCAGAATTAGAATTCCAGGCTTTCTGATCTTTAAGTCCAGCCTCCCATTCTCTTTATTACCTAACTTAATAGAAATGCAAAACAAAGTACATTCTGTAGTCTCACACCATCCTTTCCAAATAATAATTTGGTATTTCAAATGAATAGAATTCCATAGGCAAAATGGGAGGCATTCCTAGCATAGCCAAAAACTTAAGAAAAGGCAGAGACAATGATTTATTGTAGAACTTGTTAAAGGGACCAAATTTTTTTATTTTGGTTTTCAAGGTTGTGTGGGCAGTTAGATAATTTGTGTAGGACCTCAAATCTCAAGGGAAAAGATTTTGAATTTTACCTAAAATGTAACAGTATGCCACTAAAAAAGATTAGGGATGGGATAGAAGAGGAACTGCCTTGAGGCTCCTTTAGGGAGCCAGGTTTAATCTTATTCTTAGTTGTGGCAGCTTTAATAAAAAGGTGGAGAAGACTGGAGGAGGAGAAATCCCGCTATGTGGAATTGATAGGAATTGCTAAGTAGATATGTTGCTCAGTGGAGAAAGCACTGGACATGGAGTCAGGAAGACCTGAGTTCAAATTCACCTCAGATGCTTAGTCCTTGTGTGACCCTGGGCAAGTTCCTTATCTCTTTTTGATTTGATTTTCTTATTTGTAAAATGAACAGGAATAGGAAATAGCAAACTACTCCATTGTCTTTTCCAAGAAAACTCTACATGGAGTCATGAACAGTCAGACATGACTGAACTGACTAAATGACAACTAAGTGGATATGAAAAATACAGCAGAATAATTATACCAGGAGAGGGAAACTGATATTTCAAAAGTTTTAACCTAATAACTAAAAATATCCTCTTATATCTGATTCTTAAGGCCTTAATAATTTTGGTATCATTTTCATGTTGGTGTTTTAAATAAAATAATTCACATTTGTATAAACTCTCAAGTTTCCACATTTATTTGCTTACAATACTTTGAAAGATTATTATGGAGAGTAACATTCCCATTTTTAAAATGAGAAACCTGAATTCAAGACATTTAGAATTTTGCTGATTTTACAAATGATTGAATTTCATTTGGGAGCATAGCTATGGAGAAGAGGAGTCACAAGTATCTCTTTCACTAGAATGTGAGGTCTTTGAGTGCAGGAAATATTTTTGCTTTTCTTTGCATCCCCAGTGCTTTCTCTGGTGTTTGACACATAATCACTACTTAATGCATAAGCCTTTGTATGATGAAGGAGGTGATGATTTGAAGTGAAGATGAGTTGAATAATAGACTTGTTAAGTTTCATTTGTAGGGAGCAGGGAGCTGGAGCTATCTACAAGTATATGAAAAATTTTGGATGCATGCTTGATGTGTGAGGTGTCCAATAGGTTATTACCTTGAGATCTTTTTTCATACAGAGATGAGTACTTAGAAGGAAATAGAGAAGTATAAAAATGACTCTTAATTATACAATCATAAGCAGTTTCTGTGGTATTGTCAGTTCATTGGGTGTTGAAGGTAATCTGTTTTTGATGCACGATAATCTTTCAGGTAAGCCTAAGGTTACATTTCACAACTTGTCAAAGCAGGTTCTTTGTAGTAGTTTTAATTATTAAAATTTTTAAAAAATTTTTTTGTTCAATTGCCATTTGTACTTGTTTGGTAATCAGTGAAAGTGAATGTAACATGATTATTTTAGCCTCGAAAGGATTTTGTAAACATCTGTTATAATTGTTCTTATGTGTATCCTTACTGCTGCCTAATAGCACTTGGCATTTATTAACTTCTCTAAACTATTAGTAAACTATTAGGATTCCTCTATTAACATTCCTAGCTTTCCTCTTTGTTACAAAACCTACCTCAGAACACAGCTAATTTTGTGATATGTTTGCATGGATAGATTCTTGTCAGATCTGAATACCTCAGAGTTTTTCCAAATTGTTCTTTTAACTTTAACATGCTCATTAGCAGGCAGAGAAGTGGGAATAGAAAGAAAATTATTTTTATTGACATCATTGTTAAGAAATATAAATTGGTACCTACATTTAAACATAATTTTTATTGCCATTTCCATATCTTTCATGTGGATTATGTTGTATAGTATGTCATGAAATTTATTGCCCATTTTTATATCAGGTCATCTGGTTTTCTGTGTCTTTGGGGGAAAAATATCTGTTATAGGTTTATTTTGTTTACAAGAAATACCCACAGCAATCAACATCTTACTCAAATAGGCTGTTGTTTTTAGTAATGATGCATGAACACCTTCAGATTCATTCCTAAACAGAGGTGTTTGGGGAACATTAGAAAGCACATGTTCTTGAAAATTGATTGCATTGTGTTTGTTTTTTGTCTGACCTGTTTCATGGGTCATTAATTTTTAGTTAGTCTATTCATCAGATGGTAAATATATTCTTGCAAAAATTATAAGGGCTCGCTTCTAATAATTTTTTTTAGCCCCTTACCTTCTGTCTTGGAGCCAATATATAGTATTGGCTCCAAGGCAGAACAGTTGTAAGGGCTAGGCAATGGGGGTCAAGTGACTTGCCCATGGTCACACAGCTGGTAAGTGTCTGAGGCCAGATTTGAACCTAGGACCTCCCATCTGACTCTCAATCCACTGAGCCACCCACCTGCCCATCTTCTAAAAATTTCTTAAAAATCAGAACTTTGTATTATCAGTATTTGCTTTGTCAGAATAACAATAAGGAAAAGTAAGCTTTAGTTTAAGAAATTTTGCCGCAAGTCATTATCAGCTGTTTACTAGCATGATTTTCAATTGCATATGCATTCCTCTCATCAATCAGAGTTGAGGATAGGTAGCCTATAATTTTTACCTAATGTTAATCTTTTTTTTCATGTTTTCCATGTAATTATTTGAGTATTTACATGCAGTAGTACATAGTAGATAGATATCCTGTCTCTGAGGCATAAAGACTGGAGTTCAAGTCCTGCCTCTCATGCATACTGGCTGGGTGATCCTGGACAAATAATTTCACCTCTCAGCCTTCAACAACTCTCTAAAACTGAGTTTCACAAAATATGCTGATCCGTTCCTAATGTTAATCTAATAAAGCATAAGGGCTCTGTATATTCAACAAAAGAAGCTTACAAGAAAAATATGGGAACTCCCACTCTTTTTTAGCTCTTGAACTCTTTGGTATAGCACCCTGCACATAGTAGGCATTTAATAAATTTTGATTATTAATAATGAGTATTATTGATTTATTTAAACCTGTAACACATTAGAATGCTGGCATTTAAGTAGCCTTAATTTTTCAATTTTCTCTTCATAATAAAAAATATTATCCTAGTTCAAGGGTAAAGTTTGCAGTTTGGAATTATATTGTCATATTTTACGAGGCCATTTTTATTGGTTCTGAATACAAATGAATATGTAGTTTATTCTATTTTAGGGAAAATGACCAATTAATGAATCTACTTTCAACTTTTATTACCACATTTCCCAGTCTCAAATTTTAATATCTTTTCCTTTATCATTTTGGAAGAACTCTTTTCTTTGAGTCTTTTAGTGAGAATGTAGATAATTTTTGACAAGTGGATGTTTTATTCAGCAACCTGGTAAGAAATTGGATTCAGTGGATATTTTCTTTCCCTATACAGGTGTGTTGAGAGGTCATATGAATTAGAAAACAAAATAATTTTTAAACCGAGGCAAGAAACAGTACCTAAATAAGTACAACAATGGTCTATATGTCATACAATTAATTGAGACACAAATTCTATAGGCATTGCTTGAGGAACAAACCATTTTGATTGAAATAAACATGGGATACTTCATGGAAAAGGTAGTTAAAGAATTAGAGCTAGCAACATTGGTGATATTTCAGTGATGGATATTCTGAAAGAAATAAAATTTACAAGGGTAGAAACATGAATGATATGTGAAGATAGCATATAAAGTGAATAGTTAATGAAATATTTTGAACCCTGGAGTGCCATATAAAAACATTAATATGGTGAAATTAGAATTTTTCTAATAGTAACACAACATATTAATATTTTCAAGGGTTACAATTAAAAATTACTTTCTAGGAATGCTTCTGTTAGGAAACATAATGTGCTCATCTAGTGAAATATACACCCTATATTGAAAAGCTTTTGTTGGTAAAAAAGATTGTTTTGTTTCTTTCTTCATGTTTCTATTCTTTGATTCTTCTTTAGAATCTCCCATATGTTGATCAATACCAAACAAGAGCAGAAAGACAGTTAGGCAAATCATGGAAAAAGATGCTTCTTTCTTTCCTTTACTCTCTCTCTGTCAGATGATAGCTACAGGAGTATGTTGGAACACCTAAGAAGATTGATTGATGGCATGAGCCGTATCTATTATGATCTGTCCGATATGGGCTGTAAATTATTCTGTAGATTGATGCAGGTCACTGAACCACACATTGGTAAGCCTGTTGTCCATCATGTAGTTTATAGAGAGTTTGGAACAGTGACAGATGCTCTATAGGTGCTTACCTCTTGAAGAAGAGTACTTTTTAAATGGCTGAAAGCCCTCACTATATCTTTACAACTTGGTTTAATTCTATGAGTCTTTTATTTATGAGTTTTTAAGATACTAATTATCCCCAAATAATTACTTTTTCCATTAGGAAACCTTAACTCCTTATGGTCTGCCTTATAAGTCCTTAGGTTTTGTCAGATAGAGGAAAGTTGTTTTCTTATGCTCATTTTCTATTCTCCTTTAGTCTTGTTCAAGAATATTTGGTGGGGAAAAGAGTTCAAAATATTGTTCAATAATTACAAATTTAGCCACAATGATAATGATTAAATATCCTACGTAATCTTAGATTGATGTATTGGAGAGCTAAGACAAATACCCTAAAACCTTTAAATTATTGCCTTATTATTTTTTAAAAATGCTTTCTTTCTTGGAATTGATATTTAGTATCTATTCCAAGGCAGAACAGTGGTAAGGGCTAGGAAATAGAGGTTTAGTGATTTGCCCAGGGTTATAGAGCATAAGGTTACACAGAATCTGCATGCAAATTTAAATCCAGGACATCTACTGAGTAACCCAGGTCCCTCTCCCCCTCCTTAATTATTTGTTTCATAAAATCAACTGCTATTGATTTTTGTTCAATTAATATAATATTAAAATATTGATCTCTACATTTAGAATATTATTTGTAATGTTTGCATTATAATTACCATTTCCTCTGAGAAAATTATAAAAAATTGCTTTATATTTTCTTTTCCATCCTGGGATAACCATGGACAAATGTAACATCAATCAAACGAGATACATAAAACCAAGATATTAAAAAAAACACAGGGAGACCTATAGTATAATGTGTTTATCAATGTTTAAGTTGTCCTCACATCATTTTTTAAGAAAAGTAATTGAACAAGAATCATCCAGTAGAGGAACATTTGTAATATAAAATTAGTTGTTACTCTTCAGTGAAATCACATTTCTCTCTCTCTCTCTCTCTCTCTCTCTCTCTCTCTCTCTCTCTCTCTACTGTTCATATTTTTTTTTAGTTTTTATTTTGAATATTTTCCCATAGTTACATATTTCATGCTCTTTCCCTCTCCCCCAAAACTCCCTAGCCCCCCTTAGCTGATGCATAATTCCACTTGGTTTTACATGTATCATTGTATTCAAGCAGTTGTTTTTCAGCTGTGTTTCTCCTCCCACAGTTCTTCCTCTGAATGTGGCTAGTTTTCTTTCTCATAAGTCCCTCAGCTTTGCTCTGGATTCTTGCATTGCTGCTAGTAGAGAAGTCTGTTATGTTCTAGTGTACCACAGTGTATCAGTCTCTGTGTACAATGATCTCCTGGATCTGCTTCTTTCACTCTGCATCAATTCCTGGAGGTCATTCCAGTTCACATGGAATTACTCCAGTTCTTTATTCCTTTGAGCACAATAGTATTCTATTACCAATAGATACCACAATTTGTTCAGCCATTCCCTAATCGAAGGACATTCTCTCATTTTCCAAATTTTTGCCACCACAACGAGTGAGGCTATAAATATTTTTGTACAAGTCTTTTTTTCCCCTTATCTCTTTGGGGTATAAACCAAGCAGTGCTATGGCTGGATCAAAAGGTAGATAGTCTTTTAAAGCCCTTTGAGTTTAGTTCCAAATTGTCATCCAGAATGGTTGGATCAATTCACAACTCCACCAGCAATGCATTAAAGTCCCAATTTTGCCACATCCCCTCCAACATTCATTACTCTCCCCTGTTGTCATGTTAGCCAGTCTGCTAGGTGTGAGGTGATACCTTGGAGTTGTTTTGATTTGCACATTTACATCTCTTTAGCCTAAATGTTTTATAAGTCACATTTTTCTGATGCTTTCTAGCCCTGTGATCATGATTCCCTTAACATATCTGAGACTTACTTTCTCTATTCATACAATGGGGATGATAATATTTTCCCATTATGTTCCTCACAGAGATCATAGGAAATCACAGGATTTAGTGCTTATATTGATTTTCAAGAGATTCTTATCTTCATTTTGCAGAAATGGTCTTTTTAAACTTTAAATTTTTAAATAAATTTAGGAAGATATTGATGAATTAACCAGTGGTTAAATAATAGTTCCTATTACTAATAAGATTATTTCATATAGTAAATTCAAATGCTTTAAGTCTGAGGGGAAATGGGATTTTGAGGAAAGAAGTATTTCCTATCAAAAGCCAAAATCTTCTTGTACATTTCTAATCTGCAAGTAGGTTAAGGAGTTCTTTTTGGAATCAGGGTATGGTTTAAAGTTTTTGATTCATTTTGTATGTTATTCTACTACAGTGAAATGAATGAAAATTGTTTTGTTAATATAAAATTTTTATTTTGAATTGTTATTGAGTTCTTCTTGATGAATTACTCTTGTGTGTCAGTGAACCAGTATGAGAAAAATGATTCTGATATTACAGGAAGGCCAGACCACTAGACTCACAGAAAGTTACGCAGACAACCTTCTTTCTTGACAGTGACAAAGTTTAATGATTTGGTGAAATGGTGTAGGCTAAGGGATTAAGTAAGCCTTTTTGCAGGGACTATAATAATGATTTACAAGATGGAGGCAATGGATTTAGATTACCTCAGTGGTTCTAAACAGAGTTTTCTATAGATGATGATAATATGTATCCATCTAGTTAAGTTTCTCATAAAATTCTTGCACCAATGATTTCTTAGAAGAACCTCTAGTATTTGGGAAGGGAGAAAGTTTGCTTTTCTCATACTAAGGTGGGAAAGCTATGTGTCTGGTTTTAGCTAGCTGATGGCTCTGATTTTATTGGGGGCCTAGTCTCATTATTTGGAGCTTCAAGTTGTTACCTATTGATGTGTTTAATTGAATTTCTTCTGGCTTGTAATACCAAATTTTCTTTACTAAATAAAGTTTTACATAGATTTATAGTATTCATAATACGAAGTCAGTAAAAACAGATTCATTTGTCATATATGTAATATATGACAAACTTATATTTTTTATGTATATAATTTTATATTTAATTTATTATAATATTTTTATTAATTTTGGTCTTACCCTCAAATTTTAAAGTATGAAAGAAGACACCTATCACATGTACAATAAATAACTCATGAAGGAAACAAAGTGAAAGATAGTGTTCTTAGATTTGCAATCAACCTCAAATAATTCCTTATTTGATTGTCGATGACATTTTTTTTAGGGTTATCTTGGAACATTGCCTTGCTGATATTTGTTTAGTCCTTCACAGTTGATCATCATGCAACATTTCTGTTACTGCATTCACTTTTCTCTTGGTTCTACTCATTTCGCTTTGTGTCAGTTCATATAAACCAGTGGTTCCAAAACTTTTTTGGCCCACTGCCCTCTTTCCCAAAAAAATATTACTTAGCCCCCTCGAAATAAATTTTTTTTTAAATTTTAATAGCAATTAATAGGAAAGATAAATGCACCTGTGGCCATCACTGCCTCCCTGGATTGCTGCAGCACCCACCAAGGGGCAGTGGTACCCTCTTTGGGAATCACTGATATAAACCTTTCTCATAGTGCAATCATATTCCATTACAACCATATTCTTCTACTTGTTCAACTATTTCCCAGTTGATGGATACCCCCCCCCCCAACCCCTCACATTTCAAATTATTTGCCTCTACATAAAGAGCTGTTAAAAATATTTTTGTAGAAGTAAGTCCTTTCCCCTTGGCTCTGAACTCTTGTGAGATACAGAAGAGATGCAGCAATGAATAGTATTATTGGGTCAAAGGGTATGCATAGTTTTATGGCCCTTTGGGCATGGTTCCATATTATTTTCCAGAATAGTTATGTCAGTTCATATCAGCAGTATGTTAGTGTCCCAATTTTCCCATGTCTCGTTTGACATTTATCATTTTTCTTTTTGTTCATATTAGCCAATCAGATAGATGCAAGGTGGTGTCTCAGAGCTGTTTTTATTTGCATTTCTCTAATCAATTGTGATTTGGAACATTTTTTTACATGGCTATAGATTAATTTAATTTCTTTATCTGAAAGCTTCTTGCTGATATCATTTGACCCTTTTCATTTGAGGAATGCTTTATATTAAAAAATTGACTGCATTCTTTATATATTTGAGAAATAAGGCCTTTGTCAGAGATACTGGCTATAAGCCTCCCTCACCCACCTCTCACCTCCATTTTGTTATTTCCCTTCTAATCATGGTTATATTGGTTTTCTTTCTACAAAACCTTTTGAATTTAATGTATTTGGAATCATTCACTCATTCATTTGTTTGTTCATTTATTCATTGATTTATCTGTTTACTTATTTATTAATTAATTATTTTGTTTATTTATGCTGGTTTCCCTATGTTTGGTCATAAATTTTTTCCTTATTCGTAAGTCTGACAGATTGTTATAGTTAGTTCATTGATGACTATTGAGGTTCATTAATTTAATAATTTTTAAAATGAAATTTTTAAAAGCACTTATTAATTTTATCAGAGTACAGAATATAATTTAATGGAGCCAAGGAACAAACTTTGTTTATAAACAAATTTTATTTTCTTAAGAGGAGAGATTATATGACTGTCTTATTTGGTCAGTTACCATCAGTTACATTTCCTTATTTACCTTGTATTTACATAGAATTCACAGTCTCACATTTAAAAATATTTCAGAATGACATTTAGAAAATATGACTATGTTTCATATTCATTGTGAAGATGTTAATTATAAAATTCTTAATGTATCTATTACAAATAAATAGTTTATGAAATAAGATTTCATAATTTTTTTCACTACTAATTCAGAAAATGTGTCTAAATTCTCCAACTTATAAGTGAGAATATTAAAGGCAATGTCTTTAAAGTCAAAATCACAAGAAATTAAAGTTATTAAGAAAATCATATTATTTATATTAACATAGAAACTTGGTGAAATTTTTTAGGTAGAAAAAAATTACTGATCAAAATTACTACATAAACACTATTCATAGTTGGAAATTTAACTTCTCAATGAGTATATTATAATTACATCTGACAAAAATTTATATGCCTTTATGTAATTATTTTTTTCAGGTTTCCTAAGCAATTAATCAATCAAAAAACATGTTAAAAGTATCTACTGTGTATTAGCCTCTACATCAGACTTAAGAAAAAACACAACAGAAATAACTAGTTCTAGCTCTAAAGAAGTTTAACTTCTTCATGTAGAGACACTAACTATCTATGTTGGGAGACACTAACATGTAGAGGAGGAATGTTAAGGAAAATCCTCATTTAAAAAGTCTTGCTAGCCCTGAGATTCTAAAGAACTTGGAGATTGTAAGAGGTGGAGGTATAGAGGCAATACATTCCAGGTATAGGCTCCAACTATTGCAAAAGCATAAAGAATGGAAATCATCACTTTGTGAAAACTGCAAAAGGGGCCAGTTTAACTGGAGTGAATTACATATTTGTGAAGGGGAACAATGTTTTTTTTTAAGACTATAAATGTTAGTTAACCTATGAAGGAGCTTTTATTGTCAAATAAGGATATCTTGAGATATTAGGGACCCACTGGAGTTTATTGAGCAGGCAAGTGACACAGTCAGACTTGTACCCCAGGAATATCATTTTGACAGCTATCTGTAGAATTAACTTTTACTAGGAACAATTTTATCTGAGTTCTACAAAAAAATAGAAATGAATATAAAATTTCTTCCAAACTATTTTTTAATTTGGTTGTTTTAATTCTAGTACAATTTAAGTTTCTAGAGGGAGGGGAGTTTATTTTTCATTGTAAACCCAGTGCTTAATGTAGTGCTTGGCTCTATATAATAAGCACTTAAAAACCCAAAAATATTGATTGATTGATTCACTTATGTGAATTCTTACTGAGCCTTCCACCAATTAGCACAAAATGACATTTAAATTTTACAGTTATTTCACAGTTTTTGATGTTACAAAAAAAAAGCACAACATTTCCCCATGATTTTAACTCTTGTCATTTAAAGGTACATTCCTGATTGCTTATTGATTAGAATATTATCATTTCCCTTGTAGATAATCCATGCTTACTATATTTCCTTACAATATAATTTTGGTTATAGCATGCTCATTTACATTTTTTTTTTAAACCCTTACCTTCCGTCTTGGAGCCATATTGGCTCCAAGGCAGAAGAGTGGTAAGGGTAGGCAATGGGGGTTATGTGACTTGTCCTGGATCACACAGCTGGGAAGTGTCTGAGGCCAGATTTGAACCTAGGACCTCCCTTCTCTAGGCCTGGCTCTCAATCCTCTGAGCTACCCAGCTTCCCCCCATTTACATTTTTAATCCCTTTTATGGCTTTTGTTGTTTACAATCTTTTCTAAGTAAGTTTATTGAAGATACATGTTAATGCTATTACTTATATTTAGTTTGTCAGAGTTTTTTAATGTGCTATCACTGCCTACATTAATGTACAATTAAGATTAGACTTTTTAAGTCTCAAATTGTGTGTTTGTGTATGTGCCTGTGAACATGTATTTTAGTTATAAGCCTGGCTCAGGGAAAAAACATTGATAGATCTTTATCTCTCTCCATCATTTATCTGGCATATGACAATTTTCTGCAAACTATCTTTGCTCCTTATTTACATTATATAGTCCTTCCAGACAGGTATACTTCTTTTGTTCATATCATAGTTCAAGTTCTCAGAAAGTCTTTTTGAGACTACTGATGTTTTCAGTTACATCCAGGGTATAATAGTTTGATCAATCCATAGTCTCATCATTGTATGATTTCACTGAATCTCCTTTGTGCTGGGTTCCTCCTTATACATTTTAATAACTATCCGTAGAAGACTTGTTCAGTGTAATAGTGTTAAGAAAGAAATAAAAGACTTAAAGATTTTTTTCATGGAAAAGTTTATCCATTTCTTAATTAGAAAAGGTTAAAGTACATGAAGAAAAAAAAATAAAATTCTTTCATTTCATGGATTTTGGCAAATTGACATTGATTATAAATATATTTGAACACATTTTCCTTATGTATATGCATTTTACTTTTCCCTCTCCTCTTTCTCCTTTCCCCAGTCCTAACTCTCTTTCAAAACTTTTTCCCTTTTGCAAAATGAACCTGTGGTTTCATTGGTATAGGAAGCTCTCCCTATCAGTGTAAATGAGAATCTTCTCCAAAATGATATAATAGGATTTTCTTCTCTACAATGATATAATAGGATTTTGACATTATATAATAATTATTTCAATAATACAGTAAATTACCCTTAGAAGCCTAGTGTTTTAGTACCTGGAGCCCAGAGAATTTTAGTGACTTGCCCAGAGTGACACAACCAATATATGGACTTGAAATTTAATCTTTTCTAGAAGTCTCTGAAGCATGTTCTCTATTCCTGACACAGTGCTTTTCTGGATTCATATATTTTATTTTACTTCTTTTAGAATTAAATTTTCAAAAATTCTGAATTTAAACACCAAATGACTATTTCCACATTCAAAATTAGAGTAGAAAGAGGATTGTATATGAAATGAAAATTTCTATTATGAAATCTTGCTTTTCTATTGAAATTTCATAAATTTAATCATAAACTTGAAAAATTTTGGCTTTCTTTTATTGTTTACATTGTATTTTTTAAAAAGTACTTCAATAATCAGGGTGCATCAGTAATTTTTCCCCCTTCTTTTTTTTTGAGGGAAGAGGCTATCCTATCCTTAACTCCCCTCTCACTGCTACTCCTCAGTTAGAAAAAAGAAAAACAAAATCCTTTCTGGCAAATTACAAGTATGTTACATTTTTGATCCTATGGAATCATGATTTGTCTTTGCATTTATCAGAGATCTTAAATCTTTGCTTTGATTTGCATTTTGGTTACTTTCTTTGAAAATTATCTCTTCCCTTGACTTTATACATCTGAATTTCTTCCTTATATATAATATATGTGTTATTATTTGTAATTATATATAGTTTTCTATCATTTCTCCTACTTCTTTTTATGAGGTAGAGGGGCCCTTAAATTCTTTCAACTTAATCATGTCATAATTTTGCAAGCTTATTAATATATCTTTGAAAGGCGAAAAGGTTTTAGATATCTAGGCCTAGAAATTAATCATTTTTCTCTAGACTAACCTAGTGAAGTTCTGAAGACTGAAAGTCCATCTCATGAAGAATTTTTCAATTATATAAAATTCATAAGAATGGCCATCAAGTTATGGACATATTGTAGTCCAAATCAATGAAGGGAACTTCACCAAAAATACCTTGAATTTTTGAAGTATTTAACTTAAAAATGTAAATGTGTTGTATTCTATTTCAAAATAAAGCCTATATATTTGTGTAATACTTCAATACTCTAACAAGCTCTCCAGATAAATATTATCTTCTTAATCAGTTTGCTATTCCTTTATTACATGGCCTTTGGTAGGTGTTTTGGTTAAAAATTCTTCTCTCTGAAACCCAAGCTGGTGATGAGATTCCTATTTTAATAATACTATTACTTAAATGATAAATATCACTAATTATTAATTGTTATGTATTAATAATGCATCAGTAATGGCTTATTACATTAAGAAAACAATAAAATTGGCCAACTAAATACTTAAATATGTATTGAAAAAGTAAATATGAAATAGTTTTAACCAGAGGAAAGTACTAGAATTCAGAACAGTTGTGAGATGTTTCCTATAGAAGATAAGATTTTAATTGGAAATTTAGTTGGAAATGTGAAAAGCTAGCATGGAAATATGAGGAGAAAGAACATTCTAGGCACAGTGGCTAGGCTGAAAAAATGTCCTCTAAATCAGTAGTTCCCAAACTTTTTTGGCCTCCTGCCCCCTTTCCAGAAAAAATATTACTTAGCCCCCTTGGAATTAATTTTTTTAAATGTTAATAGCAATTAATAGGAAAGATAAATGCACCTGTTGCCATCACTGCCTCCCTGGATTGCTGCAGGGCCTAGAAGGGGGTGGTAGTGCCAACTTTGGGAATCACTGCTCTAAATGGAATGGCACATTAAGTATGCATGTCAGTGGTTTAAAGAGTATTTGTTATAGAACATGGTGTAAGAAGAGTGTAAAGATTGGGGTGATAACAAGAGGTGGATAAGCTATAAAGGGCTATGAATTACAAATAATTTTTATATGGTCCTATAGAGGTTAGGAAGTTGTTGGGAATTATTGACATGGTAAGACTTTAGGAAAATTCCTTTTTTCCTTAAAGGGTTAGGGAGAGATTTGAGGCAGGCTGTTGTAGTCATCCAAGTGTGGGGTGATGAGAGCTTGCCCAATAGTTATAGCATTGTCTAAGGAGAAAAAGGGCATATTCTGGAGGTAATATTGGCAGGCCTTAGCACCAAATTAGATGGGAACATTAAATTAAACATAGTGAAGAGTCATGGGTGACACCTAGATTGTGAAATTGAGGTGCTTGGAGAATGACCTAATTAAGTGATGATTCATCTTCCTGCCAATCTTAAGAACTTTCAGATTTAGTTGTGGGCACTATTGACCACAGTAGTCAAAACATTTTTTCTTTAATCTAATGAAAAAAATGATCAAAGGACCAAAACGGAATGTAAAAAAATTAGTACTTTATGATTGTGGATATTAATATTTTTTAACTTTGTTCTATCAAAGTAATGTCATTACACAAATGCTCTAGAGCATATTAGATTTTATTTATTATTAGTGTTCAGTAGTGAGCTCTCCACAATTTAATTGTTCTGGCAGAGGTTCTGATGTAAGAAGTTTGGATTCATCATTAAATTCTGTTAGTTGAATTTCTATTCCAGTTTAAGGTAATGATGGAAACACCAAAATATTTTTAGTAACTCTTTTTGTATTGGCAAACAAATTGGAAACAGAAGTGTATGAGGAAGTGGAGTAGTGAATATCCTGAAATCCTTTCTTTTTGTGCCTAAGAATGTGCAGGGTGAAGGCAATGAGTGACTTGAAGCATTTTTATTTTTTTCTTTCACCATATTTGTAATAATTTGAAGCTTTGCATTTAAATAATCTTATAGATATATTTCTCGTCTCACTTTGATGAAGGTTTTGAACTGATGTCAAATATTTTTAGTTGTATAATGTGCAAAATCAGAATCAAATTACTTTAAAATTAAGGAATTTGCTTGATATTTTGGGAGGTAAATGGAGAATGGTATAGATGTGATTCATTTTTGCTTTGGTTTTGGTATAAAATCAAATCCCTTTGATGGTACTTGAAATAATTTTTAAATATTTAAAAAATAATAGTCCTGTGTTTAAAAATGATAAACAATTGTTTTATAACTAATATTAAATAATTACTATATTTCAGAAAGCTTTCTTGATTGTTAGTCTAAAGATAAAACTGAACCACTGTGAAGAAGCTCTTTAGAATTCAGGTATTTTACTTTTGTAACTTCTGTCCAGTCTGATTGAATCTGCAATAAATCATTAAATTACAAATTCATGCTACCTTGTATGGTACTATATTTTTGAGACATTTCTACATCCTAGAAAATATAAATGAAAAGTTTAGTGTAAGGACAGATTTTACAAAAGAACAGAATAATGTCTCTGTTTGTGTTACAACAGCTGCCCCTTTAAACTGCTCTCCTTTGTGAACAGAGGACAAACCATCTGTAAACATTTCAATTTCTGGGTTGGACAAGGGGATATCTTTCATATTTTCCCTAATCCTTTGCACCATGTCTGTCATTTCTTGACTGCTCCTTTTTCCTCTCCATTGAACTTTTTTGTATTTTGCTCTTTAGAGTCCCCTGTTTTAGCTTTTGTTTTTGTTTCTTATTGTATACTGTTAGTTGTTACAGTATGGTTTTGCTTTTCTGTAAAGTTATTTTGTTGTTCTGAGAACTTTTTAAATCCAGATTTGCTAACTTCTATTACTTTGCATTCTTTGTTTCTTTCATCACTATCTATAAACAAGTTTACTGTGTGTTTTCTAGAACTTGTAACAACATCTCTGTTCCTCTCCTCTTTGTATGTTTTTCTACTTTCCCACACATTTTATGTTTGATTTTTCTTCTATATCATTTTGCATCTCTCTTTCCTCCCCCATCTGTTCTCTAGTTTTGAGCTTTGCTTTTTTACCCCAATAATTTATCTCTGTGCATATGTTTTCTACCTTAGTTTCTGCATTTCTGTTCCCATTTTCATTTCTTTTTTTTTTCTAAGGCGGTTGCATGGCTTCACAATGTAAGAGGGAGATTTTAGATATTTTATAGATATATATTTAAAGTATGGCCGCCAGGAATCAACAATTCAGATTGATTCCGTAATTAAAATAGATCCAAGTCAGGATTGGGTTTAAGGTAGTTTATTTACAATTAGGAAGGTAAAAGGTAGGGAAATAGAGAGAGGGAGATGATGGCCTGGAAGGAGAGAGAAGGTTAAAAGGCTAAATAAATTAGACTACAAGCCACAAGGCCTAGTAATCAGATAGGCTAGAGCCTACTTAAGGTAGAGTCTTAGAAAAACGCCAAGGTAGGCCAAGGAAGTTGGCCTAACTTACCCACATGACCATTCAGAGTAGAAGCTGCCTGAGGTCTCCCCGGAGATCCTTCAGCACCAAGTTCAAAGCTGGAACTCTCTTAGCAGGAAGTAACCAACATACTTGAAGAGATAGTGTGTTTCGTCACTTCCTGTGTGTCCACCTCTAATTCAAGTGGACAAATGGCAGCTTCCACACTGATTTGGACTGCCCAAAGGGCAGTCCCTAGTTCTTGATTTGTTACTTATTGTCATGTGTGGGTAACTCATCCCCCTCCCCACTAAGGATGGTGGGGATAACATCATCTAGGGTAGATAGAGTATTTGGTTGTTTTTATTTAGATACTTTAAAAATATCACTAAAGAAAGTGTTCATATGTTAATTACCTTACTGCTTCTGTTAATGATTTTATTTAATCACTAGGTTTTACTTTGGTATATCAATGTGCTCTCTAAACTTTACATATTTAGAGTTTCAGCTATTGAAAGTTTCATGTCAAAATAAAATTGCTACTACAATATAATGTCTTTTACACAGAAAGCTGTTAAAATAAATTTATTTTGACACAAAGAACTCATTACTTTTGCTCAATTTAAACTATGGAATTCTTTATAGTATAATATAGTTTTAGCTGAACATTTTTAGCACAATTATTTTGCTAGTAATTCTCTTAAATTTGAATAGCACAAGTAATGATAATGTTACCAATTATTTTTAATTTTAAAGATCTGATATTTGTTGATTCCTAAGATAAAAAGAATATAATCAATAGAATTTAATGCTTTTAAAAATAATAATAGTGATGATCATGATATTAGTCTTTTAAAAAACATTTGAATTGTGTAATTTTACCCTGAAGGCTTATCTGAAGTAAGACACTGTGCAATGTGAAATTACTCAAGCTATATCAATGTAGAAAAAGATAAATTAACTTATTTTTAAAGAATTCTGTCATTTCTGTGCTATTGTGGCTCTTATGTATCATAATGTTACAATGCTTTAGAATTGCTACATTGTCCATCATTGCAAATATGTCCAGATGAATTCAGGTTTTAATGTTAAAAAACTTATAACATGCCAGTTTGATTTGTAGCATTTCATATCATAGAATGCTAATTAAAATCATATTTTTGCATATGTCATGCCTTTCATGAACATATGCAAATAGATTCTATTGCCTTTCAGCTATTAGTAATTAACTTCATGAAGGACAGCTGTAATACATAATTAACAAAAAATGTTTGCAAGCCCTTTTCACACTGAAAGTTACAGGAGTAAAAAATTTTGCTTATCTAGAGACCCATTTTTGTCTGAAGCTCCCAAATGATATGTACATTGTTTGAAGAAATCACATGACATAATTAAATTGATGTTACAGTATCATCAGTGTAAATATGGTACTCAAACTGGCTCATGACTCTTACCTATTTCATATATTTGTCACCAGAATTGAATAAATATACTGATTTTTGTTTATATCATATCAGATAATAAGTTTTTTGTAGTTATTACAACTTGTTATTACAACTGTTGCCACTGAAGCACAATTACATAAGATAGTAGTGACTCAAGGAATTGCTGCTTCTTTGTACCATCTCACACAGTCTGCTATATTTTAATTAATCATCACTAAAAATATTGGTTTTTCTTTCTTTTTCTTTTTTTTTTGTGGTCCAATCAATATTTAATAATGTGACATTTATTTTGGCTCACTTAGTGATGGATAGATGAAATTGGTGAAAGGTACTTATTCTTTGGCCTTGTAAACTGCTACAGTCATGTAACCTCACTAGTCCTCAGTTTCCTCAACTCTAAAATGTAGGGTTGGTCTTGATAGCTCCTGAGTTTCTCTTTTAAGCTCAAAATCTAAGATCTTATGGTCCTAATGTTATATGTATAGATATGTTTATTTGTCACAGAAGTGTTGAAAATAAAAACAATTGGAATTATTTTAAATTAGTTTTATGATATAATTACTCACAAAAGTATCTATGTATAGGAAATAATATTATGAGTAAATACAAATATTACAATATAGCTAAGTCATCATTCGCAAATACTAGCATTCTAATTTATAACAGTAAAAAAGAATTATATTCTCAAGGGAGTTATCTTATTTTTTTTAAACATTTATTAATATTCATTTTTAACATGTTTATATGCTTCATGCCCCTACTATCCCCTTCACCCCCAGCTTGCCCCCCACCCATGGCTGAAGCACATTTCCACTGGTTGTAACATGTGCCCTTGTTCAGGGCCTATTTCCAAATTGTTGTTAGTTGCATTGATGTGGTAGTCTACATCCCCGATCATGTCCGCTTCAACCCATGCATTTAAGCAATTGTTTATCTTCTATGTTTCCTCTCCTGCAGTTCTTCCTCTGAATGTGGGTAGCATTCTTTACCATAAATCCCACAGAGCTGTCTTGTGTCATTGCATTGCTGCTGGTGTAGAAGTCCATTACATTCGATTTTACCACAGTATATCAGTCTCTGTGTACAATGTTCTTCTGGCTCTGCTCCTCTCACTCTGCATCAATTCCTGGAGGTCTTTCCAGTTCACCTGGAATTCCTCCAGTTTATTATTCCTTTTAGCACAATAGTATTCCATCACCAGCATATACCACAATTTGTTGAGCCATTCCCCAATTGAAGGACATACCCTCCTTTTCCAGTTCTTTGCCACCACGAAAAGCGCTGCTATAAATATTTTCGTACAAGTCTGTTTATCTATGATCTCTTTGGGGGTACAAACCCAATAATGGTATGGCTTATCTTATTTTTAATACTTATTTGTGTGGTTTCTGTCTTTCAAAAATTATCTTTATATCTGATACTAATGTTTGATTGTTTTCTCTAACTGTTTTTTGCATTTTGCTTTTTCCAGGGTTGCCTTTGTGATGAAGAAACATTTAAATACTCATCTACTAGGCAAGCATGGTGTTGGTACCCCTAAAGAAAGGTAATATTTTACTATAGTAATTTTTAAGATTTATTTGGCAAAGGAAATTTGTCATATAATTTCTCTGGACCATTGTTTCTTCAACTCTGTAGTTTGAGAGTTGCTCTAGAATAGGTGTCATTGAAATATGGCTAATGTGTCATATTTAGCTCTCTTCCTGTTTTTGTATGATCTTCAGTAGAATTTTATGTTATAAAATACAGTTGCAGTATTTCAGTGAGTTTTTATGTTTTAATGTGAATTAGTTTTTCCTGTGGACTATAGTTTGCTCACTCACAGACTAGATTATGTTTGTAGTCTCTTTATATATGTGTGCAAACATGCACACACAGGCACACACATATAAAATACATTGATAATTGTCTGAATCAGTGATTTTTAATTCTGTTGCCATGGAAACACATGCCACTGGTTGCTTGATTTAATACCATCCCACACCCGAAATGCTTTTTGTCAGATTAATTTTGTAGAATATGAAGTTAATTGTTTTTGAGAATTCATGACATTTAAAAAAATAGAAAAATATGATTGTAGAACAGTTGTCTATATAATATCCATTCAGTAACAAAAACATAAATATGGAAAAGTAAATTGACATAACTTTATGCATGTTAGAGAATGCTTGCTTGATTATTCTTGGGAGTTAAAAAATATTTTTGTATCTTTTCTCAAGGATTAAACGTTGCTGATATTACATATATCCTTACATCACCCCCACAATAATATTGTAATTGCCATATCATGAAAATAACACCACAATTATTATATCATCAACTTCAGAATTTTTTTGGTATTCTTTTTTTTTTTTTTTTTTTAAACTCTTACCTTCCATCCTGTAGTCAGTACTGTGTATTGGCTCCAGGGCAGAAGAGTGGTAAGGGTAGGCAATGGGGGTCAAGTGACTTGCCCAGGGTCATACAGCTGGGAGGTGGGTGAGGCCAGATTTGAACCTAGGACCTCCCGTCTCTAGGCTTGGCTCTCAATCCACTGAGCTACCCAGCTGCCCCCTGGTATTCTTTTGCCCCATTATACTATGTCCTAATTTGCTTCACAACCTAGCTTTAATTACATTAGAAAATGTATTTTAGACAAATTAGGTTGTGACCAAAGTAGCTATTTTGACCACCAGGAGATTGAGCCTATATTCGTAGTTTTCAGTCTTTAGGAGAAGGAAACATGATTTTTGATTGTTTTTAGTATCTGTGTAAAAATTACTGTAGCATTTGTCAGACAGCTTTAATTTTATCGTGTTGTTATACCTTCTTGTGTTTTCTTTGGGCCTTTTGTTTTTGTACATTATTATACATGAAATTAAAGTAGATGTATGCAATCAGGTACAGTTTACTATACTAAACAAAACATAGAGAGGGATGAAGCTAAGATGACAAATCTCCTTTGAACCAGTCATTACAAAGTATCTCAAAATGACAGAAATCAAAATCAGAAGAGTAAAGGGACTCTCCCACAGGGTACAGTCTTAAAGGTAGACAGTATTTGGGGATCCCCACACTATAAAGGGATGAAACTGCACTTAACAAAGCAAAAGCTGATAACCCTTCCCCCACACCACCCACCACTCCATAGTCAAAGTTAAGGCTGGCTTGATCCCTAAATTCTTAGGGGCTGGCTGAAAGCACATAGACTTATCCATGATGGCAGTGCTACAGTGAGATTTGAAACTGGAGGCTGAAGAATGTGGAGCCTGGACAGCAGAGTGAGGAACTTGGGCAGAAACAAGGATGGACATAGCCCAGGCAGCAGGAGCTGAAAAGATAGCCTCAGGGCAAAATGCACCACACAATAACAATATTTGCCGCTTCACTTGGGCTTCTGGCTAGGAAGGGAAGATACTACCAAGGAGAAGCCCTGAAGGACAGAAGTTAAGAAATCTATCAACATGTAGGAACCCCGATCAACTATTGGCAAAAAGAATAAATAGCAGCAAAAATAACCCTCTTGAAGGGGGCAGCTGGGTAGCTCAGTGGAGTGAGAGCCAGGCCTGGAGACAGGAGGTCCTAGGTTCAAATCCAGCCTCAGACACTTCCCAGCTGTGTGGCCCTAGGCAAGTCACTTGACCCCCATTGCCTACCCTTACCAATCTTCCACCTATAATGCAATACACAGAAGTTAAGGGTTTAAAAAAAAAAAAAACAACCAAAAAAAAAAACCCTCTTGACCCTGCATAATTTCTATGGTGAAAAAGACCAAAATATAGCAGCAACAACAAAGGTGACAAAGAAGCAAGCACATCCAAACTTTAAAAAAAAAAAAAAAAAAAGGGAAATAAGTTCTTGAGGAGCTTAAAATGGAGTTCAAGAACCAGGTAAGAAATATAGTAGGAAAATGAGAAGAAAAGTGGGCAAAAGAAATGAAAGTAATACAAAAAGAAAATAATACAAAAAGAAAATTGCACATGTGAAAAAAAGAGACACACAAATCAGATTATGTAAATAAGCAATCTGGAGACCAGAATTTACCTGCTGGCAGCCATGAAAAGCAGGGTAGACCAAACTGAAAAGGAAAAATAAAAGTTTATAGCTGAAAACCCGTCTTTAAAGACCAGAATTGGACAAATAGAAGCTAATGGTCTCAAGAGACAGCAAGAATTAATAAAATAAAATAAAAAGAATGAAAAAATAGAAGGAAACCTGAAATATCTAATCAAAAAGACAACTGACATGGAAAACGGATAAAGGAGTAATAATTATTGGTCTAGTGCAGTGATGGGCAAACTTTTGAAAGAGGGGGCCAAAGGAAAGGAAATGCTCATCTGTCAGTCTGTTTCTAAGGCAACTCTTTTGAAGTTTCTTTGTATTGTATCCTACTCATTGTATTTGTCAGATTAGGAATAATGTATTGAGTTGGAAAGAACATTTCAGGGGGCTGTATCTGGCCCGCGGGCCATAGTTTGCCCATTACTGATCTAATGGAAAGCCTAGAACAAAATAAAAGCCTTGACCTTATAAGAAATTATCCAAGAAAATTGCCTTGATATTCTTGAATGAGTAGGCCAAATAGACATTTGAAGAATACATAGATCTCCCCCTACATTAAATGCCCAAGGGACAACCTATAAGGATGTGTCCTAGCCAAGGAGAAAATATTGCTAGCAGCTAGAAATAGACAATTCAGATATCAAAGAGTAACATTCAGGATTGCAAAGGATCTTGCAGCCTCCACACTTAAGGACTTAGTATATGTTATTCAGGAAGGCAAGAGAATTGGATCTACAGCCAAGATTACCTACCTATTCAAATTGACTCTGTACTTTCAGGGGAAAGTATGGGCATTTAACAAAATAGAAGTTTTCCTAGCATTCCCAGAGAAAAGATAATCACTAAATGGAAAATCTGATGTCCAAACACAAAATTCAACAGGACCATAAAAAGGTAAACAAGAATGAGAGGGAAAACATTTTTTCCCCAATATGGAAAAATGATATCTGTAACTCTTAAAAATTGTTTTCATTATCATAGTAAATAGAAGGCAGAGGGTGTGGTATTAAGTTGTTGAAGATATGTAAAAAAAATTGGATGTTGGACAATAAAAAAGGAAGATAGTAAAAATAGAAACTTAAAGGAAGAATAGAAATAGTATAAATTATAACACATAAAGAGGTGCATGGGAGGGGAGAATGCTATCATAAGAACAAGGAAGAAGAGAGTGGTAATAGGTAACACTTAAACCTTATTCTTAGTGGAATCAGTTCTGAGAGGGACAAAAAGCTAGATCTTTGGGGGTATAGAATTCTATCTTATAGGGAAGTTGAGAGGGAATAATGAAGGGGGAGAGTGGAGCGGGGTGGGTATTAAAAGGGATGGAAATATTGGGGGAGTGATTAATAGATCTTAAAGAGAAATAATAGTGGAATAAGAAGGGAGAGGATGAGTGGAAAGAAACATAAAATAAGGGTGGGGGAAAGGAGACTGATAAAAATCAAAACACTGCTGTAGAAGGAGATAGTGAAAGAAGAAAGGGCAAGACTAGGAGAAGAAATCAAAATGATGGGGAATACCCAGGTGGTAATCATGACTCTAAATGTGAATGGGATGAACTCACACATATAAAGGAAACCAATAGCAGAGTGAATTAAAAACTAAAATTCTATCATATGTTGTCTACAAGAAATGCACATGAGACAGACAGACATACAAAGGTAAAGGTAAGAAGCTTGAGCAGAATTTATTTGGCATTAATTGAGAAAAAGACGGCAAGAGTCATAATTATGATATCTGACAGAGGCAAAGTAAAAATAGATCTGATTAGGGGCAGCTGGGTAGCTCAGTGGAGTGAGAGTCAGGCCTAGAGACAGGAGGTACTAGGTTTAAACCCGGCCTCAGCCACTTCCCAGCTGTGTGACCCTGGGCAAGTCACTTGACCCCCATTGCCCACCTTTACCAATCTTCCACCTATGAGACAATACACCGAAGTACAAGGGTTTAAAAAAAAAATAGATCTGATTAAAAGATATAAGAGAAGGTAATTACATCCTGATAAAAGGCAGTATAGACAGTAAAGAAATATCAGTATTAAAAATGTATGCAAAAAATGGTATAGCATCCAGATTTTTAAATGAGAAATTTTTCATACTTATAGAGGAAATAGATAGTAAAACTATACTAGTGGGAGTCCTCAACCTTTTCTATCAGATCTAGATAAATCAAACCATAAAATAAGAAAGAAGAAAGAGATATGAATGAAATCTTAGAAAAAATTAGAGTTGATAGATATATTGGGAAAACTAAATAGAGATAAAAAGGAATATATTTTCTTTTCAGTAGCACATTATACATTCAGAAAGATTGATCATATAGCAAAAACATTGCAAACAAATTCAGAAAAGCATAAATAATAAATACAACTTTTTTTTAGATCATAATGCAATACAGATTATAATTAGTAAAGGTATATGGAGAAGCAAATAAAAATCAATTGGAAATTAAATAATCTGATTCTCCAGAACTGGTTGGTTAAAAAATAAATTTTAGAAACAATGATTTCATGGAAAAGAAACACAATGAGGAAACAACATATAAAAATTTTTAGGATACTGCAAAAGCAGTATGCAGGGGAAAATTTATATCCCAGAGTGCCCATTGGGCATGCAACTAAAAACTAGAAAAAGAACAATTTATAAACCCTCAGATAAAGACCAAATTGGAAATCCTAAAAATCAAAGGGGAAATTAATTAAATTGAAAGTAGATGAACTGTCAAACTAATAAATAAGACTAGGATGGGAATATTGGGAAAAAAAAACAAATAAAATAGATAAAATATTGGTTCTTTGAATTAAGAGAAAAGAAGGAAGATAACAAAATTAATAGTATCATGAACGAAAGGGATGATCTCACCTTTAATAAAGAGGAAATCACGGTAACTATTAAGAAATATTTTGCCCAATTATATGACAATAAATATGGCTATCTTTGTGAAATGTATGAATATTTACAAAAATATAAATTGCTTAGTTTAACAGAAGAGGAAGTAGAATACTTATATAATCCCAAATCACAAAAAGAAATTGAACAAGCCATCAAAGAACTCCCTAAGAAAAAATCCCCAATGCCAGATGAATTCATAAGTGAATTCTATCAAACATTTAAAGATCAATTAATCCCAATACTGCTCAAACTATTTATCAAAATATCATAGAAGAAGGCTTAACAAATTCTTTTTATGACCCAAATATGGTATTGATTTCCAAGCTAGGAAGACCAAAAACAGAGAAAGGAAAACTATAGATTAAAATCCTTAATGAAATAGATGCAAAAATATTAAATAAATTACTAGCTAAAAAGGCTAAATAAAACAAGTTATCACAAAGATTATTCACTATGACCTGGTAGGATTTATACCAGGAATGCAAGGATGGTTTAACATTAGGAAAACTATCCCAATAATTGACCACATCAACAACCAAACTAGCAGAAATTGCATGATTATCTAAATAGATGCAGAAAAAGCCTTTGAGAAAATACAATACCTATGTATATATTGAAAAACACTAGAAAATATAGGAATAGAAAGGCCTTTCCTCAAAATAATAAACAGTATTTATTTAAAACCACCAGCAAATATCTGCAATGCTGATAACTTAGATGTCTTCCCAATAAGATCAGGAGTGAAGCAGTGATGCCCATTTTCACCAATACTATTTAATATTGTACTTGAAATGTTAGCAGTAGCAATTAGAGAAGAAAAAGAAATTGAAGGGATTAAAGGAGGGAATGAGGAAACTAATGTCTCACTCTTTTCAGATAACATGATGATATACCTAGAGAACCTAAGAAAATTGATTAAAAAATGAGTAGAAATAATCAATAATTTTAAAAGAGTTCCATGATACAAAAAACTCACATAAATAATCACCATTTCTATATGTTTCCAACAAAACCGAGCTGCAAGAGTCATGAAGAGAAACTCCATTTAAAATTATTTTAGAAAAGATAAAATATCTGGGAATCTATTTGCCAAGACCAATTCAGGAATTATAAGAACATAAATATAAAACATTCTTTACAGAAATAAAACTAGATCTAAACAACTGGAAATCATGGGTAGGATGAACTAATAAAATAAAAATGGTAATCCTACATAAATTAATTAACTTATTTAATGCTATACCAGTTAAACTACCAGAACCCTTTTTTTAGAATTAGAAAAAAATTTAATAAGTTCATCTGGAAAAACAAAAGATTAAGAATATTAAGGGAAATAATAAAAAATGTGAAGGATGGAGACCTAGCATTAACAGATCTCAAACTATAATATAAAGCAGTGATCATCAAAAGTATATGCTTCTGCCTTAGCGATAGAATAGTGGATCAATGGACTAAACTTGGAGTAAATGACAGTAGCAAGATAGTGTTCGATAAACCAAAGATCCCTGCTTTTGAGACAAGAACTCATTATTTAACAAAAACTGCTGGGAGAATTAGAAAATAGTATTTAACAAATTAGGCTTAGAACAACATTTTACACCCTATACCAAGATTAACTCGTTAATTAAGTCGGTTAATGTCTTAAATATGGAAACCATAAACAAATTAGGTGAACATAGAATAGTATATCTATTAAATCTATGGGAAAGGAAGGAATTTAAGACTAAGCAGTAGATAGAGATACAAAAGATAGAGAATACAAAATATAAAATGAATAATTTTGATTTATTAAATTAAAAAGTTTCTGAACAAATAGAACCAATACACCCAGAATTAAAAGGAAAGCAACAAATTTGGAAAACATTTTTATAATAGAAACTTCTGACAAAGGTCTAATTTCTCAATTTTATTAGGAGCCAAATAAATTGTAAAAAATACTAAGCCATTCCCTAATTGAGAGATGGTCAAGGGGCATGAATAAGCAGTTTTCAGATAAATCAAAACTATTAATCAGCACAGGAAAAAGTGTTCTGAATCTGTCATAATTAGATAGATGCAAATCAAAACAACATTTAAGTGTGATACACCTAACAGATTGGCCAATATGACAATAAAGAAAAATAATAAATTTTGGGGGGTATGTGTCAAAATCGGGACACTAATGCATTGTTGATGGGGTTGTGAATTAATCCAGCCATTCTGGAAGGCAATTTCGAATTACGCACAAAGAATGCACATATACCACTGCTAGGTTTTTACCCTAAAGAGATAATAAGGAAAAATGCTTGTACAAAAATATTTAAGGCCACACTCTTTGTGGTGACAAAAAAACTGGAAAATAAGGAGGTATCCCTCAGTTGGGGAAAGGCTGAACAAATTGTGCTATATTATGTTGTTTATATATGTTATATTATGTGGTATATTATGTTATTCTATATTGTGCCTGTAAGGATGAATCATCTGGAGACTTTCCATATCAACTGGGAGAACCTTAATGAACTGATGGAGAATGAAATGAATAGAACCAGGACATTGTACACAGAAAGTAAAACATTGTGGAAAAATAAAATTTAATGGACTTTGCTACTAGTAGCAATGCAGCAAGCCAGGACACTCCTTAAGGAATTATATAAAACAGTGGTTCCCAGTGGTTTCCCAGGTTTTGGCCTACTGCCCCCTTTCCAGAAAAAATAATACTTAGCCCCCTGGAAATTAATTTTTAAAAAATCTTAATAGCAATTAATAGGAAAGATAAATGCACCTGTGGCCATCACTGACCCCTGGATCGCTGCAGCACCCTCTTTGGGAATCCCTGATGTAAAAGAATGCTATCCACGTTGATAGAAAAAACTATGAGAGTAGAAATGCTAAAGCAAAATATATAACATCACTTATCACATGTATATATGGGTATGGGATTTGGTGTTTAGGTCTTTAAAAAAATCACTCAATAGCAAAAATGAATGATATAAAAATAGGTATAAAGTGACAACATTTGTAGAACCCAGTGGAATTACTTGTCAGCTCTGGGATGGGGGTGCAAGGAAGAGGGGATATAGGTACCTAATTTTTTTTCTTACAGTCCTTTTATAGAAGGCTTTTACTGATCACCTTTATTCTAATGCCTTCCCTTTGAGATTATATCCAATTAATACTATATCTATCTTGTTTTTTACATAATTGTTTGCATATTGTGTCCTTTATTAGACTTTGAACTCTTTTAAGATCAAGGAATGTTTTATGTATTCTTTTCTATTCCCAATGATTTGTTTGGTTTTTGGCACATGGTGTAAAAATTAAAATGAAGATATAATAATCAATTTAAATACTATATTTTTATAAGATTTATTAATAATCACCAGAATTAAAAGAATAAAAAGGTAATATACAATAAAATTTAAAAAACACCATGTGCTTAAGCTAATCTACCTGTTCAAAAGTCCCCGTTCACATCTGCCCTCATAGGAAGGAAAGAACACTAGACTTGAAATCCACTGAATTTATCTCCTGTCTATGTCAGCATGTAACAATAGGAAGTCAGTGCGCTGCTGGGTAATGTAGTTCAAAGGTACAAAATTTCCAGTTAAACAATAGTAGGAACTTAATAAATATTTCATAAACTGACAACCTTATACTTCATGAATTCTTGCAAGATTTCTTTTTGTTACCCTTACTTAATACCTTCCAAACATGTCTTTCTGTTATATTTTTTTCATATCTTCTTCCTCTTGCTCCGTTAACAAGTACCAGAGTATAGGTTAATGTGATGCCCTGAAGTTTGGCTGCCTAATTTCTTCTCTAGAATTAATTAGTTAATAGTTTCAAAATATGAATCTCTCTTTTTCCACCTACCTATGTACTAGCCCTGTTTTTCTGTGCTCCAGCACTGACTGAATTCCAAAATCTTTTGAGTAGTAGTTTTCTGTTTATAATATTTTGTATCTGGCAATTCCTTCTAATATACAGTAATAATGAGTAGTAGTGGCAGGACTGCAATAGCAATATAATCTCCTAGTAGAAGTCCCTAGTTGGTGATGGCTAAGATTTAAGTAGTGTAATCTAACACAGTAAATGCTGAAATGTTTCTCTCTTCCTTTCCACTTTCCCCTACTCCCTTGCCTTTGAGGAGGAGTTGATGTCTTTTAATGGCTTTAGGATGCAAAGAAACTCTTCATCAGCATGTTGAACCATCACTTTGGGCATAAATGTTCTCTAAATTAAATTACATGGTTTTTCTTACCTATTTAAAACAATAATGCCTTGACTATAATATTGCAAGCTTGCTCTATTTTAATTTCTCTAGGATATTATAATCAGTTTATTTTTTATGTTTTGAATTTGATTCGCTCCCTGATACATTCAATATTATAGCAAATACTAATAGAAGTTAGCTAAATAGGCTGTGACAATTAGATTAATAATGCATTTTGTTTGCCAGTGTTTAGGCTTTGTGGTTTGACTGATATATGCAAAGATGGTAATTTATTAAAAGTAAATTCATATAATTGTTCTACAGAGTTTGATAGACCAAAAAAAATTGTCAGCATGACTATCCTCAGAAACAGAAAAATAAAATAAATTCAAAATGATATACCAAATGAAAACAAAACCCAAATCATACATAATTGAAAAAGTTAGATATCCCTTCACCCTTACATTTACAATCTTAGTTTGTACTCATAATATCTACTCCATTTCACATAATGGTTTAAGATTTAAAAAATCCATTTCTCAACAAGACTACCCTTCGAAGTAAACAGTTCAAAGTGTTAAGCCTCTCTGAACATCATTTTGCTTATGTGAAAAATGAGGATAAGTGGTTAACATAGGGCACAAAACTACTTCTGAAATGTAATTCCCAGACCTGGAACTCACACTCTTAACTTTGTACAAAATCACATTATAAATTTTTATCTTGTAGAAATTGTTTAACATGCTTAAACTATATCATAACAGTCTCAAATCCTAAGTTTATATATATACATATATATTTGTGTGTGTTTATGTAAACATCTCTAAATACATATACTTATTATAGAAAACCCTAATGGTTTTACAACCTCATTCTTAAATGTTTCTTACTCCAGAATTTTCCTTTGATATTTCTCTTGCAAATCCTAATCCCCAAATTAAACATCCTAATAATTATTATTACAATAACTAAATAAGCTTATCCTAGTTAAAAATTAGAGATAGAGGTTATGAAACAAGTCTATGGAGTTTATATATCGTTAGTATTTATTAAGCTTTAAATTCACTCAGAAAGGTAGGAATCAGAATTATATATACATATATAAAATAGTGATAATATAATTTTGTTTTTAAATTAATATTTTTGATGGAATTCAGTTTTATCCTGTTCTTATGCCTAAATTTTTTCAAGTTAAGTTTTTCATAAGGTTGAAGAAATAATAATTACAGCCTTTCTATTCAATTCTATTGATTATCCAAATTTTTAAAAAATGCATTATTTTAACATCAAGAATTTTTTGGATGTATTTGGATGTGCATGTAATATAGTTCTTGCTGATTTATTGTCAACATATGCCTATCTTAATGTTGACATACTGTCGTCCATTCCAAGTTTAAGGGCAACAAACGGTCATTATTTTGGTGTTCACAATCTTACCTCTATTTGTTGTTTGTACTGTAATAGAACCTTTTTATAAGTATTGGTTATAAATAATTTAATTTTGAGACAAAAATATTGGCCACTATCATAAGTTTAGTTTTAATATATGTTGTTATAATATATAGACTTTAGCAATCTCCTTTCTATCTGCATTTAGTCTTTTTGTGTTTATTTTTTAAAAATTGTGTGAAATTAAGATTTTTATATTTGAAGACATTATATCTGTGTTAAATTTTCTCTACCCAAACTCTATGCTAATAGAACACAACATGCCAAAAATATATATATCCACACATATTTTGAAACTTTATATTTTTATTACGTAGTATAACCCACTTAAAATAATTAAATTTGTTGTACATCCTTATGGACTTATTCCTGCCCACCTTTTGCTCTCATCTTCAGTTGCTTACATTATAGTTGGGCAATTACATTGAACTGGGAATTACATTAGGGAAATTGTACAAAACTTATAATGATATAACTTCTCCCTGTTTCTCCTCTACTCCCACTTACCCACCCAGCTTCTACCAAAAATATAATTTCTCTCTTAAATACTAATTTCATATTATTATAGACCATTTAAAGGGCAATGTGATATGCGATATGTATAAGCACCATATCATCAATGTACAATTGTTCATGTGAAGTTATATTAAAGGTGTCATCAAATAGTTGTGTGCCTTGTGAAAGATATGATCTGGTCTTTTATGGAGAGAAGGATTTTCCATTAGTTCCCTATTTTCTCATTAATGGTCAAGAGACCAAGAGGAAGATCACTGGCATGTTTTGTGGCCCCATTCGACCAGCTTACCATTATATAAAAATGATTAATAAATAATTTTAACAAGATAAATAAGTTTATGTTTAAATTTACTTTGTTTTATTGGTATAACTAGGTAGCTCAGTAGATAAGAACTAGGTGGTTCAGTAGATAAGAGAACTGGTCAAGTAGACATAGGATCAAATCAGACTTCAGACACTGATTAGCTATGTGACTGTAGACAAGTCACCATTTTCTTCACTCCACTGGAGAAGGAAATGGCAAACCATTCGAATATCTTTGCCAAGAAAACTCCATGTAATGCATTGGCATGCTATGATTGTAGAGTCATGATGTCTTAGTCTCAACTGAATCACTGAAAAACAATGCCACAATAACAAAAACTGTTTTTCTTAAGATTCTATGTATGAAATGTTAATATTAAACATCACTAGTTAAAAAATCACTAGATTTTACTCCATTTTGTATATTGCCCAAAATCATTTAATATAAAGTGTTGCAAATATCCCATATATTATAATTAGTTGAAATTCCAGGAGAAATTTTCTTTGCATTGAATTTAAATATCATCAAAATTCATTTTGAAATTGAACTATATTCTCAAGGAAAATAGAAAAATAAACTCTAGTATAAGAGCTGGAAATTTAGATAAAGAATGTTAATATAATGGTCAGCACTGTGTGATACTTAATGTTATAATGTAACTGCTACTCTCTGTCTTTTGTGAGTACCCTGAATAACTTTGAGGTCCTGAAAGAATGTTATAACTACAGAATCTTACTTCCAATTTTGTTAGCTTCCATTACTAATGTCTTCTCCAGGAACTTAAGAATTTCTCAAGTGTTTGAGAATCTACCAATTTTAAAATAATATCTCTTAAAGTTTATTTCACTCTCTGTTTTTAAGTACCTAAACATAAAATGAGTTTATCTACTACACAATCACTTACTTCTAAATGTAGCATGATAAAAAAAAAATCTCCTGAAACTATTGTATTACTACTATTCAATTTGCTTTAAAATAAAACAAAATAATTCTGACCTTAATTCTTAGAATTGGTACAACTATTAATTCTAAGGCAGAAGAGTGGTAAGGGCTAGACAACTGGGATTAAGTGACTCCTCTCCTCTTCCCTCTTCTCCCCTCTTCCTTTCCTTTCCATCTTACAATTAGTACTATTCAGTGGATCTGTAATAGGAAATGGGCTTTAAAAGCAGATTTAGAAATCTCCAGGCTGGGTAAATTTTTAAATCTGCTTTTAAAGCCTATTTCCTATTATAGATCTGTGGCTGGCTAAATTTCTAAATCTGTTTTTAAAGCCTATTTCCTATTACAGATCCAAGTCAAAAGAGAGATAATGGCTGGGTAGTGGCAGTTAAGTGAATTGCCCAAGGTCACACAGCTAGGAAGTGCCTTTGACCAGATTTGAACCAAGAACCTCCATTCTCCAGGCTTGGCCCTCTATCCACTCAACCACCTAGCTTCCTCCCTTTTCCATATATTTTAATTCATTCTTTATAGAAGTTTCACATCATGAAATAAGCAGCTTTGGAGAGGGGTATGGGAAAAGTTATTTCTCTAGTTCTCTTGACATTATGTAGATACTTGAATGGTAAAATGCTGAAGTTGTCAATGTCAAGACTATTTAACTGATCTAGCCTATCTTTTTTCCCTTTCTCTCTGAAGACATCTTTTACATCCTTTTAAAATTTTTTTTTAATGCAATTCTTGCTTATGCACCTTTTCCATACCTGCTAAGCCCGTTCTGTTGCCTTTTTGGAAGATTTTTGACTTAACAAAGATCACGGTATTTCATGGATTATAGACATAGAATAATACCCCTTAAGGTATAATAATACTTAAAAATTGAGACTTTGTTTCATGAAAATGGTTGGAAACTTAAAAGTAGTACAAAAATCTAACAAATGCAATCTAACCTCCTTTCCCCCCCCCCCCCCCTTCATTCATGAAGATGGATATAACTTTTTTCCATGCTTTTTGTCTGTCAAGGTTAAATACACTGATGAACCAGTGCTATAAGTTCTCCATTCCACTGCATATGAGAATCAGGAAAATGAGCATATTTTATCCACTTATTGGATACTTAGGATGCATATTTTGATTGATTATGGATCTCTATTATGAGTTTCAGTAATATAAGTACAATATCATTTACAAATGTGAATTTCTGGAGAATATTATCACACATAAGCAATTCATTTTCCTCTTTAAAAAAGGTTAGCTTATGATATAACAGTTTTGTTAACCTTTATTTAAAGTTCTCAATTTTGTTATTATTCCTATTGTTTTTTTTTCAAATTTTTTATTTTCTAAAACAATTTGATTTTCATGCTTTCTATTTCATTAGTTGAAATACCTGTTTGTAAAAAGACCTAAATTATCCACTAATAATTATTTTTTCAATACTCTGATAGCTACTAATTATCCTCAATGTCTTTTTTATTTTTCATATATATATATATATGTATAATTTTCTAAAAATCTTACCTTTTTCATAGAATTTACTGATTCTTAAAGAAAAGATCGATAAGAACTAAGCAGGTGGGGTTAAATGACTTGCATAGTCACCTAAGTATGACGTGTCTGTGGCCAAATTTGAAACCAGATCATCTTTATGTGTTACACTTGGCTCTCTATACACTGCACTTCCTACCTTCCCCTTAGTGGTTAAATATAATGCAATTTCTTCCATTTTAAATTGTTGATCTCATCTTTCTCATTTCTGTGATTATTGTGAAAATCTATTTGCTTCTGTTTATTCGAGAGATTTCTTATGAGTGATATATCTAATTTCTATCTTTTTTGCGTAATCAATTATTAAAATTGTTTTTAAGATTTGTTTACTTCTGGTACCCTAATCCCATTTTAAGATTTTATTTTTTTATCTTTATGTGCATTTTCATTTTTTAGTTTTGTTTAGTTATATCTATGTAACTAAAATCTAGTTTGCACAACAGTATGATCTGTTTTCCTTATGTCTCTATCTAGCTCCTAGTATAGAATAGTAAGGTATCATCTAATAATTTTGCCACTGTTAGTGTTTTTACTTTTACCATTTAAAAATTATGGTTATATTTTACATTTTAAAATATTATTCTTTTACATTTGTCAACTAATATATAAATTACTAGTTTAATGAAGAGAGCCACTTACCTTTTAAATGATAAATATGATTTACCTTTAAAGTTAAATTTCTTATGGTTGTATTTTTTATTTTAAAAAATTATTTTTTCTTCTTTTTAGAGAATTCAACTATTCTCTGATGTTTATTTTGCTCACATAAATCTGATTTCTTTGTTTTCTCTAGTTTTATATAATCAAAATTGTGTATTTAATCTACCATATTTCCCTCTTTTTATCTTATTTTTTGGAAATACCCTCCTTAACCATATGTTTTAAGATAGAAGATAATTTAATTTTATACTTTTTAATATGTTCCTTAATATTTTCATTCTATGTCAATTTCATTTTAGTGTGGAATATTGTGTAAAATTTTATTCTGCACTAAATTTCTGCTAATCTTTGTTCCATTTTCTCCAGCTCATCTATCAATTAAGGACTACTTTCCTATATAATTTATGCTTCAGTGGTTTCAAACATTCAATTATTGAATTTTATTATTTATAATTCTTCTTTGTCTAATCTGTTCCATTGATCTCCTTTTCATTTTTTAAACCATCACCAAATGGTCTGATGATTGCTACTTCCTAATATATTTTGAGTTCTACAATGCTATTGCCCTTCTCTTTTTATCTTTTTTTCATCATTCCCTAATAATATTCTATATACATTATACCACCATATAAATTTTTTTATTTTTTTCTAGCATTATAAAACAGTCCTTTGTATTTTGATTTGTATAATATTAGATATAGAAATTAACTTTTATAATGTTGTCATTTTTATTATATTGACATTAACTGTGGACATTAAAAATGTTTTAAATATTTAAGCTCATTTTTACTTCTTTATAGAAATGTTTTATAATTGTAGCTATACATATAGTGTTTGTGTGTTTTTATATAATGGAGAGATTGAAATAGGTCTTGCCTTCAAGGTATTACATCCTAATGGGGAAATCCTACATATATACATATAGGAAAGTAGTGGGTCTGAAAGGGTGTTTTAGTATGGGAATTAACAGAATTGCCTTCTTTCCTTCTTTCATATCTTAAGACATCCTGGGTGTTCGAGGATAATTTCTAGTTAGATATATTGTGACCTATGACATGATTGCCACTTACAGGCCTGTTTACTTGTCTTATTTGTATTTTGTAGATCTTAATTTAGCAGAAAATTGTAGGATGTTTTGGAGAGATGAGAGACTGGAAGTAAGGAGACAACATATGAATCTTTTGGAATCATCTATCCAAGAGGTGTGATAAAGGCTTGAAATAGGGGAGAAGACGTTTAAATGGAGAAAGGAATAAATGAAAGAAATCGTTGATGTATATTTAATGGTACATTGCAATTCTTCAAACCTTTTGTGAAGAAGAAACATAGATAATTTGTTATGCAAGAGAGTTGCAAATTAAGATGACTAGAGAAGAATACTTTATTTTGAGGAAAATAGTTTGAAGTAGTGAGGAGTTTAGGAATTGATAATGAGAGGACAGTGAATTGAGAGCCAGCTCAGGAGATGAGAAGTCCTGTATTCAAATCTGACTTTAGACCTTACCTAACTGTTTGATCCTGGCCAAGTCACTTATTCCCCAGTGCTTAGCCGTTAGCACTCTTCTGCCTTCGAACTAATACTTAGGATTGATTCTAAGACAGAAGGTAAGGTTCCAAAAAAAAAAAAAATGAGGATTTTATAGGATACTGAGTAAATGTTGCCAGAAGCATAACAGATTGAATGAAGAGAGTGGATTGCCTAAGGTCCCACAGGTAATAAAATGACAGAACTAAGATTTTAACCCAAGCCTTTTAACTGAAATCTATTGATCTTTTTATTATACTGTATTGCTTTTTATTATAAACAAATACAGAAAACATCTTAGATAGTTGAAGTGACTTGCTCAGGCTGACCAATTTAAAGAAGTGTTATTTAGTCAGGAAGGTAGCTGCCTTCAGGTTGTTTAAAGGCTATGTGGAAGAGGCATTAGATTTATTTTGCTTTGTCCCAGAAGGAAAAAATGAAAATAATGAATGGAAATTGTAGAATGGTATATTTTATTTTGAAGAGTCAAAAGATTTGGTAATTATTAAAATTATCCCCAAATAAAATGTATTGTAGGCAATGATTATCCATAAGCTGACTTTTTTTTTTAAAGGAAGATTGTTTGATGACTTAAAATGGACCTTGTTTTCTGTGTTGTCCTGTCTTTTACTCAAAAAATCATGCATATTTATTTATTTGCTCACCTGTCATATTCATCTATTAGATCTTAAAGGCTTCAATAACAATGAATTTTAAGTATATTTGTTTTTGTTATTATTGTATGCAGTATGAGAAAAGAATGAGCTCATTGTGGATAGGCTCTTTTCTCAGAAATTCATATGGTAAGTTTTTATGCTGAGATCAGAATAGCCTTTATAGGCGGATTGAAGAGAGAAAGATCCTGTTTATGTGTGTGTATGTATTATAGAGAGCCCATCAAGAATCAAAGGATTACTATGCAGAAATAAACTTAATTTAGATTATTGCCTTCTTCTGAGTGCTTGCTTTTTGTAAGCTCTCCATAAAATAGTCTGGCACTGATTCCGTACAAGCAGAGATCTATAGGTAGGGGGTCCACTGCTCACACAAAAGCCACTTAAAATCTTCCCGGTCATATGGCAAGATGAGGTTATGCTGCAATGTCCATCTTCATAAAGGAAAAGAAAATATGTTGTCCTGTGACAATCACAGTGGGAAGTTTTTCTCTTAGTCATTTTTGGCAAGATTCTTGCCAGAGACCTCTCCTTTAATTGCCTAATCTTTCACATGGAAGATGGTCATCTATCTGTCATCTACCAGAGAGCCAGTGTGACTTCAGAAAGGGCCAAGGAATGTTTGACACTGTGTTTGCTGCCCAGCAATGCCAGGAGAAATGCAAGTAGCAGAATAGATGTCTGTATGCAAAGTTCCTCAACCTTGCTAAGGCCTTTCATACTATCAGTAAGGCAGACTTGTGGAAGATAATCACAAAACTTGGTTGATCAGAGAAGCTTTTAATCGTGTATGCTATTTTCATGATGGCATGATTGTATAGATTCTGGATAAAGGATGATTATTCTCATGCTTTTCAGTCATCGGTTGATTGAAGTTGGGTTATGTTCTTGTTCCTGTGCTTTTTATTTAGCATGGTGTTTTAGGGATGTTGTTAGATGTTTTCATTGAAGATAGAACTGACAGTCAACTATTAAACTGGTGGTGAGCTATTTAATTTGAAAAGACTGCAAGCCGAGACTAAAGTGAAGGGAGAATTGGTCTGTGACTGGACAGAGATTAAATGATGGAGAATAATGTCAGTTTAAAATTTGGCTGGAATTTTAAGACCTTTCTATCTACCTATGATTTCTTTTTTTAGATTCAATGTAGAGCTGCTAAATATTATTTAGAAAGGGAATGACATGGTCTTTATGCTGAAAGATATTTAATCAGTTATATTAAGGATGAATAAGACAGAACAGTCTGTATTCCCAGAACCTAAGAGTTTCTAAGCATTAGGTATTGAGGATCTAAACTAGCATGTGAGTAGAAAGTAGTTATTATAGATATAGATATAGAATTAATAAGACGACAACTCTCTGAATCTCTAGTGACACAATACAATACTTTTAGATTTTTCGTTTTATATATATATATATATGCTGTTTCCTCTGAAAATTAGAATTAGGGGCACTGAAGAGCCCCAAAGAACTGAAATTATGAACTTCAGTCACTGGAAAAGTAATGATGTCCTCATAAGAAGTAGAGAACTTTTATGTTTATGAAGATGTGGAATAATTCTTTTCATTTTCATTAGGTAAGATTAGTGCAGTCAAATAAATGAGAAAACAATTAAGTAAAATAAATGTGCAATATGAATCCATTTGGGGCATTAATGACCAGTTAAAGACCAGCTAAAGTAGTTAAGGTGTTTTAGATATGATTCACTTGATGTATTTTAGAATATCCAGTGGAAATGGTGACACAAAACTTGAGTTCACAATACAGATTAGACCTTTGAATATAGATATGGGAATCAACTGCATAGATATTGTAATAGAACAAATGGCTGCTGTTTAGACCTCTTAGAGTTGATGTAGAGAGAAAAGAGTTTCTTGGGTGGTGGGGGTTGGCTAAGAAAAAAGGTATTAGATGTATCCTTAAGACCTCCCTGAGAAATTGTGAAGTGGAAGGAAATGAGAATATTTTGAAATTGGGTTAATTACATAGTCATTCAGAACCTTGGAGAAAGATGTCCAGATGGAGTGATGCCACATTTTAAGATGTTGAGAAGTAGGCAGAGGATGAGGAAATAGTGAAAAGAATAGAATATATATGACCAAATGATTCTATTCTATTTGCCTATCTTCTCTCTCTCTCTCTCTCTCTCTCTCTCTCTCTCTCTCTCTCTCTCTCTCTCTCTCTCCTCTCCTCTCCTCTCCTCTCCTCTCCTCTCCCCATTCATGTTCTATATGAAGTAGAATGA
>NC_058130.1:579879427-579905090 GCF_016433145.1 Gracilinanus agilis
TAATTTTTTAGATTCTTTGTTAGGTCTAAGAATTACATAGATTTTTTTTGCCATACAGTTTTAAGTGAATTAAAATATAACAGTGCAGTTAACATCAAATCATAATGATAATTTGTTAGTTAAAGGCTATTTCAGACTATAAAACTTTGATTACTAGAAATTTAGCTGTGGTTTTATGAGTTTTCCCATATGATTGCCCACAAATTTTTATGTTGACTAAATTGTAAATTGTTTAAACTGTTCAAACAAATTACTTAGCAATTAAACCTTCAGCAAAATTGTAATTCATTTTAAATTTAGCACAGAGGTTTGATGCTTTTTAGTGAGGAAAACAACTAAACAATAGTGAAATATGTAAATTCAGTATCCTGCATGAACAGTCTCCCATAGGACAAAAACATTCCCAACACTGTGGGTGTAGGAGAGCTTTCCAATGATGTGAATTAATTTTGTAGTAAAGGATTGCTTAAGGAAATTCCTGCTGTTGAATATCATTCAGATTTTATGCTTTTTTCACTTATTTTTTTAATCAGTGTTTTGTTTATAATTTGTAACACCTAAAGGTTTCATCTTTAAACACTAGACTAACTAGATACATGTGACACTGATGAATCCTAGTCCCCCCCAAATATATGTCTTGAAAGTTGTACAACTTAAGACTGTTATCAAAAATCTAATTTTTAAAAAAATTAATATTTTAAAAAATTTACTATTTCTTTCAATTGGATAGTTAATATTCTCATTTATTGTATTGTATTCTTGTTCTCTGAAAAAAACTTTAGTAGTTAGATGACAATTTGAGTTTCGCGATATAATTTTCTATGTGCTTATAACTTATATAAATACTCTTTATCCTCAAACTGCAGAATAAGGAAGAAATCTTAAAAATGATATTGGGAAAACTTTTGGAAGGGCTTTGCAAATCATTTTATGTTGATTCAAGAAAATAATTCAATGGTAATACTTCATAGGTATATCTTTGGCTCACAAAATTTATTTAGCTGTTTTTTTTTTCATTTTTCAGACTTGGCTTTGAATGCCTTTTGATTATTATCCAATTAATTCAATTAGTCACTCAAAATGAAGACATGGAAGATACTCTTGTGAAATTATATATCATTTTCAGAGGTGATAAATGTTTATTTAATAGTTCTCTCGGGTGGAAAACAATATGTATGACACATTTTAAGTTTTCTACATTATTAGCATTTTTCTCCATCATTTTAGAAAAACATAGTCAATCAGAATAAAAAAGTTGAGTTCTGATTTATAATATTTGTTTCTGAGATCCAAGTACTCATACTGGAAATTGAATAGTCAGCTCTTACTAGCAGCAAGTTCAAGGTGGCTTTAGAAACCCTTGATATTTTCTAACCTGCTCATTTTTGAGATATGGATACTGACATCAAGTTAGTTAAATGACTTGCTCAAAGCCTAGTATTCTTTCTGCTAAATGATATTGATCATCTTAAACAAACATGATTTTTATAGCATCTAGAGGCCACTCCTCAGGAAGCGCTCCACAATTTCAAGTTATTAGAATAAATATGTAAGTAGAAGTTGTTAATTTGAAACATTTTATGTGGATTAGAAAATTCAAGTATAATTTTAAAAGAATATTAATTTACAAAAACATGAACTTTGAATATATACAAAATATTTTCTTAGTTTTCTTTTACAACTAAAATTATTATATAGGCATGCCTTTTTTTTTCTATTACAAAAATACTTAACTGCAAGTCACAGTTAATTTTGACTAAACTAAGAATTATTTCACCATTCAGTTTTATTCAAAATCTTTAGGTTTAATTGTATGTCATATATTGAAGCAATTTTTCTATTAGCTCTAAGTAGTTTCTTCTACTTCTAAACATGAAGAAGTTATGGCTTCTTACTATATGTAAATGTGTCTTCATAGGTTTGTTATTTTTTAATCTCAATATTCATTCTAGGCCAAAGTACTATTTACTCTAAGATATTAATTACTTTAAACATTAAACCATATTTCTTTGCCCTTAAACCTTTTTAATCAATAATTCAACATTAATTTCTAGTGATCTCCCTAAGTAAGTGGTGCTGGCTTAAGTTCAGAGGAAGAGATATACAATACCTGCCCTCAGGTAATTTTCATTCTAATGGATGAGACTACTTTAGGTTATATAGAGATTTAGATGCCAAATGAGAGACTAAATGATTCTAAAAATGATAAGGAATTTCTAGAGTTTATTGAAATGCTACATACTGATATACATTTCTGAAAAATCACATTGACAACCATGAAAAGAATAAACTGGAGGGGAGAAACCTTTTGAAATTGGAATATCCATTCGTAGTTTGCAATAGTCCAGGATAAAGCATGAAGGTCTGATATAGTGTGTTGGCTATGTGAGTGGAGAGAAAGTTACATACATGAAAGATATTGTGAAAACACAAATGCCAAAATTTGACAACTGATTAGATTTCTAATGTGAGTGACAGTGATGAATTGAAGCTAATATTGATATTGTACACTCAGGTGAATCATTTATATCTAGATATTACTTGAATCCATGGGGACTAGGGAGTTTATATGAGAGAGAGAGAGAGAGAGAGAGAGAGAGAGAGAGAGAGAGAGAGAGAGAGAGAGAGAGAGAGAGAGAGAGAGAAAGCTTGCACCTTATTTTCCTGGAAATCTTTGCTTTTGCCTTTAGCTATTGTTGAGAATGATATACAGATATCCTTTATTTATTGTTTTCCTATACTGAGATTTTCTTTACATTTTGTTGGCCCCTTACCTTTTCATATATTATTATTATTTTTTTAAACCCTTGTACTTCGGTGTATTGTCTCATAGGTGGAAGATTGGTAAGGGTGGGCAATGGGGGTCAAGTGACTTGCCCAGGGTCACACAGCTGGGAAGTGGCTGAGGCCAGGTTTGAACCTAGGACCTCCTGTCTCTAGGCCTGACTCTCACTCCACTGAGCTACCCAGCTGCCCCCTTTCCATATATTATTATTATTATTTTTAAACACTTAACTTCTGTGTATTGACTTATAGGTGGAAGAGTGGTAAGGGTAGGCAATGGGGGTCAAGTGACTTGCCCAGGGTTACACAGTTGGGAAGTGTCTGAGGCCGGATTTGAACCTAGGACCTCCCATCTCTAGGCCTGGCTCTCAATCCACTGAGCTACCCAGCTGCCCCCTCTTTCCATATATTATTGGTGACAATCAATCTAGAACATCATGAAGTAACTACTATATGTTGGGGGTTGTGGGTGGGCGGCAAGTATGGGGCCCAGTGGATTTACAGCCAAGCCTAAAAACACTTCATAGGTGTACGACATGGAACATATCTTGTTCCCATTTCCTAGCCTTCACTGCTCTTCTGAAGCTTTGGAACCAAAACACAGTATTGGTTCTAAGGTGGAAGGTCAGGGTTTTAAAAAAAATAAAAACAAAACTCTGCTGGGCACTAGACATTAAAAGATAAAAATGAAGAAAGATAACATGAATACACATAATTATGCACCAAATATATATATGAAAGTTCAATTGTTAAATTATTTATTTTGTTTTAGAGACATCTTTGGTAATATCTAGTTTGTTTAAGCTCCTTTATTTTTACATTTCTAGATTACTAGATACACCCTTAAAATCAACTCAACGATATAGTCTTTGAACTAAAATATTGTTGAGTTGACTTTCTTAGAAACAACTTTGTTTTTTTGTCTTGCATTTGTGAAAGCCATGTGTCACTGACAAATTCTATTCCTTAACTTCTCTAGTAGAGAAGTTTTATTGATTGCTAAATAATTTTTTTTCCTTTTAATTATTTTCCTGTTTCAATGGCTGGTGAATTGTCAATGAACCAAACACTGGTTTTCTTCTTTCTCCTTTTTATTTCCCTTTTATCTCCGAAATACTGTAAATTTTAATTTGATTATGTGTTCATTATCTATTGGGGAGACTGGTCTCCCAAAGGATCACAGGGGGGAATGTAAAGTTGGAAGACTTCGTACTCCCTGAAACTACATTGCTCAAACTCCCTTTCATCATACCCATAATTCCTTAAGCTTTGCGTATTGTATATGAGTTTTCATGGGCTGTATTTAACTTGGGTTTGAATGGTCAAGACCTTCTTCTTGGCAAGGAAAGTGTGTGGTGAGTGGTGCTGGGGAGGTAGTGGCTTCAGGCCACATGGGATGAATAGGTACTGTTTCCCTGCGTTTCTCTAGCCCTTTAATTTTATATTAATAAATCTTTATAAATATCATACTTTGGAGGCATTGAATAGTAATTTTAGAACTTATAGTTCCAAGTATCAATTCAGCATTCTAACATACATAAAAAAATCAATCCTGTTCATTACCCTTACCTTTATTTCAGAATAAATTATAGTCAAATTTATTCTGAAAAATATATTTTTAGTCTCCTTAGTAGCAATAAGAAAAAGTCTTATTTTTTTAAGATTATATAAAAAAAAGATGTTTGCTTTTTCTTGATATTTTCATTTGCTTGTATTATTTTGGCTATCTTGAGAAAATGACCAATATGAAAGGATAGAAAGTGATGTTAGATCAAAACATTTATAAATATTACTGAGATATACATGCATTTGTTTATTAATTGTTCATGATAATATAAAGAACAGTATGGCTCTTGTCCAGTCTCTTTCCTGAAATTTATGCTTCACTTTATTCATGCCATTTAGTTTAATCTGCTAAATTATTGTAGCTTAATATGCTTTAAATGAATTTTAGTACTGAAAATAAAATTTCTATATACTTAGTTTTTTCTCTCTGTATATAGTTTTCTATATTTTTTGTAAAGATTTACGTCATACAGAGGAAGTGATAAACATGGGTAAGACCCATTTTTCTTTATAATTTTCTAGTATATGGAAGCTTTAAATGAATTCTGAGAAACTTTTAAAAAGTTTTTAGGAGTCTACAAAAGTTGGCTTACTAAGTATTTTCCTTTTCTCTTTTCCTCCCTCCCTTCCTGCCTTCCTTCTTTCCATAGTAAAATAATAGATATTTGTGTGTGTGTGTGTGTGTGTGTGTGTGTGAGAGAGAGAGAGAGAGAGAGAGAGAGAGAGAGAGAGAGAGAGAGAGAGAGACAGAGAGAGACAGAGACAGAGACAGAGACAGAGACAGAGACAGAGAGAGAGACAGAGACAGAGACAGAGACAGAGACAGAGACAGAGACAGAGAGACAGAGAAAGAGACAGAGGCAGACAGACAGACAGACAAAGAAAGGAATACAGACAAGGTGGGAGAGAGGGAGACCAAGGCAGAGAAGGGAGAAAGTGAGAGGGAAATAATTAATGCTTGGTTGACAGAAATTCAAGATTTAAATTCATATTAAGGTGATTAATGAAGTAATGTTGGAAACTTCATTGATTCATTAATGAAGTGATGTTGGAAAGATTTCTGTTTTCTCAATGAAGATTATTTTTAATAGTTGCTGATATATTAATATAAAGTATAGAAATAGAAATCATTTATATACCACTTAATTAGAAAAATCATACATGTTTTTATCATCCAAAATAGATAATTTATTTTTTAAAACCTGCATTATGAAGGGGTTTCATAAGCTTATTTCAATTTATGCCAATTTATTTTTTTTTTTCAGTGTGGTTACTTGCCCTTAACATAGATTATTAACCTCACAGTCCCTTATTAGATATTCTTCATGGTTTGCTATGGCCAAAAATATTCATTTCATGACCAACGTCTTGGTGTTTTTCATTTTTAAAACTTAACTAGATTTACCTCATACAATAGTTGCAGATATATTGCTGACTTTTCAGTGAGTCTTTTTACCTGCCTAATTTTGTGAGCTAATATTCCCCTCCACACCATCATAAGACATTACTATAGAAGTTGGAATGAAATTCATATACACTTTTATAGTTAGCATCTTTAAAATTGATATTTTATAATTTCTTGAAATGTTATATTTTGCTTGACTATATTTGGTGCAAGGATCTTGTTTTTAAAAAAAAAATTGTTTATTTGTTTCCCTGCTCCCCCACTCCCATATGGGTGGAGAGCCTGAGATTGGGGGAAAAGCCCAGTAAAAGGGTTGAAAGGAATAGTTGAAGCATTTGTTACTTCTGAATGCATAGAAGAGAACAGAAAGATCATTAGGAAACATTGAAAAGCAGGACAGCTCTCAAAGTAGATGTTGAATTTATTGTATATTTTTTAATATACAATACAGCTATTCTAGTACAGATTCATAGCTCCATCTACAGAAAGAAGAAATTATATTTTTTTCCTATGTCTTTCACATCATCTTTAGTGTTAGGCTTGTCCTATGATATACTTTTTCTTAGAAACAATTTCTTTTATCTTTCTTTTACTTTGAAGGCAAATGTATGTAACAAGTTCACTTTCTTCTTCAGTCCACAATGATTCTTGTATCATTAAATCATTTTATTGGCCTTACAGTTTATGAATTCAGTTCATTTTTATCCATCCAACAAAGTCTATTATTATCACTTCCTTTGACCAGCTTCTTAGCAGTGTCTACAGTGAGCTCAACTATATATATACATCTTATATATATATATTTTTTAAACCCTTGTACTTCGGTGTATTGTCTCATAGGTGGAAGATTGGTAAGGGTGGGCAATGGGGGTCAAGTGACTTGCCCAGGGTCACACAGCTGGGAAGTGTCTGAGGTCAGATTTGAACATAGGACCTCCTGTCTCTAGGCCTGACTCTCACTCCACTGAGCTACCCAGCTGCCCCCTACATCTTATATTTTATGTTGCTAATTTTTATTAAGATTCTGTGCCCTAAAATGGTGAATGTTGCCAGGAGTGTATCTCTAAATTTATATTTGAAATCAGTAGATAATAAAGAATCAACTGTGAGGCACTTCTGGATAGAGACATACATATTCCATATATTAAGGGATATTGATTGGAAAACAAAAGGATTCTATTTTTATGTGGTTGTTGGTATGCTCATGAAACCTCAGGAAGGGTTCTGTGTTCCTTCTGGATAAAATACAAAGTATCTTGTTTGCTGTTTAGAAATTCATTACAGACCGACTTTATCTTTCCTAATATATTTCACACAATTTTTCATTTTCTCTTATATTTCAGACAAACTACCTTACTTTGTCTTGTCCCCTATTACACCTAATTTGTCTCTTGCATCTCCTACTTTTGCATAGAATATTTGTCAGTCTCATGCACCATCTCTAATAGGATACTTTTCCTGACCAAATTCATGAATTATAAGTACTGGCCTCCCCTGCCCCACCAATCTACTGCCTACCACCCCCACCCCCACATATATACACATATACATATACATGCATATGTATATATTTGCATATATGTATTTATTTACATATATACATACATATGTATATATTTATTTACTTATCTTTGTAATCCTCTCCATTCCATTCATTCCTCTCTATCTCCCCAATAAAATATATAAACTCTTCTAGAAAAGGTAGTAACCTTTTCATTTTCGCCTTTCTTTCCTCTGCAGTTAGTATGTTGTTTGGCTTGAAACCAAACTTAATATATGCTTGTTGAATTTAATTAGATAACTTTTCAACCACCATTTTCCAGACTGGAATCAGAATTTTACAGTTCCACAATGGTTTCAAAAGCAAGAGTCATTGCTTGCCCTAAAGTTTGGAGCCATAGAGTTATATTATTCAAGATTTACTATTTATAATTCTTATCCTTTATGTACTAAACTACAGCATCTTGATTATATTGTTTTCATATTTGCCTTTTATCTCTTGACAAATTATTATTTTAAATGATTTAAAATGCATTAAAATATTTTAATAGCTAAAATATAGCAAATTTTAAGAATTTTAAAAAATGAATATGTTAAAAAATTAGGCTATAACATCAACTTCTCAATAATTCATCTGATATTATAATTTTTTCTCCCTAAAAATCTCATCAAAACCAAAAATTTTGCTATTTTTCTTATTTTGCTTAGAAAATGTAGTTGTGTTCTACATTGGACAGATAGGTTTGATAATATTATATTTCTTTTGATTTGTGGCAGTTAAATATTTGTCCTTTCCTCTGAATTCAGATTTGAAATGATATGAAATGTTCCATTTACTGTTATTTTACATCTATTTTATTTTAAAATATTCAGAAGTTTTTTTAGCAAAACAACATTAAATTATATATCGTTAGTATGATAAGGTCATAAATTAGTTATTCTCATATGTTTGTTATACTTCATAACACTAAACAATTATAGAAAAATTTTCAGTGGTATATGGTATATTTGAAAATATTCTAACAGTCCTTAGCCAAGAATTAAATTCCCATGTAATTTAAAACAGCAACACATACAAAATAGTCACTGTGAAGATGCCTGTCCTGTGTAAATTACTCTCCTTAAGATTTTATAGATATGAGAAAGTAGGCTTTAATTGGTAATTATTAGTATTTGTTCCATTGTTCTTGGGAAGAAATTATAGGGTCTATGATTTTCCCCTCTGTTTGGTATCCTCCTTTCTTTCATATTTCTTGACTATTGATATCCTCTTAATCTTAAAATTTTGTTTTATCTACATCAGAACTTCTCTGTTTGGTCTAGTTCAGTTGTTTTTCTAGCTTTGTTGTTTTTTTTTTTTTTTTTTTTTTTAGTCTTATTTCTGTTTCTCATGTAGCCTATTGAAGACTATGATGTTAATGGTCACATGTTTTGAATTTGGTGATATTAATTAAAATAGTTTGTTACAAAAAACTTTCCAGATCTTTTCTCTTATTTCCTTTCTTTTTTTTCTGTTTTGTTATCATTCCAGTTCTTAATTGCACTTGGAATAATCTTGGACTGTGAGCTCCTTAAAAGTAGGAACTGCTTTTTGCTTTTCTCTGTTTCTTTTCCTCTTAGCATAGTGCCTTGGTATTTAAATAGTACTCTTAGCATAGTGTCTTCTAGGCATTTAAATGTTTGTTGACTAACACACCAACTTAATTGGAGCTGATAAGATTTTCTGTCATTTTTTTGTTGTTTGGGGAGGAAATGAAGCTCTGTCATGTCAAGCAATGTCAAGGAGTTTTGGATTAAAGTTTAACTCAAACTTAATAAAACTTGGATTAAAGATTAACTCAAAGTTAGTCAGGATATTTATTAACCCCCCAATTTTGAGCCAGGCACTGTGCTCAGCAATGGGGATACAAAGAGAGGAAGCTTTCAAAGGTCACAGTCTAATGGTAAGAGTGAACTTGAAAACTACTATGTGTATAAACTGTATACAGGATAAATTGGGGCAAGTCAGTAGGAGGAAGGTACTCACTTTAAGGGGGGAATCATCAAAGGCTTTTTTATAGAAAGCAGGTTTTTAGTTGAAATTTGAAAGAAGTCAGGGAAGTCAGGAGGCAAAGAGGATGATGGAAACCATTCCAGGCAAAAGGGACAGCCAGTGAAAATGTCTGTATTGTATAGCTAGAGTGTCTTTTGCCAGGAACAGCAAGGAGACCAGGTGTCACTGAATCTGCACTGAAGTACATGATGTTCAGAGGGAGATACAATATACAAGAAGTCTGGAAACACTGGAGGGAATGCTAAGCAGAGAATTTTACAGTTGATCCTGGAGTTGATAGGGAGCTGCTGAAGTTTATCTAATAGAACTGTGACAGGGTAAGATTTGTGCTTTAGGAAAATTAATTTGACATCTTAGTGCAGAAGGGATTAGTGTGAGAAGAGGTTTGAGGCCAGTAGTAAAACTATTACTCTAGTCTATTGATGGGTAAACTTTTTAAAGAGGGGGCCAAAGGAAAGGAAATGCTCATCTGTTAATCTGTTTCTAAGGCAACTCTTTCAAGATTACATTGTATTGTATCCTACTCATTGTATTCCTCAGATTAGGAATAATGTAGCAAGGCCCCATAGAACATTTCAGGGGGCCATTATCTGTCCACAGGCTGTAGTTTGCCCATCACTGCAAGAGTATGTGGGATAGATAATACAATGGTAACATCAGCAGATCTTGGCTATAGATATGAGGTAAGAGAGAAAGTGAGTAATGCAAGATATCACTAAAATTGGTAGCATAGGTGACTAGGAGAATGGTTGTGGCCTGGTTAGTAATAAAGAAATGCAGAATTGGAGAGAATTAAGGCAGAAGAAAATGAATTCAGTTTTTAATATGCTGAGTTGAAAATGTCTATAGGATATCCAATTTCAGTTGTTTGATAAGCATTCAGAGATGTAAGACTAGAAGAGAGGTTAGAGCTAGACAAACAGACCTGAGTTCATCAGCATTGAGAAGATAATTTAATCCATAGGAATTGATAAAATGAGATAACCAAGTGAAAAATTGTAAAAAGAGAAGGTCAGAACTCTGTAGAACACACATTGGTAAATGGTCAAGATCTGGATAGAAATCCAGCAAAGAAAACTCTGAAGGAAGAATGAAACAAGTAGGAGGAGAACAAGTATAGAGTAGCATCATGGCAAACTCTAGAGGTGATGGTATCAAAAAGTTGGTAAAGGATCATGTCAGAGGTAGTATGGAGGTCAAGAATGAGACAAATTGTAAAAGTGAAATGGACAGGATAGTAAGCTCCAACATTATTGAAGTATGCTACAGAAACTGTATACAGGACTTGGACAGCAAGATAGGTGATCATATGATGAGAGCAGTGAGTAACTAACTAATGATGAACAAAGTATATGGGCAAATGGTATGTACACAATGCCACCAGATCTTTAGAGGAAAGCTCTTAATACTTTGTTTAAATCCTCTATGAATGATTTAAGAGAAAACATGGATGAGTTTTACACAAGATAAGGAAGAATGCTTATCTTGCCTCTGCCTTGGAGAGAATTCCCATATGAGTACAGACAACTATTTGTTGAAGTATCCATGTAGATAAAAAAAAAAAAAGATGTCTAATAGTTATATAACTAATTTATCCAGAATTAATCTTATTTTATATCATTTTCTTTAAGTATTTGAAATAGTAAACATCAAAATATTGTTTACATTACCTATAAAATACAACTTTATTCTGGAAGAATAAGAGAAGTATAATGATATTATATTCTGGTTAATGGTATTCATTATTTGTAGTCTGTGCCTATATATCATATATTTAGTTTCTTTTTGAGTTAATTTTTATTAATTTTCTTTCTGGAAAATTAGTTATTTTTCTTACATTTACACTTTTCATTGGATTTATTCATAAGTACTTGATATTGTTGTCTTTATGTCTTAATAAATTGCATCAGAATTTAAAAAAATGAGGAAACCTAAAGCATGGGTCAGGCTTAGAAAAAATTGCATAAACTTCTTATTGCATGTGAAACAATTCAGTCATACTTTTGCACTGTTTATTTGTTATTAGAAACAGGGAAACTGTGTTGCGTTACCTTAGGTCTGTGTGTCAGCAGTGACTGACAAAGATAATGTGGTTTTTATCAATATTAATACTTACAGGGGCACTGTTTCAAAAAGGTCAGGAATGACAGAGCAAAACATTTTCATGAGAATACTTTATAACGTGGCTTGAGAACATGAAGCAATTTAACAAACTCGATTGTCCTTGGCCATTGAATAAAGGTTGAACACTGAAAGCTTAGAATCTCACCAAGAATATTGAATAATCCCAAGGCTTTGGTACCTCTACATTCTAAAGACTTTATGAACACCTTTGACCTCCAAAGAAAACTAGGATAGTAATTTTTTTTAGGAGTTATTCCAATTTGTGTCTAACAGGTTTCTTTGTTTATGGGCTTTTGTGTTTAAGGTGTGTGTTGGGATCAACAGAGGTCATCACAGTTTTACTGAACAATTTAGATTGTTTTTGGAGAGAGATATTTTGTTTAGACTAATCATGCACTCAGGTTTTGTTGAGTTGCTATTAGCAATGGAAATAAAAGGTTTATATTACGGGCCTGGCTGCTTTTGGATATCTATTGCCCAATCACCAGTTCTATGCTCATGTGATACTGAGAAGGATAATATTAATTATCTTAATTACCTTATGATTTCAGAGGTCTTAGTTTAACCAGCAGATGCTAGTTTCTCCTCTTTGTGAAAATCTTATTCAACTGAATGCAAATATTATACTAGAAAAAGATGGTGGTGTATACTGAAAATATTCATTGCATTACTGTTCTATGTCTAAGATAGAAAGCAATTAAAAAGTTCGTTACTATTCTAAATCTCTTAAATGTCTGATTATTTTTACTTTAAATATTTTCACATCCCTAAGAAGTTAGCTTTTGCAAAACAATCTCTGATTATCTGATATCCTCCGGAAGGTTAGCAGAGTTGTTTCCTATATTACTTAGGAAAAAATTTCTTTTCACAATTGAAAATGTCAGCATCAATTTAAAGTAACACTAAGCATGTGCTTGCTTTCTGAATATTATCCTCCTCCACCTCCTTCCATCCACCCTGCTGAGGATCTGACTGTGACAGTTTGATTAGATCATCAATCCTCACTGTTAACAACACTTTTCCTGAACACCTGGACTGCTAGGTCACTTCGGAATTTAGCTACCGTTGTTTTAGTGACCTAATGTGTATTCACCATAGCAATTGACATTATGTCCACAAATTAAAAGTTACCTTCTAACAAGAGTTTACTTTTTAAAAAATGACCTTTGTTCTTCTGTTAAAGTTATTCTATATTATAGGAAACAAATTTTAAATGATGAAAGAGTTTTATCTTAGAACATAGTTACCTGACATGGTGATGCATTTAGTCTTTTTTAAGAAAGCTCTTAGATATCAATTTCTTTAATGAAAATATCTGAAAGGGGGCAGCTGGGTAGCTCAGTGGAGTGAGAGTCAGGCCTAGAGACAGGAGGTCCTAGGTTCAAACCTGGCCTCAGCCACTTCCCAGCTGTGTGACCCTGGGCAAGTCACTTGACCCCCATTGCCCACCCTTACCAATCTTCCACCTATGAGACAATACACCGAAGTACAAGGGTTAAAAAAAAAATATCTGACCCTTTTTATTCTTGACTAAATAAAATATGTACACACACACACACACACACACACACATATATATATATATATATACTTTGATTTTCTTTCTTAAATTTGATTACATTTTACTAGATTTAAACTAAGATAAATAATTGAATTTGTCATATAGTGTTGAAAATCTTTGTGCTTTTTGCTCCTAAATTCCCCACTTGAACTGTCAGTGTGGTCTGATTTATACTTTCCTATTTATAGTTGCAGCGATGGAGATAAATACCTAGCTACATTTTCAATGCAAATTTTTTAGCATCAGACTGCAACATAAGCATACTATTAAATCTACCATTATCCGATTTCTTGATGCCACAATTATCTTTTGTTTTCCCTGCAACTTTTTATTGCTATAATGAGGGTAGGGACAAATATAATAATTTATCACAGAACCATTAACACCATTGTTGGTTTTTGAGAGACATGACTTTTGTTGTCCAATCTAAGTTTAGCATTTTGTTTTAAATGTGGTAAAACAAAAATTGAAAGCTTATTAAATGGTCGTGGTTTTTTTTTTTTTTTTCCACATCATATAGGATAATGGAGTCAGATGTTCAATCTTGCTTCTATATTCAGATAGAACATATTGTTCATTTTAAAGTTTTGCAATCTCCTCAAATATGAATCAAACATTATATAAGTAATTTTACCTGTATAACAGTACCTTCTTTGGCATTAATGGTAGAAAGATTTTTTATGTACTTGACATTTTTAGGAAATCATCAATAAAATGATTATTTTTCCATCTTTTTTCTTTAGATATATGAATGTCTTTGAATGTCTGTATGTATATACATATGTATTTTTAAGATCTATAATTTTATCAGTTGAGATTTTCAGTATTTTTTTGGCATATCATAATATCTCTGTACCTTAGAAATGGTATTTATGACTTGTAATGATGGTGGCCAACCATTTGATAATGGTCTCAGAATTTAGTTTGGGTTATTTTCTTATGTAATGCATTTATTTCCTTGTCTTTATTTGAAATGGTTTCTTCTTCATATGAGAAATTTTTTTTTAAATTCAGGTTCATTTCCATGTAATGAAGCATAAGAATAGAGTTTTGTGGAGGATTTATTTATAGAAATAACCTTTATTATTTTAATAATAATTAACAGCAATGTAACATTGATTTATGTATGAGTATATGCCCTAATGACCACTTCTTAATTTATATTACTCAGTTCTATACCAAGCCATACCACAAAACTCATATTTGTTTGTTGGCCTATAAATATTATCATGATATAATAATCATAATAACAAATCATAATAATTCAAATAAAAAATGTGGTATGCATTGAGTAATTCTAAAAGGACAACTAGGTGGCATAGTGGAGCCTGGAGTCAGGAAGATCTGAGTTCAAATATGATGTCAGACACTTACTAGCTGTATGACCCTGTTAACCCTGTTTGTCACACTTTCCTCTTAAAATGAGCTGGGGCAGTAAGTGTAAACCACTCTTGTATCTTTGCCCAGAAAATCACAAGTAGGGTCATACAGAATTGGTCACAACTGAACAATAATTCTACATCGTCATATTGTCAGTTATCTTGAGAACATAAGCCTTTTAAAGGTCTATTCATGTTCATAGTGATAGTGAAATAAGACTAAGACCCTAACTAGGTAGAACAGTTCAATTATGCCTTTTTAGTGTACATACATACATATAAAATTGACATGTGTAGGAAGTGTTATTATATTATTTATTTCAAATACCTCAAAAGATTGATTTTTTGCAGTTCCTTTTAAGCACAGATGTAACATAAGAAAACATTGGAATAAAAGCAGATAGATAGACTTATGTTTGAGTACTGTTCCTCTGTTGTTTACTTATAAGATCTTGGCCAAAACATGTCTCTTCTTTTCCTTTATTTCTTACTTTTAAAATGAGATCATCAAATTATTCAAATAATATCAAGTTTATTCATATTAAAATTATGTGACTTATAATATATATCTCTTTGCTCTGAAGTTCAATCAAGATCCCCCCATATTTTCCAATATTTTTCTTGATGTTTCTGAATTAACTCTTTTTGTTTTCAGGGACTGGGGAACAGTATTCCTGTCTCCTGCTGCCTATGAAATCTCTGCATTATTGATTAGCATCTTAGAAATTTGCTCAGCTTATTTTGTAGAGGTAATCCAGTCCTCTTTGGCAATATATTGATTGTCACTGGGAATTTTGTGCCCCTGCCAAGGACCTTTTTACCTTGGAGAGATGATGGTATTAAAAAACCTTCTCTCCTGAAACTACCAAATCAAAGTATCCTCACAAATTTATACTAAGCTTATCTAGAAGGCAAGTTTTTCCACTTTTCCATGTTCTTGATTCTGATAGTCGTTTCTTTAGTAGTCATTGAAAGTTGAATCATTGTCATTTTGCATTGAAATAAGTACCATATCTCTCTAGTAGATGAGGCCTCTTTTTGGCTTATAGAAGAACTCAGACAGTCACATTAATCTCTTCCTTCAGCTATTTGCTTTATTGTCCAAAAGATCCACATGTCATTCTGATAGACCTAGCAAACCAGTCTTTTTCCTCATATGCAGGATCATAGTGCTAGTAAATCCAGAAAGTACATTCCCAGCTATTCTCCTCTGTGTACTATAATGCTTTTTTTTTTTTTTTTTTTAAGTTCACTGCTGTGATGTTTTGCACAATCTCCTTTGTGAGGCTTCCACTGAGAAGAACCATCATTTACTTCTTCAACCTTTTCTTGAAATCATAGTTTGAAATGCTCTTTGTTTGTGTTACAACAAAATAATGAGGTGCCCTCACTTCAGGATTTATTTTTATGCCTTTTTTCAGATTTTTTTTTTATTTTAAGAAAGAAAAAAAGGGGGGAAATGAGAGATTGTTTTATGATGGTGCTCTGCACTTCATAAACTACCTATATGAATGGCCTTGTATGTTTTGTCAATACTAAGAATTTGATGTGGTATGTTGCATGCTATTGGGTGTGTTCTGGTGTGTTTTTTGGGGGGGAAGAGGAGAGTTCATCTAAATTAAATAATTTACCACTTAAGCCACATAAATAATTTAAATATTACTTTTGGAAAATTATGCTTTCTTAAGTTTGGACATTGAAATTAGCGGCCTTTTGCCATCACATAGATACATTGTGGTCATTCTTTGTTTCATTTTGCAAGATAGAAATAATCTACAGGTTAGAATCTCATACAAAGGTTGATAGGAAATTCTCAGAAATATAGTTGACTATTTCTACATTTCACTTCTTTTTATATTAGTCAATAAGTATTTATTATGTGTATGTGTGCAAGACAATATGCCACACACTGGAAAGACAGTGAAAGTCAAAAATATGTTTCCTTACCTCAGGAAGCTTTCATTATAGAGAGAGAATGTATGTGTAACATACAACAATGCTTCATAAACAATATATTGTTAGGGTAAATTGTCTGAAATTCCAGAGAGAAGTCACTCCTTTCTCATCACTTTCTTTAGGTCTCAGTACCCTGATGTTTTCTGCCCCAATGCCCCATTAAACCTTAAAATGTTGAGTTGGAACAGACTTTATGTACCATTTTTCTTCCTATAATTTTTATAACATTTGTAAGCCTCACAAAATAATTTTACAACATGTTATGTTTAATCCTCAAAACAATCATATGAGGTAAATACTTGTAATTTCTCAGGATTTGACTTCCTGAATGAAAGACATCATCAGGTAAATGAAAGATCAGAAAGGAAGGAGAACATTTTAAGTTGCAGGAGTTGGAGATGACTTAATGGACAATATGAGTTCTGTATGCCAATCTTAAAGTATTAAAAGTCTTCAATGAAGACCTCTGGCTTTTTTGAATAGACTTTCTATGGCAGACTTACTGAAAGGTTTGATAATGAGTCAAAACAGTTTTGAAGGCATGGATAAGTAGTGTTCTTATAGAGATTGATTTAAAAACTACATAAATGAGATCATAGATTTACCAAAGTAAATTTAGATATCTAAATTTGTAATGGATACAGTAGCACTCAGCAGATAAACATTGCCTTGAAAGTATACCATGAATTAAATGGGACCCTATAATGCAACCAGCTTTCTTTAAACATTTACTGGGTGCAATTAGGATAAGAAATAGTCCTCTTTCTCAGAGAAAAATGTCTATCAGAAAGACATCATAAAATATAATATAACTCATTTCATGAAAAATGACTTAGATATTTATACACCAAAGCGTGGGACAGCCATTAGACTCTAGTTGGCTGACCTCTGCACTAAAAGTGTAATTTTTTGGGGGAAAATTGTTACATTGCAGAAGAATTAATTATAGGTAATATAGGATGTGGCAATTGAATTGAATTGAAGGGATGAGAAAAAATTCACATTGTAAAGAAGTGAAGCAAAGGCATTCTATACACAAAACCATGAGAGAATTGAATTTCCAAATTATTTTTTGAGGAAAAATTTTCAGATTTATTTTGAGAACAATAGCAGTATGAAGTTGGACAAGTTGAGAGTCCCTGTTCTGGAGGATCTTGGATGTCTGGCAATATAGTTTGAAATTTCCTTAGGAAGCAGTATTTATTCATTAGCATTGTAGGTTGTCTAAGAGGTCTGTGCCTTCCTAGTGCTAAGATAGGGACAACTGATTCATCCTCCTTTGTAAATGGCTCCTTTGATGATAAGGACCTAGCAATTGCTTTTAATAGAACAGCATTTATACAATTTGTCTCTTCTTTTGTTATCCTCCTGTGACCATAATTTAAAACTTTACCCTTTTCTTTGTCATTTATCAACTATGTCATGTTGGCCAAGGAGATCTCAGTACTCAAGGGATACTTCCTCACTGAGATCTGAATCCTTATCCCACTTTATCCACTTCCCACTTTTCTTCCCCTATTTCTCCAGCATTCCTTCTTAAGACAAGAAAGATGGAAAATGCATTGCTCTTTATTTTGGAAAATTCTGTTTCAGTGCCATTAGAAGGAATATTTGTTTTGCTTTCTTAAATGAGGAGCCCACTTAGCTATAGTCAACTGCCCAATTCCTATTTGTCTAATCTACATTGGAGATTAGGTGGGGAGGGGGTTGCCTTTTGTAGTTTGTGAGCTCTTATCCCTATTACTATTATGGATACCTCTAGCTGTAGGATGATACCCTATCCTGGTTTCTGTGGGAATAGTGTTTTGGTTGTCAGTGTAGCCCCCTAGGTGAAGTAAGAAGTAGAATTAAAAATTAAAAAAAAAAGTTTTAGGCTAAATTTGCTTAATTCTCCTCTTTTATCAATGGTTAATAAGTATTAATGTACATGTACGTGTGTTTGTATGCTTATATATAAATATTACTAAAATAAATCTCTTATTCTATATGGGACTATCAGAAAATATTTATTTGTTGCTTTTTTATCTTTAATTTTCCTCCTCTATTAGAAAAATATCTTTTTAAAGTGCTTATTTTACATATTATTTTATAACACTTTTTGGACATTGAGGTGACAAAAACATATTTATATGTAAGAAAGAATATCCTGACAATTATATGAAAAATAGATTGGGGGGGGGCAGCTGGGTAGCTCAGTGGAGTGAGAGTCAGGCCTAGAGACAGGAGGTCCTAGGTTAAAACCCGGCCTCAGCCACTTCCCAGCTGTGTGACCCTGGGCAAGTCACTTGACCCCCATTGCCCACCCTTACCAATCTTCCACCTATGAGACAATACACCAAAGTACAAGGGTTAAAAAAAAAATTAAAAAAAAATATAGATTGGGGGGAAGGATGTGAAGATGGAAAGAAGTGTTAGGAGGTTATTATTACAATGTAGGTGGATGATAGAAAGGGCCTCTATGTTGATCCTACCTAGGCAATAGGAGGAAAAGGGAAGATTTAAGAGATTTAAATGATTTAAATCTGGTAATTAAAAGAAGAAGATAAGATAGTAAAAAAAAAGAGAAGGGATATTAAAAGATAACCCCAGAATTATGAACATGGTGTTCCAATTAGATTTTTTGTGGTGCCTCAGACAAATCTTAAAGTCAGAAGAAAGTTACATGGCAAAACCAACAAGTCTATATCAAACGCCTATTAAGTAACTAAAACTGCAATGTGGATACATACAAAGGTAGATTGCCCACATTGTCCAGAAACTTTAATAAAAGTAATCTTGGCTTTGAATATGTTGAGTTTGACATGCTCCTGGTAGATCCCTGTTGGAATTATACTTACATGGAAATGCCATTCTAGAATTCAGAAGATAGTTCTAATGAGAAATATTGCATTAAAAATCATATACAGGTAGCATTTAATTTTTTTAGGAAATGAATGAGTTTGTCAAAAGAGATAGTGTCAAGAAAAAAGAAAGCTAAAATCAGACCTTTGAGAATCATGTACATTAAGGTGTTGGGAGGATGAATGAATTTACTGATAATATTACTTATTAATAGTAATGTTACTTATTATGAACTAGGCACTTTACTAAGTGCTACAAACACAAGCAAGACAGTCTTTGCTCTACTTTTATAAAGAAAAGACCATATATAGAAGTAGTCTGGAGAAGCAGAGGCTCACCTGATAACTGCATAGTTAGGAGATGCCAGGAAAGTGTTGTAATGGTGTGGTTCAAGATGAGAGTAGATAAAAACACCTCTGTTGGAACCCTGGGCTCCAAAACCAGAATCTGCCTTCTGGTAGGAGGAGGGAATGTGGAGGACTACCAACTTGCCTGTGGCATGGTTTTGAAATGACCAGGAAGTACTAAGGTAGCCTGATCTTCAGCCAGATAAAGAAAGAGACAAAAGAAGAGAAGATATCTAAGGTCAAACTTTTAAGGAATATGCATATTAAGGAGCTCTGTTGATGATAAGAAGTCAATGAAAGAGATGCTGTTGTATTCTTGATTTGGAATCTTACAAAATTGGTTGGGATTTCTGCTTTTTTACTTTTTTGACTGTCAGCTTTTTACTCTTTTTACTTTTGTGACTTTGTCAACTTTCTTCTTATTCTGTGTTTCAGATTCTGTATGTAAAATGACTGAATTGATGACCTCTAAGGCTTTTAAGAGAGGAAATAGAACTAGAGAGATATATGGAGAATCAGTATAATATGGTATCACTGGAGCAAAAGAAATAGAGAACCTCAAGAAGAGGGTAGTTATTATTTCCAGAAGCTTCTGACATCAGCTAGGATGAGCACTGATCAAAAAAATTTTGGATTTGTAAATAAGAAAGTCCTTGGTCACTCTAGATAGATCAGCTTAAGTTGAGGCAGATAACTGAAAGAGTTTTAGAGAATGATGGGAATTTATATTATATTGGGTATAAATGAAGAGTAAAGGGGAGGAGTTAGATTGGATGGTAAATAGATGAATTAGGAAGATAGTGTGGTACATTGAAAAAAGTCATTATTAGCTCTATATATAGACTGCTTTTTTTAGCTGTTAATATGAATTATTTCAAAAGGATATAATTCATGTAACTACTGATCATCACTGCACAATTGCTAATGCTGTGAGAGCAGTTTTTGATGCTACTTGCACAAAATATACAGGTTTTAAAATTTTATTTTGTTCTGAAATCTGATGGATGAATGAAATAAAATACTTTTTTTTTCCCTTTAAAAGTTATTGTATTTCAGTGTTTTTGCTTCATTTGATTTGAAAACAGGTTGGAATTAAATTTTGCTATGTATTTTTCAGTTAAAATGAACACTTAATGACATTGCTTAGATATTATTTATGGGTAATTTATCCACATTTATCTGTGTTTGTAATAGTAGTTCTTAAATTAGTGTTGCTATAACTGCTTTGTGTTGGATTAGTGCATTTTAGTGTTTGATTCTAGTGATTTTCGCAAAACCCTTTACCTTGGGATAGAAAACTGATAGTGGGGTAAATAAGAGAGAGAGTTAGAACATCATCTTCCCTAATACTATTCTTGTTTCTATCAGTTAAGCAATGGTTGTTATGGCCCATGGAAGATGTTCTAGCAAAAACTTTCATGGTGACTGTGAATTTTATCAGTGTTATTTTTTAAAAATGTATCCAATGGCAAATAATCACTTTATTTATTTTGGTTTGTTAGTTCTATTCCCTTGTTTATATGAGGAACACTAGAAATCTACCAGGAATTATTAGCCATAATTAAATAACTAAGTGTTTTGTGGAAATTATCAATAGATTTAAATATTTGCAAATAGTGTGATCCATAACAATTGTAACTAAATTTTAAAATTTCATCATATTTCCCTCCTTCAGTAGTATCCAAAACAGTAACACATTTTCTTTCATTCATGTCTGCTGTTGTCCTTGGATAATATACAATGTTATTTTATTGAATTTTAGCAACTATGAACTTCCTTGATTAATCTTTCGTTGCTGTGCCTTTCAGGTAAACTTTATGGTGCAGTGGATAGAGCTCTAGTTTGGAGTCAGAAAAACTAATTTTCCTAAGTTCAAATCTGGCTTCAGACATTTACTATCTATGTGACCATGGGCAAGTCACTTAACCTCATTTTCCTCAGTTCTTCATTTGTAAAATGAGCTGGAGAAGAAAATGGCAAATGTTCAAACCTAGCTTCAGACATTTACTATCTATGTGACCGTGGGCAAGTAACTTAACCCCATTTTCCTCAGTTCTTCATTTGTAAAATGAGCCAGAAAAGAAAATGGCAAACCACTCCAGTATCTTTGCCAAGAAAAACCTGAATGAGTTTATGAAGAGTCACATATGACTGAAATGATTGGACAATAACGTCTTTCATAGTATTTTTCATTCCTATGTCCGCTAGCTTTTTTCTAGCTCTTACTACCTCATGCATACCTCTTTACTTGACCTCACTTACCTTTAATTTTCCTCCCTCAGTCCAACCTGTTTAGTTCTATCCAATTAAATTTAAAAAGAACTCCTTTAGTTGTGGTCTTTGCAATTTTGTTGTTGCCTTGTGCTTTATTTCCTTTTGAATAAATCACACATTTAAGCCTATAATCAAGATCCTCCACTTATAATCTGCACTTTCAGTATTATATTCTATAGTTTCTTTTTCATTTCTTATGCCTCATTCAAATTATTTTGTTGTACATTACTTTCCCCTTCCTCCTTCATTTTTTTCATGATTTTTCTTTACCTGTAATGCCTTCATTACTTATCTCTTATCTCATCTTTTTATCTTTAATTTGTTGAAATCCTATACTTTCTTCAGAGGGCACCTTTAATAATAGTTTATCCAAGAAACTTTTCATAACAATTACAGCCATAATTGATCATCCCCTCTTCTGGATATCCTTAATATTAATAGTCCCATGATATTCTTGCTGTATAAATATCATTAATTTATACTGTATTTTTAACTATTGGTGTAAAAACCTCTACTCCTCTAATTGATTATAAATTCTTTGAGAGCACATGACTAATTCTGTTTGCCACTCTTTTTTTTTTTTTTTTTTTTTTTTTTGCTCTGCTTTTTAATAGCAGAGAATGATTTGTCCTTCCCACAATCTTTGCTAAGTATCTTCCTATAACTGTTTTACCTTTTATGACTAAATTACTTGAAAAGGCTGTCAACAATAATGCCTCCACTTTCTCTCCTCTAACTCTGTTTCTAATGCCATATAATTAATTTGTCTTTTAATTTTATCTTTCCACCTTTAGTGCCCTCTTCAGTTTCCAGTGATGTCCCTAGCTCTAAAGGCCTTTTCTTGATCCTCCTTCTCACCTTTGTAGCCTTTGAGACTATTAATCTTTCCTCCTTGATGTTGCTTTATACTACTTGATACTACAAAGTGATGTGGTGGGTATATCATTGGACCTTGAGACAAGAAGATCTAAGTTTAAAATCCAGCTTCAGACATTTACCAGCTGTGTGACCTTTAGCAATTATTTTAACCTTTGTTTAACTCAATTTCCCTATCTTTAAAATTAGGATAATAATAGATAAATAGATAAATAATAATAAATAAAAAATTAATCTCCTAGGGTTGTTGTGAGTTTAATAATAATAGTACAGTGCTTTGTACATAGTAAGCACTATGTAAATGTTATCTATTGATGTTATTGTCATTCTCTCTAGGTTTTTCTGGGCATTACTCTCTCCTTCTTCTCCTGTGTATATGACTCCTTTTCAGTCTCTTTTGCCACATCCCCACCCATATCATATACTCTATTGTGTTCATCACATTTTTGTCCTGTTGTCCTCTTCTCTTTTCCCCCTATACTTATGCTTTGTGATCTCATCAAACCCATGGATGTAATGACCATAACTGTGCTCATAATTTTCATATCTATATATTTGTACCTTAACCTCTCTTTGTCTCCTGTTTTTCACCTTTTGGACATCCTGAATTATGTCCAGTTTATATATTAAAATCAACATGCCCAAATCTGAGCTCATTATCTTCATCCCTACACCCTCCTCTCCTTCTAGTTTTCATGTTATTGTAGAAGACAACACCTTCCCCATTGCCTAGGCTCTCAACCTTAACTCCTTATTATCTGTTACCACCCTTTACCCCAGGGAGAACCCTTTGTCAAGTCCTATCATTTCTATCTTGAATACTTACCCTTTTCTCATCTGACATTTATACTCCCCAGCAACATGCTTTCATCACCTTTCAATAAGACTATTTCAATAACATGCTGCTGCATCTCCCAGCTACATGTTTTTCCCCCATCTAGTACGTTCTCTATTCAGTTACCAAAGAGATTTTCCTAAAATTCATGACTGACCATTTAACAAGTAAAATTGATACAGAAGAATATAATTAAAGATATTAGGGTTTTATTGTAACCCATATTGATAATTTAAAAAAAAAACCATGTGCTTGCTAAGATCTAATTCAAATGCTCCTCCATGCTTTTCCCCTGGCTGCTTCATAGGAAAGAGAGAGTCCCAATCAAGTTCTGAGTCTTTATACCTCTGTCTACGTAATCACACTTCCTACCACCTGTATAATATAAGAGGAATCATAGGAAATGTAGTTTTCAAGTCCCCTAAATGTCCAAAGGAAGTTTATATCATGGATCTCAATATTAAGACCCCCAAGTTTCCAATATCACAAACATGTCACCCTACCCCTTCAATTAAATCAAGTGGTACTCTATTTCCTGCAGCATCACTTAGAAAGTCTTCTTTTTGACATTGAAAAAAAGCTAGAAGGTAACTTAGAAGTTATATTACCTAGCTCTATTCCCTTCAGTTTTACAAATAATAGCTAGAATTTATTGCAAAGTGCTTTATAATATTACCTCATTTTGTCTTCAAAATAACCTTTGAAAGTTAGATTACAAATAAGAAAACTGAGGAAGACAGAAGATAAGTGACTTGTCAAGGGTTATGCATAGTTATTAAATATGTGAGAGTGGACTTGAACCTAGGTTGTTCTGCTTCAAGGTTTGAAATTTTATCTATTCAACCATGAAACCTACAACATAAAAAGATGGGAAAAATTGGAACCCAAAGAAATTATGTAACTTCTTCAAGATAACATGGGAAAATAGTAAGAAAATAATTCTGAATGGTATGGCATCCTCCATTCTAGAAGCAATCTTTGTCAGTATGAGAAATGAAAGAAAAATACTCTTGTCTGCCCTGATAGTTATTTTGGTCTGTTCCTTCAAGGTACTCAATTTTTGCATCTAATAAATTTCAAAGAAAGAAAAATTATCACATAAGAAGTAAACCCCTTAGGAAAATCAGATCTCTGAAAGCAAGATTATGTAGAACAACAAGGAAGCATTTCTCAAAATTGCTTCTAATTGCTCCTTTAAACTAAAGAAAGAAATGTATTTTGGACATTTTGCAAGGATAAAAGAATCACAGAATACTCTTTAAAGGCAGATTGTGAGGGAAGTTTGATTGTATTTTAGAAGGAATAATGATAACATCAGCAAAATAGGGTACATGTTTTATCCCATGGATATCTGGATGTTGAGCTAAATTTGTAGAAATGTATTTTGGCTAAATGCTAATATTACAAAAGTACACAATAATTTAAAGTCAAATATTAATATAATACATTCAATCAACTCAAATGATCACCATTAATATATCATACTTATTAGTAGTAATAATAAAATATAATATTACTAATAATTATTAGATGGTATTTATTATGTGCCCAGAACTATACATAGAACTCATTTCATCATCATTATGTATAAATTGAGATTTTGAACCTTGGACTTCATCCCCCATAAGTCCTTGGTTTTCCCAAAATCCCCTTTAATTTCTCCTGCACCTCCATGTTTTATGTGGTCACATTATTTTTTTATTGTTGGCTGTAACTCCTCCCTTCCTCTTTTTTTTTAAACATTTATTAATATTCATTTTTAACATGGTTACATGATTCATGCTCCTCCTTTCCCCTTCAACCCCCCCCCCCCCGCACCCCCTCTACCCATGCGTATTTCCACTAGTTTTGTCATGTGTCCTTGATCAAGACTAATTTCCAAATTGTTGGTAGTTGCATTGGTGTGGTAGTTTCGAGTCTACATCCCCAATCATGTCCACCCCAACCCATGCGTTCAAGCAGTTGTTTTTCTTATATGTTTCCTCTCCTGCAGTCCTTCCTCTGAATGTGGGTAGCATCTTTACCATAAATCCCTCAGAATTGTCCTGGGTCATTGTATTGCTGCTGGTAGAGAGGTCCATTACATTCGATTTTACCACAGAATGTCAGTCTCTGTGTACAGAGTTCTTCTGGCTCTGCTCCTTTCGCTCTGCATCAGTTCC
>NC_058130.1:579910082-579962582 GCF_016433145.1 Gracilinanus agilis
TTTGAGTTGCATGCCCAATTCATTGATCTCTGCTCTCCTTAATTTGTTAATATATGCACTCAAGGATATAAATTTCCCCCTGAGTACTGCCTTGGCCGCATCCCACACAGTTTGGTAGGATGTCTCATCATTGTCATTTTCTTCAATGAAATTGTTGATTGTTTCTATGATTCCTTCTTTGACAAATTGGTTTTGAAGAATCATATTATTTAATTTCCAATTAGTTTTTGATTTTCCTGTCCAAGTGCCCTCACTAATTATTATTTTTATTGCATTATGATCTGAGAAGGTTATATTTATTATTTCTGCTCTTTTGCATTTGTTTGCAATGATTCTATGCCCTATAACATGGTCAATCTTTGTGAATGTGCCATGTGCAGCTGAGAAGAAGGTGTATTCCTTTTTGTCCCCTCCCTACCTCTTTTTGATGATTTGGAGTGGAGCCCAGGTGGGGAAGGAAGGTAACGGGATGTGGGTCGCTTAAAATGACTCTCAGCAGGGCACATGGCTTTCTAATGGCTACCAATAAATCTTTTAATACCCTAATATTTTTAAATCTATCCTTTTATACCCATTTTAGTTCTTAAATTATTGTCATTATTTCCATTTTACAAATAAGGAATCTGAGCCAAATAAAAGCTAAGTTACTTGCCCAGGATATTTAGCTCTTTCTGAAGCCAAATTTGAACTCAGATTTTCCTCACACCAGAAAAAGTATTCTATCCATTCAATATTTTGACATTATCTAATTTTAAAGCATTCATTCAACAAATATTTAATCAGACAATAAATATTTGTTAAACAATTATTATGTGCCTAGCCAAGTACTAAGCACTGGGGAGACAAAAAAGAAGATATAGATAACTTTGCTCTTAAAGGAAACTATGATCTAATGGAGGAAACAACAAGCAAACAAATTTATACAAACAAACTATATACCTGGAAAGGGTGAGGAGAGCCGCACTTTTTGGCACATGTGGCATAGTTTTCCAATACAGATACAGAGTATAATAGGAAATAATTAATAGAGAGTATGCACTAGAATTAAGACGTATTTAGAAAGGCTTCCTGCAAAAGAAATTTTAAGTTGAGAGTAAGAGATTTTAGTTGAGACATAAAGGATTCAAGGGAAGCCAGGAAATAGAGATGAGGAAGGGGCATTCCAGTCAGAGAAAATGCCTCCAGTCAAGAGATGGATATCTATTTTCATGGAACATCAAAAGGGTCAGTGTCTCTCAATCAGAGTAGAGAACAGGGAGAAAGGTATAAGAAGACTGAAAAGGCAGGAAGGAAGATGGGTTTGTAAAGGGCATTGAATGTCAAAAAGAGGACTTTGTAAACAGATGCTGGAGGCAAAACAGTTGATTTAATTGAAGGGGTAGGGTGACATGTTTGTGATATTTGATATTTTGGGGGTCTTAATATTGAGATCCATGATATAACCTTCCTGTGGACATTTAGGGGACTTGAAAACTACATTTCCCATGATTCCTCTTTTGTAATACAGGTGGTAGGAAGTGTGATTACATAGACAGAGGTATAAAGACTTAGAACTTGATTGGGACTCTCTCTTTCCTGTGAAGCAGCCAGGGGAAAAGCATACAACCCCATAACTCAACCATGTATCTTTAGCTCATCTGCGGTACCCTTGTTAGGGGAGAATGTCATATTAACTTATGTGTAAACAAGATATATGCAGGATAAATTAGAGATAATTTTAAATAAAAAGACATTAAGACCATTGTCTCCTGAATTTTTGCAGTAATTTTATAGAAGTATCGGATGCCCTCTATTGCATGAGAAAGTTATATTTTTGAACATTGTTTTAGCATTTGGTTGGTGTTTTACTAGTTTTCTTTGAAACCAATCAATCTATGAGAATTCTTGGCTTCTGGGTATCAACATTAAATAATCACATTGTGGCTATGTTTATAATTACTACATAAGAGATTAGGCTTTGGGGAAAATAAATGTTCCATTTTCTGATTTAGCCCTCAAGCTAGTTTATTTTATGTAAAAGCTGTATAGAATATTTATTTCATTCTTGCCCCAAGGTTCTCATAAATTAATAGAGTTCTAAATCATTAGAATTAGAGATTCAAAAGACCTTTTGGGTCATACAGTCCATCCTTTCTGTTGTATTCTTCGATTGTATGTTCCTCATGATTATCTGTCTCAGTATTACATTATTTGAGTTCCTACTACTTACTTAGGGAGAAGTTTGATCATTTCATAGTTGTCTTCTTTATATTTAATCTAATGTTTTTCAATTTGTATATTTTTGGACATCAACTTTAGATGACCTCATTGTATATCATTTCCATGAATATTATTTATTAAAATTGTTCATATTGTGTTGTTTAAAGAAATTTGGATAGAAACCATCTTAGAATAAGTTGGTATCTTGATATTACTTTTTTGTGCTTAACATTCTTTTATGCAGATGAATAAAATTTTATAATTTTTATATATAAAAGATAGAATTTTTAGTGATATTTCATGTAGTATTATTGATAATGAACATATTTTTACTCCTTATTTGAAAAAAAAATTTATTCTATCCATCTTGTTGATTATGCTTATTTGGCATGGTGACAATGTATTTGCAATGTTTTGCTTAATTGTTGTTTATCGTTATTATTTTTGTTATATTGGGCAATTGTCTTTGATAATTCTACAGTTTTATATAGTTTATTGAGTGAATTCTTAAAAAATCTTTTTAAATTCACTTATTAAAAATATTTTTCCATGATTACATGGTTCATGATTTTTCCCACCCCTTCCTCTTTCCCAGCTCCCTCTCGGTTATACATGTATCCTTGTTCAAAACCTATTTACTTATTATTCATATTTACAGTAGAGTGGTCTTTTAACACCAATACCCCAACCATATCCCCATTGAACCATGTGATCTATCATATGTTTTTCTTTTTGATGTGGATGAAATTCATTCTTATAAATTCCTCTGCATTGTCTTGGATCTTTTCATTGCTACTAGTAGAAGTTTGTTACATTTGATTGTGTGATAATGTATTTTTCAGTTTCTGTGTGCAATGTTCATCTGGTTCTGCTCCCATTGCTTTGCATTAATTCTTGTTCACATAGAAATCCTCCAGTTCATCATTCTTTTCAATACAATAGTATTCCATTGCCATCAGATAGTACAATTTGTTCAGCCATTCCCCAATCTAGGGTCATGTCCTCATTTTTCAATTTTTTTTGGTACCACAAAGAGCACGGCTATAAATATTTTTGTACAGTACATTTTCCTTATTATTTCTTTGAAATACAAAACACAACAGTGGCATGTTTTGATTTCTTCATCTGAGAACTCCCTATTCCTATCCCTTGACCATTTGTCTATTGGTGATATTGAGTGAATTCTTAAGAAAATTTGGAAGTCTTTAATTGTAGAATGAGAAGTTGTATGTGAATAAAATTCAGTGAGATTTTTTTAAACCTTTATGTTTTTTTTTCTTTGAATTGATACTAAATATCTATTCCAAGACAGGAGAGTAGTGAAGGCTAGGCAGTATTATTTGCCCAAGTTCATATAGCTATGCAGTGTCTGAAGTCACATTTGAACCCAAGACCTCTAGACCTCGCTTTCTAAATACTGAGCTATCTACCTGCCCCTAAAGTCATATTTAGGTATTCAGTTTTCACGATTAGGTCATATCTTGTTACACATTTGGTATGTGCCAATTTTTGCAGCCTCCTGTAACATGTTGCATGAATTCTCCATTTTTTCTTTTCATAATTTCTAATGATCACTATGCTTACCTTAAAATATATTGACAATTACCTATTAATGAATTATCATTACAACCCTTGCTATATTACAGATTTCCAACTAATTCTGACTTTGAAAAAACACTACTTTCTTGCCTGAATTAATCATAGAGCCTCTTCCTTCCACTCTTGTTTTTTAGTCATTTCAAAGGCATCATCTATAGGAAAACTACTTTTTTTATATATATATATAACATATCCAATGTTATTATTACATGTCATCATTTTTTACTCTTGCTTAATGAAATGATGTCTATGTTTTTTAAAAAGTATTGCTCTATGCTTTTCATATTTGCATACTATGTTCTGGTAATATCTAAATCATCTTTCTTTTTTTGGTGAGGAAGGCTTAATCTTTCTAAACCTGTTAATAGGATGATGGGTCTGTATTCTAGTAAAATTGTACAGGTTTTTGTTGGGACGCTTTCCGAGTGTATTACAGCTTCACAGTATTATATAAATGTAAATTTTAAAAAATGTATTCTTTCCATCACACTTTGATTTCAAGATACCAGCAAATCTCTTAACACATTCAATCAAAGCTATCCTATTAAGTGTTTTATGCTTGATGTGTCTTGTCTAGAGGAGGTCAAGGAAATTATCTTTGTTCACTGGCTCAATTTAATCTCCAGATTTAAGCTAAAATTCTTCAGCTTTCTTCTTTCCTTTGAATATATTAAGTTGTTTATACTTGTTGATTTCAAATAACGTTACTACCAAAAGCAATAACAATAGCTTTTTATTAGTTACAATTTTTCTTGTTTTATAGCATATAGTCATCATTTTTAGCAGTTTATCAAATAGTATTGACAGTGGACACACTTGCTTTTACTCCTGATCTTATTGGAAAGGTGATTTAAATTATAAAACAGCATTAAAATTTTTTTTCATCTCTGACTCATTAGAAACTTTTAATTTTTATGTGTCCTTTTCAACATTTTTCAAGTTCTATGTCTCACTACAGACATTTTACTTAGCTGAATTCTTATTTATGTCTTAGGTTTGATTATTAAGATTTTTTATAATTGATATTTTACTATTCCATAATATAATGTTTTTATATTATATTAATGTTTGTGCTTTGCATTTATAACCATAGAATTTGTTATCTATCTATATATCTCTCTCTGTCTTTTCTCTACATATTTACACACAGACACACATTATTCATCACGTGTTTATTAAGTACCTACTATGTGACACATACTCTACTACACACTCATGAAACAAGAAGATAAAAGGATATGAATTCCTCTTCACAAGGACTATGTTATAGTGAGGGAAACAAATACAGAATAATTCAAAGTTGTTTGTGAGGGAGACAGTTGATATCGATGTGTCAGGAAAGGTTTTATGCAGAAGATAGTTCGTGTATGATATTTTCAAGGAAGAGAGGAAATCCCAAAGTTGCAAGGGATATGGAAAAATGGGCACACAATACATTACTGAAAGAACTGTGAACTAAATTGCCATTTTGGAGAAATTATACTTAAGTAATATAAAACTGTGTATACCTTTTTACCCAGCAGTAACACTATTAGATTTATTTCCTAAGATGATCAAGGATAAAAAAAGGGAACTATATATTTTAGCACTTCTCTTTGTGATGGTGAAGAATTGGTACTTGAAAAGATGCCTATCAATTGGTGAATGGCTAAGGAATTTGTGGCATATGATTGTGATGGAATAATTCTGCACTATAAGAAATGATGAACAGGTCTATTTTGGAAAATCTTGGAAACAATTATATGAAATCGTGACTAGTAAAACAAACAGAACCAACAGAGCATTTTATACAACAGAAATAGTCTTTGACTTATGTATGTCTACCTCCAAGAGAAAGAATTGATAAAAGGAGATAAGGAGGACCGTGTGTGTGTGTGTGTGTGTGTGTGTGTGTGTGTGTGTATCTTTTTGTCAAATAATGCCTTCTCTACTGAGAAGAGAGAGGGAGGGAATTAACTGAATATCTTAATGTTTTAAATGTCCCACACAAATAAATAAATATAAAAAAAAAGGGAACCTTTTCCAGATATGTCAGATGGCCAGTAGAATGTCATAGAGATGGGAGATGGAGTATCAGGAGTAAGGGAAATATGGCCTGTTTACCTTGATTGTAGAATACAGGAAGTAGAATAATATTCATTGAAGCTAGAAAAAGAAATTGAGACTATGTTTGATAAGGCTTTAAAAGATAAACACAGGAGGTTATATTTCATCTGGAGGCACAAGGAAGGAATGGGAATTTATTTATTATGGTAGTGACGTGGTCAGATTTTCAGTTTAGGAAAATTACTTTGTAAATAGTTTGAAACTTGAGAAAGGAAAATATTGAGGAGTCCAGTGCAATACTCTTTGGGAAACATGGGCAGCTAGGTGGTCTAGGAAATAAAGAGCACCAAGGCCTATAGTCAGCAAGACCTCTGTTCAAATTGGATGCAAACACTAGCTGTTTTACCTTGCTCAAGTCATTTAACCCTGTTTGCCTCAGTCTCTTCATCTGTAAAATGAGCTGGAGAAGTAAATGGCAAATCATTCCAATACTTTGCCAAGTAATCTCCAAATGGAGTCACAAAGTATTGGGCACACCTGAAAACGACTGAACAAAAGTTCTGATAAAGTCCTGATTTAAGGTGGTAACTGTGTGAATGGAGAGAAATGGGTGTTTTCTGAGATACTATAAATGTATAAATGCTAATGAATTTGCAAAAATCAGATGAATAGGGTAAAGAAGTATGAGGGATTGAAGCTAATGATTATGTTATGAATATTGGAGTTTGGGATGACAGACAGTACTTGCTTTGACAAGAATTAAGGAAGTATCAGATAATAGAGGATTCTTTTTTGGGGAAGGGGATGAATAATGACTAGTTTTTAATAGGTTGAGTTTGTAATGCCTCTAGATTTTGGCTTGCTTTCAAATTTTTCTTACAGTGTTCTTCCCAAGAGGGAAAAAGTTGTTGAATCTTGGAATCAAGGACAAGGGCAAGAGTGGAGGTGACATCCTATATCAGTTATTACTCTGATTCCCCTAACTCAACTGGTATACAAGGAAATTTGAGGCACTGTATAGCTAGTGTTGAACTGAGATTTAATGTCCTGAAAGTTTGGAGGTAAGCCGAGTTCTAGTTTTGAAACAAAAGGAGTGTTTTCCACCATTGAATAAGAATTCTTCAGAAGTACATTTGCATTTTTTAGTTAATCACAGTTAATCCTAAATAAAAATTTTATTCCAAATAATTTATTTTAAAATTTTTTCTTAGGCACACATAATTTTGTGTTAATTTAGTGTTCAATTCAAAGTTGTTTTTTATCCTTCAGTTTGTTAATAAAGAAAACATACTAGACTCAGTTTAAAAAAAATAACAAAAGCCAACACTAAGTTTTTGTTCAGAATATATTAAGGTCATAAAATTTATGTGACTTTTGCATGGCATCACTTACTTAAAGTATATTTTTCTTAGTCTATTTATATTCTGTAATATTTATATATATAAAAAACATTTCCTCCTACCCATTCCTATAATGTAGAATAGAGTTTATTCTTCTGTAATTTATTAACACCCATTTCATGACCAAAAGGAAACAAGATAAATCAAAACAACTCCCCAAACCCTAGAATTTGCAATAAGAATTGAATTAATGGGCAATCTTACTTTGTTCTAAATGTGTACTTGTTCTTAAGGTTATAGAATCTTAGAGTTTTGAGTTGGTAATGTCCATCAATTTCATTTCCTTCATTGTAGAGGACCAAAGTCAATTGACTTGTCTAGAATCAGAATCAGAAGGCTTTGAACGCAGATCTTTCTCATTCCAAGTGTATTGCTGAAATGAAATTAAACCAAAAAAAATCAGCAACATGATTTTTTATCAATAATTAAAAATTTGGATGCATTGGCTGTAGGTGTGTTGATTCTCTATGTGGAATCTTTAGGAAAACATGGACATGAATTGTGAAGGGTGAAAAGTTGTCAGTAGTTCATTCATCCACACTGGTAGTCAAAGGATTGCCATCATAAATTTACTGATGTATTTTAATGTTGAATGATATTTATGTTTCAAAACTACCCATGAATCTTGATATTATGGAAGGTGTGATATTCCTCCTGGGTGATATTTTCAGATTCATTTAATAGAGACTATACTGTAATGTGCATGATGTCAAGGACAATGCCTTCTCTAAACGTTGTCTCTTCCATTTTTAGACAGAAGTGGCCTAATGAAATTTTGGTGAAGTGAAGTAAAAAAAAATATGTAATAGATGCTTTTTCACAAAACAGTGGTCTGTCATATTACTTGCCTTATATTTTGGAAGGTTTGATGAAGAAAACTCCTTACATTTTGTTTTCGTTTGCATTATCTGGGATTAAAATGGCTGTACTGTTTTATATTATTTGTAACGTTTTTAGGTCTTACTTTCTGCTGGCATGGAGGTATGTTTCTCCTCTCTGTCCCCTAGTTCCACATTCCAGATATACTGTATTCCAACTGTAATTCAACTTGCCCTTGACTGATCCGTCAACACTCTAATTGGTTGATAGGATCATAATTCATGTAATAGATCAGTCATGATGTTTTTCTAGGAGAAACCTATTAAAGATAAACATCTCATGTAACAATTCCCCTTTCAGCAGTTTAGATTTCTGATTTTTGCTGTCTCTTACCGAGGTGCACAGATTAAGCTTTGACACTTTTCTAGCAGTCCTATTGTTTTCTATGGTATTTCCTTTGAGTTGCTTCATAGCTAAACAGTTATACTTTTTATCCAGTTTTCAATTTTTCTTAAATGACTGATATTTTGTTTTATATGTAAATAACATACACACTTTCCTCTTTTCAGTATTGACATTGAGGTAATTTTTTTTTCTTTTACACAGAGTAAATGTACATATATACATGTATGCAGCAATATAATAGAGATCTGGTAATTATTTTAATTTTTATGAATTTTATTAACAAACTGTTACTGTTATATTTTAAAGAGCCTTTGTGTTCAATTTCTTTGCTTTGATATTTAGAATAGAATAGCAATATGTAATATTTTTAAAGTAGAAACTTTTCAAGCATTTTTAAAGTTTAGGTAATAACTTAGTTTTGTTATTTTTTTCCTAGGGTACAAATTATTTTCAATTTTGACATTTAAATAATTAGATTGAAATTTTATTCTCAATTTCTTTGATGCACAAAGAGAATCTTAAATGACTATGTAAAAATGTAAGTTGCTTATAATAACACAAAAGAAATCCAAGTAAGTGATGCTGACATTTTCATTCACTTAAAATGAGTTGGATTTGCAAAGCACATTCTGAAGGATCCTTAGGCTCTGAACTTTGTTTACACCCCCCTTTTTTTTATTTTAATCGTCTAATATTTTTTGAATCGGCTAAAGCTAGAGCATTACAATGCTTTACTTGATTGCTGTTTAGTTTTCAGTCATATTTGTAGAGTATAAAAATACAAGAGTGTAAACTACAATAGGGTGATTTGTTGAACTTTATTATATAATATTTTACAAGGCTGGTAGAAATGATTTGTAATTATACTGCCTTTTAAATTTTTTTTCTTATAGTGACAAATTCATTACATTTTTATATAGTTGAATTTTCCTCTGTACAACACACCCATTAAAAGCACTTATATTATCAAGAATGTGGAAATTTGTCTTGGTGTTACTGGGCAAAGAATTATTGAATGTAATAATATTTCTTATCTTAATATAAAGTAATCAAATATAAATATCCCTATATTAAGTTACTATCTTCTTAAACAGAATGTTATACACTTTTTATTTACATCAGAAGCCCATGCTAAAAGTGATGTATCTATCTCCCTCTCTTTGGAACTGATGAATAGAAGCTGTCATTTCTGTTTAGTTATTGTTTTCCTAATTCTGCTAATTCAATATGAGGTGCTAATGGTAGTTTAAAAAGACTTCATTGTATTTAGCTTTTGAGGGTTACTGACTTGAAATTATAATAAAATCTAGAGAATAGATTAAAATATTTTGCCTTGCCTCTAGGAAAAATGAAAAGTCATTTCTTCTTCCTTTCTCTCCTTATTGTCAGAGGCGGCCCCCCCCCACCTCCACCCCCTTCTTTATAGAGACATGTCACAGCTGGAAAAGCAGCTTGGTTGTGACATGGCTTTCACCTCACTGAGAGTTGGTGCCACATGTCAAAAAATGCTGAAACAGCAACAGTGGAGCATTATAGCACATGTTGGTCAGGTGAACAGGCTATATAAACTTCACTATTTTAGTAGTTTAATATGATATAAAAAGAACACTATAAATAATAGCCCTCAGTACTCTGATATATATTCATAGTACTTTAGGAATACTTACTTATTTAATCAGGGATGCTTTTCCTATTTGAAGATCTTACGAAAAATACAATTATTTGCCATCAAATAAGCAGTGAGAGCAATAAAGAATTATCAAATTTTTCCTGCTTTCACAGTCTTGCTGTATTTTGAGGGAGTAGGATATATTGACAAAAAAGAGAATACAAATGTAATTTTCTAAGTACATAAGAGGCATAAAATATACTATGGAATTTGAGAAGGAAAGTTTTCTTCTAAACTAGAAGAATTGATAAAGATAACTTTGAGGCAATGGCATTAGTAACATTCAAAACATCAAGTTAGATGAAGAAGAACCACTGCCAGTTTTTGATAACTTATGTTTCTTACATCTTGATAGTTATCTGAAATATTCCCAGAGATCCTTCCCATATAACAAATATTATTTTTAAGTGAAGAAACAAAATCAATATAACTGATCAGTCATTTATTAACTGTTTCTCAAGTTCAATGAAATGTTCCAAAATAATAAGAGCAATTCTTTCCCTCAAATAGCTCATTGAAGCATATAAAATACATATACTGATAAATGGAATGTGATTAGTATACAATGCTATAAAAATATAGGTGAATAAAGAATATGCATTATCCAGTTAGATGAAGAACCACTGCCAGTTTCTTAGGAATGACTGGTGGTAATCTGTTAATTCAGTTTCAGGGTTTGGACATAGTAAGGCTCTTGTAGGTTACATGGTGGTCAACAGAAAGGATTTTACTTAGCTTGTAATCATGCAGAAAGGATATTGAGCAAGGAAACTGTAGCACTTCCCTTGGAGAAGCTCATGTAGTTGGTAATTAACATCAATATAATCCATATAGAAATAAGTGATCAGCAGGACAGCAGTAATTCACATTGTCTTTGGACAAAGTCTTTTATTTATGTATTTATTTATTTAGAAAACCTTACCTTCCACATTTTAATCATTACTATGTATTGCTTCCAAGACAGAAGAGAGGGAAGAGCTAAGCAATGAGGGTTATATGACTTGCCCAGGGTCACTCAACTAGGAAGTGTCTAAATCCATATTTCTTTCTTTCTTTCTTCTTTTTTTTTTAAGAACCCTTACCTTCCGTCTTTGAGTCAATATTGTATATTGGTTCCAAGGCAGAAGAGTGGTAAGGGCTAGGCAATGGGGGGGGTCAAGTGACTTGCCCAGGGTCACACAGCTAGGAAGTATCTGAGGCCAGATTTCAATCTAGGACCTCCTGTCTCTAGGCCTGGCTCTCAATTCACTGAGCCACCCAGCTACCCCTAAAGCCATATTTCAACCCAAGGGCCTCCTGGCTCTCAATCCACTAAGCCACCAAGTTTCCCCCAGTAGGTGTTTTTAATTGCTTTATGTGACTAAGATTCAATAGGTCACCAGAAAGATATATACACAGCATACGTCTTAGACAGTCAAGTCTTGGGGACAGTTTTGTCCCCTTTTAGGGAAAATCTGGCCCTAACTGTTGTCGTGTAGGAAATGAGTTTTGACCTACTGATCATATAACTATCTTATTAAGAAAACTTGTATGAAAGAAGTAGCTTTTCAACTGGTCTTTGTAGGTTAGAATAATGCAGGCATGTGGAAATGAGTTGGAAAAAATTTGCTTGGCACAGAATGTGAGAAAAAAGGGGAAAATTGTCATATTCTCTGGGTTTGAACTTCTGCTTTGAAGCAGAAAGTCCATTTTGGGTAAAGCATCAGTAAGTATAAAATAAGGCTGATGAGGTAAGTGAAAGCTACATTTTAGAAATCTGAATATCAGGCTGCTATGGGGCTGACATGTTATTTATTAGGTAAAGAGGACTGATTACCTTTTTTCAATAGTTGAGTGAGAGAATTCTAGTGTAGTTGCAAGAAAATGAGTAAAATCCAATAGATGAGTTATTTAAATTGTACAATGAATAGGACATGATAACTATTTGAAAATGTGGAATTTCTACCTATCTTCAGAAGCCTAAAGCAAATCCCAACATTTGTTAGGAGCCTTTTTGTGTGACTTCATATAGCATTTTGCTTTCTTTGATATTCATAGATAAATCTATTTGTACCCTCATTTTTTTGTGTATGTGTCATCATTGCTTTCTCAATGAGGACAGGAAGGCATCTTATCTAAAATCTGTCTCTCAAATGGTAACCTGGTAGAGTGTTCTGTTTCTTAGATTTGATGGTGTTTTTTTGTTTTTTTTTTTTCTATTTGCATCAATAACATTTCCCTTTCTTTGTTTCAGGAAAGCTCTCTTCTATAATATGTATTATTTAAAAGAAAAGGTGGAAGGAATCAGCAAAACTGAACAGTAATCCCGAAAAATTTAAAAATAAGCATGATGTATACTTGTTTACCTGGCATTATAAAAAACACAAAGTTGAAAGTGATTTGATATCTTTTCTTTGGAGCCTTGTTTGTTCTTTATAAATTTTTTAAATATTCCCTTTTAATCTGTGGTTCTTTCCTTTCATATTATTATTCTCATTATGTATATTGTTTTCCTGGCTCTGAATAATTTCATGTAGACCTTTCTCTACCTCTTTGTATTTATCACATTTGTCATTTCTTATAGTACAACAATATTCTGTTATAATCACATACCAGTTTGTTTAGCTATTCCTCAAGTGATGGATATCCCTTACATTCATAGACTACAATTTGTGTTGCCCATTCTACAAGTGATTAGTATTTACTTTGTTTCCAATTCTTTGCCAAATTTAATTGAATTTGGCATTCATTTATGTGATCTTAATGTTTGTCCGAATTTTTATGTGTTAAACTTTTCTATTGTACTCAGCCTCTGAGCCTGATCCCACCTTAGAATACTCTTACATCCTTTAACTTTTGTGTATCTAATCACTTTTGCTATATAAACTAATCTCAGATTATTAAGAGGTATAATAAAAATTTTTCATTTATTTATTTAAAAGATAGTACATTTGTTACTTTTAACCTGACATTTAATCCATAGTAAAGATGAAAAATGAAATAATAAAATAGTATTATATAGTTAAGTGATTGAGTATGGACCTTTCAGGTCAAGTCCTGTTTCAGATACTTAGGATGTGATTCTGAATAATTCACTTAATGTCTTTCAGCCTCAGCTTCCTTATCCATTAAATGGGATAATGATGGCACTTAACTCACAGTTATTGTGAGGATGAAAAGAATTAACATATATAAAATGCTGTATAAATTCTAACATTATTAATTGTTGATTATTTAATCATTTGACAGTGTATGTCTACTTCTAACTACTTCTTCAAGTCTTCTGTTTTCTTTTATTTAAAAGAATCTCATTTTTCTTAAGTTAAGGCTATTAGCTAATTGTTTAGGGAAGAATGAGTCATTCCTATCCCTCATTTCACAAATGGGAAAATTAGAAACTCAGAATTATAAAGATTTACCATAGATTAAATAAGTAATCTATCTCCAAATCGAGTATTCTTTTCCTCCCAACTGTGGTGGTAACTATTAAAAATTAAGAAAAATTGGGTATTTATGTGATTTCCTGAGAATGATGACTAAGAAAGTTTCTATTATTTGGATTTTCCATAACAATTGTTTTGCTATTCTAGCTTAATTAAATGTTTTCCTATAGAATTTCTGCCTTTTCAGTACAGATGCATTGGGTGGGTATTTGAGTGATTCTAGCATAATTATGATTGCCTCAGATACCCAACACTAAGCCTGCCTTAGAATGGTGGGAATCATATTTTTTCAGATAGGCTATATTATTTTATTCTTGTAGTATATTGATTTGGATTTCTCTTGTGTTTTTTATATATATTCTTTTGTTTTCGAAAATAGATTATATTGTGCTTAAGTGCAGATGATGGGCATTATTTCCATTTCTTTGATACCTTTTACAGTGAATACTTTTAATGCTATTTATAGTATGATATAATAAATATTTGCTAAATAATTGATAAAATAAGTCTTAATCGCAGTGCAATATAAGTTGATCTGATTCTTAATCTGGGGGGGGGGGAATCTTTTACATTCTTACCATTTAGTTTGACTAATTTCAGTGTATAAGTGGAAGCCGGAGAGATATCAGTTTTAAGATCCATAGCTCTTGAGCTAGGTTTGGGTAGCAGTTATGAATAAGAAGTAAGAGCAGAAACTGACCATAGAATGACTAGAAAGCCTGAAAAATAAATCCCCCCAAAATGGGGAAAAATACTTACTAAAAAAAGACACAAAAAAAGAAAAATATGTTATTTTATACTTAAGATAATGTAATAAAATATATATTTTACCATGAATATTAAATCTGGCCTTTTCCTATTTTAATAAACATATTTAAACATGTATTTTCTATTAGTGAAAACTCTAGGAAAATACATACATTATAATATTCTGTTTTTGAAAGAACACATGTTTTTGTCAGTTTTATTTTATTTGACTCCTATTTTTACTTGTGTGTTCACTTAATATTTTCTCTTTAGAATAGCACTTTGGGCATTCTTTTGAAGGATATGAAGACTTAACAAGTGAAGTTATGATTTTCAAAATAGAATGTAAGTAAGTGACAGACACTAAAAGTGTTACCACTTTCCTTTTTAGGCAACTACTTCATGCCCTCAAGGCATAGGGAAAACAGGTAAAACAATCTCCCTTTTACATTGTTAAAAGGGGTAATTTGAAAATGCAGATCAAAAGTGTTTTGATGTGCCATGTGGTGGTTTATGAAATTTTCTGCTTTGTGTATTTGGGATTTTCATGAAAAAGACTGAACTACCCTCCAGGCAATTCTTATTAATCAAATACTCTTGTACTTTCTTACTGCTATCCAATTCCTTCTAAATTAAAAACAAAACAAAACAATATGAATTTAGTTAACAGAGAGGGGACAGACTATTTCATTCTTTACATGCCACCCATCTCTGCTTACCCTGAGTCTTGTAAATAACTTAATCAGTGATGTAGAATAATTTTTTTTTCCAACATGAAAGTATTTCTTGTACAGGCATCATCTATCTAATTGTTTTTATTCAGTCCTTTGAGAATAACCCTAAAATATCTGGAAATGTAAAGGCCAAGTAAAATGTTTTGTAAGTTTAACTTTGAATCTTTCAATGAAATATCAAGTCATTTTATAAATTATCCTTTAGATCTTAGGATTTTGGACAGAGGCTCCAATTTTTTAACTCAATTGCAGCCTTCTGTTTTAGTGGGAAGAAGGGCAAACGACTTACTGGCACTAATGGACATATAGCTGATTTCAAAATTCCCCCAAACTGGGTGTGTTTGGGGGGTACAAATTGGGGGAAGAAGAGAGAGGGAGAGGGAGAGGGAGAGGGAGAAGATTGGCCAGTGAGGGAAGCAGTAATCTTTTAATGTATTTAGGGAGCTTAAAAGTTTCTTAGTATACTCCATATTTGAATGAGTCTTCTCTACAACATTCAACATAAGACATCATTTGACCTGTGCTTTAAAACATTTTGGATGAGCAAAGGTGCATTTTCCCTGTTCCTGTTTTCCCTCTAGCTGCTTTTTCCACTTTGGATAGCTCTAATTTTAGGAAGTTTATTTTTTATGTGAAGCCCAAATCTATATCTCTCCTTCTAAACATTACTTTTAGTTCTGGCTTCTAGGTCTAAGCAGAATAAATCTAATTCTTTTTCAAAATAATTTGTCTTCAAATACTGAAACATTTCCTTTTCTTTTTCCACCTTGCCAGTGTCTTTTCTCCTATAGGTCAAACTTCCCCAATCTCTACAACCAAGCTTTGTATGGTATCATCTCAAGTCAATTAAATATAGAATTTTTAAGTTTTTCCCATTGATTTGTAATACATTGTCAAAATTTATACAGGTAGAGTGTGGCAGATCTTGTATTTGAACTGGGTTGTACAGAATAATATATTTGAATGGGACCTCAGAAACCATATAACCTTTACCTGAAAATGGTTCCCTGTGGAACATACTAACTGGTAGCCTTCCAAACCTTTATTTGAAGGCCTATAGTTAGAGATAACCTTTTACTTCAAAATGTTACCATGTCCTTCCTCCTAGGAAGCAACCAGTATGCTTACAGATAGCTGTAATTTTTTGGAAATTTTTCTTTACTTGCCTCCTTAATTGCCTTTTAAACTTCTACTTGCTGTATCTTGCTCTTTTTAATGACTCCAAACAGAATAATTCTAATTATTATGGAATTTATATATAGCCCTTCAAAACTAAAAACCTCTGCTCCTTTTCAGACCAATTACTTTCTCACCAAACCTACCTCATCTTGTAATTGTAAAATTGATTTTTGAATACAGAAGTCATTTTTACTGATCCCTCTTAAATTTCTTCTCAATGTATTCAACTAACTGATTTAGCTTTTGAAGATTTTGTTGTATTATATTACATCATTATCAGTTACCCCCTCCTGTCATAGAATCAAGGATAAATTTGACAGTCTTCCCTTCTATGCCTTTAGCCAAGTCATTAATAAAAATACAAAATAGTGTAGTTTTGTTGCAGATTTCACTGGAAATTTCCAAATTGACTTTTTACTATATTTGACTATTCTCTTTTTATGTATTCTTCCACTTTCATGTTCTTTTTATTGTACCATCATTAAATTTTATTTATTCCACAAGAATAACATGATATTCTTTTGAATTTGCTGGAATCTTGGTGCACTATCAGTAGTGTTCTTTTTACCATTCTATTAAACTGCAGCTAGTAAAGTTAGTCTTGCATGACCTGTTCTTTGTAAAGTCCTCCTTCCCAGTTTGTGATCACCAATACCATTTCTAGATGTTTACCAGTCATCCCTCTAAAAATATGTTCTAAGATTTTGTCATTTTTGTCAAGATAGCTGATCTCTTGTTTGTAGCCTCAAATCTGTTCCTAATTTTGAATGTTGGGATATCATATGCTTCTTTCTAGGTCTGCCTATGTATTCTGGCATGATTTTCTTGTCACACTTCCAAATTTTATCAGTACTCAACATTTAAATCTTTTGCTCCTCTTGACCAGATTATTTCTTTATATCTTCATTCTCATCTTAAGGATAATCTCTCTGTTCATTATTTCTGTTTGGTTCATTACAGTCCATAACATATTCAGCTTGAAAGAGAAAGAGTAAAGTAGTTTTAATTTTCTTTAAGAGTGACCAAATAACTCTGAGCTGCTGTTCTGTCCTTTCATTTTCTTGTCCCTGTTATATCTTCCCCCTTTAAAACAACAACAACAACAACAACAACAACAACAACAACAACAACAACAACAACAACAACAACAACAACAACAACAACAACAACAACAACAAACTTTCCTTTTTTCTTGTGCTTAGCTTTTTGTTCCAGCCTCAGTTCCTTCTGAGCTTCAGGGTTCCTGACATTCTCCCAGAGCTTTTCCATGCTCTTGAATTCATCATCCTTTCTATTCCTTTTCTTCAGGATATACCTTTAAAAATTAAGTTCTTTTTTTTTTCTTCCTTTAAGGAATCATTTACTTTTGAAATTCTTGAAACATTTTCAGAATAGATTTCCCTGTAAGAATTTTAGAATTTAGGGACCCATTAAATCTGGAGTCAGGGATATCTTCAAATTTGGCCTCAGACTCTTACTAGTTATATAACTTCCAGCATATCACTTAATGTCTGTTTGCCTCATATTCTTGATCTATAACATGTAAATAATAATAGGATCTATATCCCTGGGTAATTGCAAGGATAAAATCGAGTTAACAATTGTAAAGCACTTTGCTATATAAATAATAGTGATTATTATTATTTCTGTGAATCCTTTGCATTCATCCTTCTGAAATATAAAGTACATATCAGACTGTCCCTGGTTTTCTTCTCCTTCTTAATTACAGATTCCAAGATAAGCAATCATTTCCCATTTTGTCCAGCTCAGTAATCTTGTTCCTGAGAATGAGTTCTAGAATAGCAGTTTTCCTTTCTTGGTTGTTCTGTCTTTTGAGGAATGAAATTATTATTAAGACAAGCTTCAGGGGTAGCAGTGACTGAAAAAACAGCATTTGCTGCTAGAAACTGAGTTTGTTGGAAATGGAAGGACAAAGTATAGGCAGATATCTACTGGTTAAGTAGCTGGAATCCATCATAATATACACCTTGAGAGAGACTGTAACCCTTTGCTGGGAGAATAACAAACTAATTCAGTTTTTCTTATCCCTCTCTATCCTTTTCCATTCCCTGCTTATTAGGATGGAACTGATTTTGATAAGTTTTTGATAGTGGTAGGGCTTGCACTTTGCCTCACCAAATTTCTTTCCTTTTATTAACTCTATATTTTCACATTTCTAAGTAGACAAAAAGGAAAAACTCACATGTTGTTCCTATGCTTTTTTGCCACATTTACCACCCCTCATGAGCACCTGTTGTTAAGTTCCCATGTACATATATGTAATATAGTATACTAGCCTCTTTCTTCACATTCAATAAAGTGGCATATGACCATCTTTCCCCTTGACTTTTTATCCAGTGACTCAGTCTATTAATTAGGCTTCTATTGGAGAAATATCAGCTGTGTTTACATTAAAAATTTAGCTTTATCTTGCACCTGGCTCAACACTATATCATAATAAATTGTTTAGAATTTGGCAGTGTTCTTCACAGATAGAGATTTTGTATCTTCCTGTATAGACTTAGCTAATCATAACTTCAGCCCATCTGAGAGTCCATTGATGTTGATACTATCTTTCTTGATGTAGTTTGTGCCATCTTATCCTGTGAATCTCATATCCACAACCTTGCTCCAAATTTGCACAGCATTCAAAACATATTTGTGAGGACCTGGATATAAAGAAGAGTAGGAGGGTTTCCATTGGTCAGTCTTTGCTCTTAGTACATGATAGTACTTTTCTAGTCTCTGATGCTCTTGATTATACCACATTTCTTAAGAGTTTTTCACTAGTGACTTATTGTAGTCTTTCATACTTATCATAAGTTCTTCATTTCCTTTTGGGTGACTTTTGAATTTATTTATAAGAATGTGATATAATACTTAAACCATATTGTATCACCAGAAGAATATTGATATTGAATGAAAGAATTTTGTTTCCCAAAAGGTGGGTGGGAACTGTTCAATCAATGTGATTCTAGCCTATTTTTCCAGACTGATTTCATATTACTCCACATGTATTCTGCATTTTAGCGAAAAAGACCTACTTCATATTTCCGCACGTATAACGTTCTAACTCATACCTTTGTACATTTATATAGGTTGACCCACTGCCTAAAATGGCCTCTTTTCTTCACATATACTTCAGAAAATCTCTAGTTTCCTTTCATCTTCAGCTCAGATGCCATTTCCTATAGGAAGTTTTTCCTTTTCTTCTTCTTACACCCCCTCCTCCACCTCTTTATATTATGTCCTCCAATTAGATTATATGTGCTTGGTACAATATAGTTTATATGTAGGAAAATATATTTAATGTAATTTGTGTACATATTAGATGTGTCATATTTTTAGACCTTTCTTTTTTGCTTGCTTACCCATCAAATAATAGTATATTAGCTCTTTAAGGTGAGGGATTAGATTTATTTTTTGCCTTTTTTGTCCATATTGTTTCAATCAATGCTTCACCAATTCTAGATACCTAATAAGTGTGGGTTGAATGGAATTGTACCAGCACTGCTCAAGATCCCAAATGTAACCCAACCTCCTGCAATTCTTTTAATTTCTGGTTCCAGTTCATTGTCTTGCAGGTTGTCTTTTTTCATCATAAGCAGTGTTAATGAGATCCATAGCTTCTCTAGCTATAAATTATATTTTTTAAAAATACACATTCTTCAGCTAATATTTTCCCTGTTCAGATAATTAGGTCAAACTCCTTCCTTCCTTCCTTCCTTCCTTCCTTCCTTCCTTCCTTCCTTCCTTCCTTCCTTCCTTCCTTCCCTTACCTCCTTCAGTTCCTCCCTTCTTCCTTCTCTTCCCTCCCCCCCCTTTCTTTTCATCACATATATCCATATAAACAAGTAATGAGTAGTAAGTCATAAGTTTTTCTTTTGTGTTTCTACTACCACAGTTTGTTTTTCAATGTGGATAGCATTCTTTCTCATAAGTCCTTCAGGAATCTCCTGAATTATTGTATTGCTACTAGTCCATTACAATGGATAGTTTCACAATATTTCATTTTCATTGTATAATGTTTTGTTTCTGCTCGTTTCACTCTACATCAGTCTTCGAGGCCTTTCCAGTTCATGTAGCTATATAGGAATCCTCCAGTTCACCACAATAGTATTCCATCACCATCAGATACCACAATTTGTTCACCATTCCCCAATCAATGGATACCCCCTCATTTCCAAATTTTTGCCACCATAAAGAGCTCAGTTATAAATATTTTTGTACAAACATTTTTCATAATTATCTCTTTGGGGTATAAAACCAGTAGTGGTATTGCTGGATCAAAGGATATGCATTCTTTTAAAGGCCTTTGCACATGATTCCAAATTGCCTTCCAGAATGGTTGGATTGATTTACAACTGCACCAGTTATGCATTAGAGTCCCAATTTTGCCACAACCCCTCCATCATTCATTATTTTTCTTTACTGTCATATTGGCCAATATGTTAGATGTGAGCTGTTACCTCAGTGTTGTTTTGATTTGCATTTCTCTAATTATGAGAGATTTAGAATACTTTTTCATGTGCTTATTAGTTTAGATTTCTTTATCTGAAAACTTCCTATTCATGTCCCTTCACTATTTGTCAATTGGGAAATGGCTTAATTTTTTGAACAATTGACATAGCTTCTTACAATTTTGAGAAATGAGACCTTTGTCACAGGTAGTTTTTTGTTATAAAATTTTTTCCCCAGTTTTTTGCTTCCCTTCTATATTTGGTTGAATTGGTTTTGTTTGTACAAAACCTTTTTAATTTAATATAATCAAATTTATTCCTTTTACATTTCATTATGTTTTCTGTCTCTTGCATGGTCTTAAATTACTTCCTTTCCCACAGATATGACCGGTAAAATATTCTATATTCACCTAATTCATTTATAATTTCCTTCTTTATATTTAACTCATTTGCTCATTTTCAATTTATCTTGGTATAAGGTGTGAGATGTTGACCTAAACTAAATTTTCTCCTATACTATTTTCCAATTCTCCCAGCAGTTTTTGTTAAATACTATGTTCTGGTCCCAAAAGCTGGCATTTTTGGATTTATCAAACACCATCTTGCTACTGTCATTTACTCCAAGTCTATTCCATTGATCCACCCTTCTATCTCTAAGTGAGTACTGTAATAAAAAGGGAGGTGGCTATGCAAGTGGGAGGAGTAAGGAGAATGGAATCAGGCCAGTCTTGAGGCTACAGTACTAGGGTACAGATGTGGAAGTAGCAAGGAACCTTCACCCAACTTGGCAGAGAGATGGGTGAAATATTCTCCCACTAATATACCCAAGCTCCTTTAACTTCAAGATTCTATAGCCCTGCCCTGAGAAGGAAGTAATTTCCTATTGGATAAACAATGGAGTCAAACAGGAAGGAAATATGGCACTTCTTGATCCAACTGTTAATGGTGCTGACTAGCTTTAGCCTTTAGAATGTCCTGACAGCTGTCCTTACTTGGCCCTAGATGAAAGGTAGGCAATGACTACAAGTTCTTAGGTTTAAAGATTGATGGATTTATTTGATGATGAAATATTAGGTGAAAGGGAATTGGTAAGAGGGTGAGGTAATCTAAGAACTCTAAACATCTAACCTCAATAAACTATGTTCGAGATGCTGAAGGTATTCTTGTGAAGCTGAGGACAAGAATGCCTAAGCAGATTTAAACTCTAATGTGCTTCTCTGCTGACCCAGCCCTGGGTCAGTATGATGTTGTCTTGTTCATTGATATATATATATATATATAAATATTCTTCTCTAAAAGATGGATTGATTGATTTGCCAGATGTGTTACTAATAGTTGGCCTGCAGTGTTTAAGTCTACCTGCCTAAGCAAACTAAACCCACATTCTACCTCCCTCAAACCCAAAGGGGTAGAAGGAAGAGTGACCAAGTCATGGGTCTGAGAGCTCTTTATATACCCTGCCTTCAAACTGTCAAGCTGGTACAAGCCCCTGTCTCATGCTAGGTTCTATATTCTAACTGAGGAACTGCCAGCTTGCCCCATGAAACATGGCTATATGATTTCACATACTTTAGTACCATATTGTTTTGATGATCAGAACTTTATTGTATAGTTTGACATCTGATAAAGCTAGGTCTCCATCCTTCATATTTTTTCATTATTTTTAAATAACATGAATTTATATATATATATATATATATACATGCACGTAGATATATTCTTGATCTTTTGTTCTTCTAGATGAAATTAGTAATTTTTTTCTAATTCTATAAAGTTTTTTGTAGTTTGATAGGTATAGCACTAAGTAAGTAAATTAATTTAGGTAGGATTGTCTTTTTAATTATATTAGCTCCTTCTATTCATGAGCAATTGATATTTTTCCAATTGTTTAGATGTAATTTTATTTGTGTGAACAGTGTTTTGTAGTTATGTTCATATAATTCCTGAATTTGTCTTGGCAAGTAGATTCCAAGGTATTTTATATTGTCTGGATGATTTTAAATGGAGTTTTCTCTTTATAACTCTTTCTTCTGGGTTTTGTTGGAAACATATATAAATGCTGATGACTTTTGTGGGTTTATTTTGTACCCTGCAACTTTGCTAAAGTTATTAATTATTTCTGCTAGTTGTCTTTCAATAATTAGTTGACTTTATCAGATTCTCTAGCTATACCATCATGTCATCTGCCTGTTTTGAGCCCTTCATTTTCTTTTTCTTCTCTAATTTCTACTATAATATTAAATAGTGGTGGTGATAATGGGCATCTCTGCTTCTCTCCTGATCTTATTGGAAAGACATGTAACTTATCCCCATTGTAGTTGATACTGTTTATTTTGAAGAAAGGCCCTTTTATTCCTAGTGTTTTCAACAGGAATGGGTATTGTATTTTGTCAAAGGCTTTTTCTGCATCTATTGAGGTAATAATGTGATTTTTATTAGTTTGGTTGTTGATATAGTCAGATATGTGGATGGTCCCTCCAACATTTTTCAAAGACTATTGCTCCTTGAATTCTCTCCTTCAATACCCTTCCAACCCTATCTCCTCCTCTGTTGAGATGGTAAGCAATCTCATAAAATATTTTTCCATTTTGAAAGAAAATGAGAATAAAAAAAATTAAGAAAATTGAAAATAGTTTTCTTTGTTCTAGATTTTAGATTTTATTAGTAATTTTTCTCTGAAAACAGTATTTTTTTTTTAAAACATGAGTGCATTGGGATAATTTTTGATCATTGAATTGTTTAGAGTAACTAAATTATTGACAGTTATTCATTGCACAGTATTCCTGTCATTCTTTATAGTTTTCTCCTGATTCTCCTTATTTTACTCTTGTTTCGTATCATTTAAGTTTTCCTAGGTTTTTCTGTGCTCCTCCTGTTTATCATTTCTTACAGCACAATTGTATTCTATTATATACTCATATACTATAACTTACTCAGATATCCCCCAATTGGTGGGAATCCCCTCATGGGTATCCTCTCACTTTCTAATCCCGCCCAAAAAGAAAGAGATCTTTTCAATATCTTTGTACAGATAGTATCTTCTTTTTATTTTTTATTTTTTGGGGGTAAATACTTAGTATTGCTAAGTAAAAGAGTATATTCTCTTTTATATCATTTTGAGAATAGGTCTAAATTATTGTCCAGAATTGATTGAATCAGTTGCTCCTCCATGTTTTGTCATTTTCTTTTTCTTTCATAATAGTCTGATTGGTGTTGGCTAGTATGTCAGAGTTATTTGAATGCATATTTCAAGAATTAAATTATTCATTTAAAGCATTATTTTGCATGTCTATAGAGAGCCTTAATTACTTTTTTTGAGAACTACCTTTTGGTATTCTTTTACCATTTATGAATTGGTGAATGATTTGTATTCTTGATGTATTTGATTCATTTCTGCATGTATATGAGAAATGAAGTCTTTATTAGTCTTGTAAAAATTTTTGCATTATTATGATTACTATGCATTACTCTCAGTCCTATTAATCCCCATTTAGTTTCTTTTAGTTTCCATCTCTCCCAATTTGTCCTTTTTTTTACCAGCCCCACATTTTATTCTCTTATCCTCTTCCCTTCCTGCTTTCTTGTGGGGTAAGGAAGATTTCTATATCCAATTGATTGTTGTTTGTTCTTCTCTCATTGAGCCAATTCTGATGAGAGTAAGTCCACATATTTATCTCCCTCTTTCCCAGATTTCTTCTCTATGGTAAGAGCTCTTTTATGCCTTTTTTGTAAGATATTTTTGCCCCATTTATTTTCCCTCCTCTTTCTCATGCCTTAATTTTATTTTTTTATGCCATCTCATCATAATTAGCTCATACCCTTTCTATGTATATTCATTCTAATTTATCTAATTATAATAAAGTTTTAAGAGTTACAAGAATTATATCTTTTAGATTCTCTTGAATCTTTATTTTCCATTCAGTTCTGGTCTTTTCATCAAGAAAGTTCATTTGAAAATCTATTTCACTGAATAGATATTTTTTCTCTTTTGAATAAATGATGACCAGTTTTGCTGGATAAGTGATTCTTTTTTTTTTTTTTTTTTTTTTTTTTTAGATTTTTTTTTAAACCCTTGTACTTCGGTGTATTGTCTCATAGGTGGAAGATTGGTAAGGGTGGGCAATGGGGGTCAAGTGACCTGCCCAGGGTCACACAGCTGGGAAGTGGCTGAGGCCGGGTTTGAACCTAGGACCTCCTGTCTCTAGGCCCGACTCTCATTCCACTGAGCTACCCAGCTACCCCCTGGATAAGTGATTCTTGATTGAAATCCTCCCTCCTTTAACAAACTCTGGATGATCATATTCCTGGCCTTCATATTCTTTAATACAGAAGCTGCTAAATAAACAAACAAACAAATAAATAAATCTTGCATTATCCTGGCTCGGACTTCCATAATATTTAAATTGTTTCTTTTTTTTGGCTGTTTGCAGTATTTTCCTCTGGGAGTTTGGGAATTTGACTATAATATTCCTTAGAATTATCCTTTTTGGGATCTCTTTTAGGAGATTATCAGTAGATTCTTTCAATTTTCATTTTGCCCTCTGTTTTTAAAATATTAAAAAGAGTTTAACTTGATAATTTTTTTAAAGATATTTTCTAAGTTCTAAGCACTTTTTTTGGTCATAGTTTTCAGGTAGGCCCATGATTCTTAAATTATTTCTGCTTGATTTCCTTTACTCATCAGTTTGTTTTTCTAAAAATATACTTCACAATTTCTTCTGTTTTTCATTCTTTTGACCTTATTCAATGATTTCTTGATGTTTCATCACATCATTAACTTCCCCTTGCTTAATTATGATTTTTAAAGCTTGAGTTTCTTTTTAAAAAAACATTTATTAATATTTATTTTTTAGAAAAGTTAACATGGTTACATAATTCATGCTCTTACTTTCCCCTTCACCCCAGATCTTCCCCGGCCCCATGGCTGATGTGCATTTCCACTGGTTTTAACATTTCTCATTGTTCAAGACCTATTTCCAAATTGTTGATAGTTGCATTGGTGAGGTAGTTTGGAGTCTACATCCCCAGTCATGTCCACCTCAACCCATATGTTCAAAGCTTGATTTTCTTGAGTGAGCTTTTGTACCTCCTTTTCCATTTGGCTAGTTCTGCTTTTTATGAACTTCTTTTCTTTATTGGATTTTTGTGCCTTTTTTACCAAGTGGCTTACTCTTTTTTTTAAGATATTAATTTCTTTAGTAATTTTTCTGCCTCCTTTACCAAATTGTTGGCTCTTTTTTCATGGTTTTCTTGTATTACTCTGATTTCCCCNATGGGGGTCAAGTGACTTGCCCAGGGTCACACAGCTGGGAAGTGTCTGAGGCCGGATTTGAACCTAGGACCTCCCGTCTCTAGGCCTGGCTCTCAATCCACTGAGCTACCCAGCTGCCCCCTCTTTTTTTTAAGATATTAATTTCTTTAGTAATTTTTCTGCCTCCTTTACCAAATTGTTGGCTCTTTTTTCATGGTTTTCTTGTATTACTCTGATTTCCCCCCTGAATTTTTATTTTACCTCTTTTATTTGATTTTTAAAATCCATTTTCTCCTCCTCTATTAATTCCTTTTGGACTTGAGGACCATTCATATTTTTCTTGGAGGCTTTGGATGCATCAGTATTGACTTTCTTACCTTCTTATGAGTTTGTGTTTTGCTCTTCCCTTTCTCCCAAATAGCTTTGTGTTATCTTTTTGTTTTGTTGTTTGCTCATTTTCCTCTTTTTTAAATTAAAAAATGTTAAAGTTGGTAACTGTAACTGTTGTGAAAGGGATTACTGTTCCAAGTGTTTCGTTCTTTGTGCAGCTTTTTTCAGAGCTGGTTCTGTGGATCTATCTGCTTTCTATGTTTCCATTGTTTGGAACAGTTTGTTTCATATTCTCCAGGCTTGTGTTCTAGTTTGTAATTAACCACAAGCTATGGCCTTGTGCCCCTTTAGCCATAAGAACTGGTGTTTGCTAGTCCCCTTGAGACCATGCCCAGGATTACTTCTTGCATCTGTGTATATACAACTAGAGTCTTACACCCAGAGCCAGCACAGAGGCCCTAAAATCTCTTCCTGAGCAGTTGTCTGACCAACCCTCCTCCTTACCATCTGTTGCTAAGAGTTTTGGTGATGTATGGTGTTCCTTCAGCTGCTCTTAAGGCCAGTTGCCACATTAGGGCCTGCCCTGGCATGTTGCTTTGCTCTCCATCTTCATCCAGGTGTACTTGATCCCTTGTAGTAGTCTAATTAGTTGTTTTGTCCTGAAAAATTATTTCACCTGTTGTTATTGTGGATTTTGTTGTTCCAGAAATCATTCTGAGTTGTTACATCATAGTTTTTTGAAAGGTAATTTGTATTTTCTCTGCCATGTTTGCTTTTGAAAGATCCTTTCTTTTACAAGAACAGATTGATTTGATCAGGGATTATTTAATTTTTGATTTTGTGTCTTCAGTATCTAATATAGGACCTGGAATGTATTCAGGCACTTTAATTGTTGAGTAAATGACCACATACTTCATTATAGTATTCTTTTCTTTCCTATTTCTTACATCTCCTACATTTATCTCACTGAAAACTGACTCCTTTGAGATGTCATAGCTTCCTTGGCTACCCTTTCCTGCAACTTGTTGCAATTTTACTAATTTCCCTGACTCAATGATTTAAGTAGAAGAATTGGAATGCTACTTGCTACCCTTTGCCATATCCAGACTCTTTTCCTATCACTATCACTTGATATGGTTTTTTTCCATTGAAGTTTACTCAGACTGTATCTACAACTCAATCAGTATTTTGGTAGCCGTTGACTAATTACTTCCAGAATACTCTTGCCTTCTTTCATCAGTCAGTTCATTTGTTTGTCATGGTCTTTCTCTCCTTCCCAATTCTTTCTCTCATACTAGGAGACTTAAGCATCCATAATTATATGCCCTTAAGCACCCAAACTCCAAGTTCTTCAACTTATTCATTCACATGTCCTACTTTTCCACTTTACTTCAATTGTACCCTTACATGGCCATAGATTTGATCTTGCTAATTCCCACAAGACACCTTTCTATGGGTATGAGCTCTGAAATTCCTAATCACAATGTATTCTCATTATATCTCCTTGTCTTGAAACCCCAATGAACTGTACTTTGTTCTCAATATAAACTCTAATGCCTTGACCTCAACACTAGCTTTCCTGTCTTAACTCTTTGGTGAATGAATTAAAAAACATGCTGTTTTCTCCTCTTTTGTCTCTTGCCCTCTTGTCCTGTTACCTGTCTTGCCCTGCCATTTCTCAACCTTGGAGTGTTCCCCAAATCCACTACCTTTTTTCCTTACCTGCTGCAGAACAAAGATGGAGAAAATCATGAAACTGTGTTCACTTGTTCCTTTAAAGATATATGTTACTTAATCTCAGCTGGCAAAGCAAAACTTTTGCATTTCCTTAATTAACTACCTATCCCATTTATTAGTGGATCTTCCAACCTTTTTCATTCTTCCTCAGATTTCTCATAGCTTCACTACTACTCATCATATATCACAGAGCTTCTCCCACTATCTTTTCCTTAGTTCCTTTCTTATATGATGTGATGGTGCTTCCCCTTTCTGAGGCAAATCCCATTTACCTGCACAAATAATTCCTTTTCATCCTGTCTCCTATAGCAGATTGTCCCATTTGTTATCCTTCTTTCTCCTTTTTGTTCAATCTCTCTTTGACTCATGGCTGCTTCCTTACTGCTTATCATCATGCACAAGTCTCTCCTATCTTGAAAAACCCCTTATTTCAATCATTCAGTACAAATAGCTATTGTGCAACCTGTCTTCTCCTTTTTGTCCTTAGACTCCTTAAGATGGATCACCATCTTCACTTTTATTTCTTCTTACTCTCTTGATTCTCTTCAGACTGACTCCCAACTTTACCATGCAACCAAAACTGCTACCTGTAATTGTCAATGATCTCTTAGTTGCTAGATCTAGAGGCCTTTTTTGAATCCTTACTTTGCCTGAAAACCCAGATGGGTTGTGAAGAGTTGGATATGACTGTCACTATTCTGTCCTGGTTTTCCTTCCTTTCTGACTATTCCTACTCAGTCTTTGCTGTATCTTTGTCATGCCTGCTATCTGTTCTGTTCTATCATTTTTCTTTTATCTAGATATTTTATTTGATAAAAGGCATGAGGAAGTTAAGAAAGTATGGAAAGATCATTAATATAGATCTTACATTAAAACTAAAAAATCAGTCAAATTCGCTATTTCCAAATTATATATGTTTATATATAATTATATATGGATATATGAATCATATGTTCAGATTTATATCTAATCTTTCTTTTTTATCCTTTTCTTCCAGACATAGTTGTATAAATCATCAAATTCAGGTTCTGTAACAAATTAGCATGTTTAAGGATTAATTAAATATATATTAAAGAAAAAAATTGATATACTATTTCATTTGGTGATCTTATAGGTCCCATGACTTCAGCTATCTCTAGTCTGATGACTCTTAGATCTACTTATTGAGCACTAAGTTTTATTTTGATACCTATATAACATCCCAACTGTCTTTTTCTTGTCCTTATTACATGCCTGGTTTGCTTACTTCTCCAATATTACATTTCCTGGTCAATAACATTTACCTAATTATTTTATTATATGTTTTATGTTTCCCTTGAATGAGCCATACTTTTTCTTCTTTGGAAATTATGGTTTCTTATATTTCATTGCTGTATAACATCATCAGAAGGAATTCTATGTCAGAAGTTTTGGAGCCTGATAACTGCTTGGTATTTTATAAAGCATTAGATTGTCTTCTATTCAATCCTTGGTGTAATTCATATAAACAAACATACAAGATACATTTATCTCTTGTTCACTGACTTTTTGTAAGATAGGTAGGAATCAAATACTTAAATGGGCTCATCTGGCATTTAAACAATAAACATAATTTGTTAACTGAAGTTTTTCCAATTTGGTAGGACCTATACCAACTTGAGTTCTTTTAACTTCATCCTCAAGAGACTATAGTCTCCTCCATGCCACTCTGGGGCAATGGAATTGTTTTTAAATAGAGACATATAACTTGCATTCACTAAGAAAGTTGATGCAATGTTTATATAACATTCCAAAATAAATGATGTCATGCCTGTAACTTACCAACTGTGTGACTATGGGCAATTCACTTTAACTTCTCTGGTTATATGTTTTGTAGTATATAGACTGGATATAATAGCATTTACACTATGTATTTATCAAATTTTTTTGGGAAAAATAATATGTAAATACTAAAGCAACTTATAAGTGTGATCTCATCAATTATATCATTATTATTAGTAATAATCAACTTGATAGCATTGTAGTGGTCTAAGTTTATACCCAAACATCTTATTGTTTCCTCCTTGAATCATATGTAAATCAAGACTAGTTAGAATCATTGGAACTCCAAGGGATTTTTGTGACACCTAACTCATCCATGGTATTTTCAAAGACCTTCTTAAGCAGAGGCTCTACCCTCTGGTTTCACCAATCTCTTCATACTTGAACCCTCATTGTTCTGTAAACTCTATACCACTATGCTACAATTAGTACTTTTTTTCTCTACTGTCCTATTTAGAAATAATAAAGCAGTATCTTTGTCTTACAAATATGGGTTTCCAATTTGAGATAGTTTCATAGATATACCTCAGTTGCATTCTACAAATATTTTTAGGCTGGTCTATCTCTCTGCATGATACTTTTTGCTTCTCAGCTGCTTGTAAAATTCAGTTTGTATTAGAATGATTGCTTATTTGGTAGACTGAAATATGGAGCTGTCTCTCTCTCTCCAGCACACAAGCTTTGGTTTCTGGAGAGGTGGAGATCTACTCTTAAGTTTTTGCCTCCAAGTTACAGAATTTCAGAAGTAGAAAGGGCATTGTCAGCCACCTTGTGTCTCCTAGACCTCAACACAAATCTTCGCTATGAAGTAGGTGACAAGCTATTATTTTGCTTTTCTTGAAGGCCTTTCATATGAGAGAATCTAATTTTGTAAATGGCAACCCTTTCCACTTTGAGGTAGTTTCAATTATGAATTAGTTTTTCTTTACATCCAGTCTAAATCTCCCTCTAAACAGTTTCCACCTGTTGATACTAGATTTGCCCTCTGGGTCTGAATATGTGTTCCATATGACATCTCTTCAAATACTTTAATATACCTTTCATTCTCATTAAATATAATTGTAATGAATATCCAGTGCTTTAAACCCATTTCTTTTATGTCCAGAACTCTACCCACTCCAGTATAACATCTACTCTCTATTGTAAGCTCTGTAGATTATCATTATCTTTCGTAAAATATGATGTTCTGAACTAAATATAACAATACATATGTTTTCTGAGCAAAGGAGAGGGTACAACAGAATTATCACTTTCTTAGCCCTCTCTTAGTGCCATTTACAATTGCATTAACCTTTTTTTGTGTGTGAGCTTCCCCATCACATTGTTGGCTCATATTAAGCACATTGGTCACTAACTATAACAATATCATGGAATTTCTGAAAAGTATAATGTCTCTGAAGTGAACAAGCATTCAAACATTATTTTTTTCTCATATCCAAGAGAATTTTAATTCTGTGAGATTAGATTCAGTGCCTTTTTCATTTTTATATTTTCTTCACCTAGAACAATCCTTCCTTTTACCTATTTGGTGTTTAATAATTATTAATTAATTTGGGAGACTCTTATAAATCAATTATCAATAAATTTATTTAATTTTATTAAAATTTTATTAATATTAATTCAATCAATTTTACTAATTAATTATTAATTAATTTGGGAGACTTTTCCTCTTGATATAAACTTCCTTAGGTCTTGAATTACTTTCGTTTTTTGCATGTTTTCTGATATTAATCTTCTTCCTTATTTGTTCACATCAGTTTCAAGAACAGTTTAGAATGGGAAGCTCTTCAGTAACATTTCATAAAAGGATGTTTATATCATACCCCCATTTTATGTCAAATTGAATACTGCTGATATTGAGGTATATTTGAAGACCTGTTTTGGGGTATCTGTTTTCTTTAAAAAATACCTTATACCAGCTATAGTCAAATGAATGAAATTATTATTTTTCTTTGTTCATATTATTTTAGTGTAAAATAGCATGCTTGTCAAAGTGATAAGTACTCTGGTAATAGGCATAATATAAATACATATATATAACTGAGTTCAAAAGGAGCTATTGCCCTGTATGAATAAAATAATTCATGATGGGTCACATTCAAATTAGTTGAATAGAAGATTGACATGTAAAAAAGTCAGTGTTATGTGGTGAGAATACAGTTTCTATCAATGTCAATGTGATGCATAGGCTATTCCAAGTGATCATTTTAAAGTGATTATTAATAAAAACAAATTAAAGCCTGTGCCTAGCTTTATAATATCTCATCCTTTTCTGAGGCATTGAGTTGGCCATTACATAACGGTAATTTAGAATCTGTTATTTTCATTGAATATCAATGTTTCCTTTTCTCAATGATTTACCTTTTTTCTTTAGTATTTTGTTTCAGTGTGAGGTTTTTCACTTTTAAAACAAAAATTAAACTAAACCCATTGTTTTGTCACTAGAAAAGTGATGGAAGAAATATGAAAACAAAAGAGAAACGATATGAATGGAAATAAGTGTGTTCTTTCACTTCTGTCATGAAATACTTAATTCTACACAAGAATACACAATTCTAACAAGATTTTAAAGGGTTTAGCTACACTATTCTAAGCCTGAATTATCAAAGTCTATGTATTTGCATTGTTAGATTTACCAATTAAACATTATTGGCCAATCTCTTTCTCTCTCTCTCTCTCTTTCTCTCTGTCTTTCTCTCTATCTCTCTATATGTATGTATGTATGTATGTACATATTTATTGTGTTTATATATGCATCTATGTTTTATATCTACATATTATAAATATACATACATCACAAACACATAACAAGTAATAACACTTGCACACACAATAAGTAATCAACCACTTTTTCCCCCTTTCCAGCATTGGAAACATTAACATGGCATTGAAAGGTACAACTTCACTTTAAAAAGTTATTCAAGGAATATTTTTGGGAGCTACAATATTAATTAAGATATAGTCTTTGTAACCTTGTTGCATCAATGAGTATAAACCATTATATCTTTGATCTTTTTCAAGCTAGTATTTCCAATGACACTTATCTTCACCTTTTTCTTTTGAAATTATTTTAACTTTCTGCAACAAGTAAGTTCCTATATTAGAGAAAAGCATCCAAATAAGACAAAGTGAAATGTAATTAGAGAAATAAAATTGAACCTGAGTAAGGATTTGGATTAAATTGATTGGAGATTTTTTCCTTTCTAGACTAAAGTAATCTGTGATTAACTTAGAATAGGAATCTTGTGATTTAAAAACACTCTATACTAATACAGATCTGATCTTAAAAAAATTTGCCTGAGTCACTCAGGTGTTATGAATAGACCTGTGTACCACAACAAATATAAGGGAACTTAAAGGTTTGTTCTCTGATTAATATGTCATATGCCCTAGTTAATAATATAACTCTTTATAACAACAGAATTTAAATGATGACTAAAGGAAAATGTGTCTTATTTCTTATATTAGTGATTTCCAATGCATAGTTTAAATAAATTTTTATTAGTCTTAGTATTTCAGACTTACAAAAAGTTCAGTATAAATGTGCTGTTTAGTCCTGTTTCTCCTCCTGCATGTAGTTGAGGACATAAAATATTAGGAAACTAGCTAATTCATATAGTGTTTTAAGATTTTTAAAGTAATTTACACACATTAATACTATTTGACATCTTAAACTCAAAAATGTTGGGATGCATATATTAATGAACTTATTGATCTCATTATTTTTCCCACCTAACCTACTCCCCTCATACCTTTCCTATTACTGTAGAGGGCAGTACCATTCTTCCAGTCCTTCAGGCTCATAATCTAGGTGTCATTCTCATCTCCTCACCATCTGGGCAGTCTTTTGTGAAGACCTATTGATTATACCTGTGCAATATCTCTAAAATACATTCTCTTCTTTCTTCTAACTCTGCTACACTTCTAGTTTAGGTCCTTCTTACATCACAGCTGAATTATTTCATTGTTGAAATATAATTATTTCATTAATCATATAAACATGAATCATTAAGATGCATGATGAATCTTCCTGCCTCCAGTCTCTTCTGGTGCCTCCATTCTTTTAATTATTTCCTATTTTTCTTATGTGTAATTTGTTAGTACATTTTGGCTTTCTTGTTTTCTCTCCCATTAGATTGTAATCTACTTGAGGGGAAGAACTGTCTTTTTTCTTTTTTGTATCTCCAATACTTAGTGCAGTTCCTGGCATGAAGTAAGCACTATATATTTAATGAATGACTTCTTTGACTGATTTGATCTTTACCAAAGACTCTGTGACTCACAGAAACTCAGATTGAAAGAGGTTAAATTAGCTGGCTCTGGTTGAATACCAGTATGTATCTGGCTTAGATGTCAAAACTAAGTCTTCCTAATACCAAAAGGTGTAATATAATATACTTTCCTTTTAGCCTAACATGTTTCTAAATAGACAAACTGCAAAGTAGATTGTACTCTAAAGGAAGAAGAAAATCCAGACAAAGTTCTAAGGGAAAATCTGAAGTAAGGACATTGTCATCTGGGCTATAGTTGGGATTAATTAGTGACCATAATGGGAGAAGATCATGAAGGAAAAAAAATATTTTAACAGGTAGAGATATGGTGAGAAAAGAATATATTTTTCAGATATGGAGCATGGCCTGGGTGAATAGACAGGATGAAATCAAGCAACAGCTTTTATGTCTGATTGGCTGAAAAAGTCCCTATGAAGTAATAAGGCAGAAAGTTTGAGTTTTACCTAGTTTGTGAAACACTTTAAATGCCATGCAAATAATTTGTATTTTATCCTCAATGCAATGTAGAGTAACTGAAAAATTTGAACTTGGTAGTGACTCATCAGTTTATACTTCATTACTTTGTTGTATACATGATCATGTCAAAATGTGGGCTGCTTCTTTTGGTGGAGACTTCAAGCTATCCACTTCTCTTTGTCATTGTTTTCCATATTTTTCCTTAAAATTTCTGTACTAATTTCATTCAATGCACTAAATGCATACTCTCATCCTTTTAATATATTTGAGGAATGAGTATTTTACTGTTATTTTTCTATTTGTTTTTCCTCATTCTTTGTGATCAGTATCCTGAATGAAATTTTGATATTACTATTTTTCAAATTTCATTGTATTTTCCCCATTGTGTATGTATCCATTGTCCTTTAGCTTATATGTAATTTTGATTTTTCTTACACCACTCTATATGCTATGTAGAATAGCTTGTTAATGGAATGTCCAAAATGAAGCTCTATGTAATTCCTTTCACATAGCAGGTGCTTAATAAGTATTTGTTGAATATAAATTGAGAGATTTTATAATTTACACTATGTAGAGAAGGATCTTTCATAATTTCAATTCATGTCCTTATTTTTTCATTATGTAGTTATATTTTATGAATAACATTTTTTTCATTTTAAGGCTCTGTTATATTATTAAGGCTTTTTAATTTTATTTAAGTTTTTTCTCACTTCCCTCATATACATTCTTTGAAACCTCAGACATCAGAGCATTGCATGTAATTTTTAGTGTATAGTAGGTTGTTTCATAATTTTATAAAATACCCCATAAAACTACTATCTGCTTTCCCCGAGAGTTCTTATACTTTTTTCCTGAAGCCTTTTTCTTTAATTTTTCTAGCCATGATCTATGTCACATAATGTATTAACAGTGTCCCCTGTTTTGATGTCTTCAGCAGATTTTGCCACTTAACTGGTACAATCCCTTTTTAGGTCATTAGTAAACCTGTTGAAAAGCAGTGACCTATCCATGATCCATTTGGTTTTCTAGTAGTGATTTCTCTTCATTCTGACCCATTTCCATTTACACTGACCTGTTGAGTGAGCTATTTAACCAATTTTCCATTCATTTCATATATATATATATATATATATATATACATATATATATATATTAATCCTAATATTTTATTGCTACCCATCATGAGCTCTGAGAACTTCCATGTTGTAAATGATCACCTTGTGTTTAATTGTATCAGGATAAAATCATATTAAATGTTTATTGCTGATTAAGTCAGAAGTTGTCTCCATTTTACTATACTTTTTTTTTTGTTGTTGTAGTATTTCCTTTTTCATTCTTTAAGGAAATAATCAGCAAAGGAGCAGACAGAACCAAGAAGAAAAAGAACTGTCTTCTTAGCAGAGGTTTTCTGTTTTTTATTAGACTAAGCTAAATTCATTAAGCCAAATCACAGTGTCTTTCACATTACCCATTGAGTTAACTTTGCCAGTCATTTCAATATGACTTAAAAATAGAAATTACCCCTACTTGCAGTATTTGATTATACTAATTATTATAAATTGAGATATTTATTTCTTTAAAAAGTTAAATTGGGAACCTTTTTGAAAAGTGAATCTAATTTTATACTTAACTTTGAGCTTAATTCTGTACTTGGAAAAAGCATGTGATGTTCATTCCTTAGATATTAACTACCCACTGACGATCTCCTTCTATCATTACTTTTTTTTTTAATTTTCAGTCTTCTTCAGTTACTCAGAGATAAAGTTTTTCTATTAAGTATGCTTATTGTATGTTCATTAGTTCAGAAATTGCCTTTCAAATGTAGTATAGTTGATGTACCTGTTATAATCTGTTTTCAAATGTGAAAGAAGAGGTTGAGATGCTTGCTCATATAATTCCATATATGTCCTTGGTGAAATATTTCTTTTTTTTTTAATTTCCTCATTGTTTCTTGGATACAGTTCTTTTTCTTCCTTAACTTTTTGCTCTATTTCATTTAGATGGCAAACTACTTCAGGACTGACTCTGTTGTATTCTTTTATCACCTACATCTAGTATGGTCTTGGCACATATTGAGTACTTCTTAAGTGTTTCTTTAATGAAGGAATGGGATGGAAATTCTTTATCATCTTACCTGCTAACTAGAGAAGAAAACACAGTGTTCTGAAGTTGATCTGTGAGATAAATTGCCCATGAATTAACTGTGTAGAAAGCAACGACAGGTTTCAAAAAAGCTTGAATTAAAATGACCAAACTATATTAAATTCTTTGTGAAAAGTACCTTAATAAAATAACTATTTTTCATATTCATCTAGTAATACTTTTTGTAATATGCTAAATTTTTATTTTTATTTTGCATGTAGTGCAAATATTCCATACACATTAAAATAGTGGGTTCCTCTTTTCCTTTAAAAAGTAGGAAAAGCCTGAGTTCAGCATTATCAGATTTATTTTCAGATTTTTTTCTTTTCTTAAATAATGTGTATGTTTTGTTTACAGATGACTAGATTCCTTCAGGCTGGCTGAAAGGAAAAAGAAAAAAAATCTCAGTTGGTATGGATCTCACTTAGGGGAAAAGGTGAAAGAAGGGGAATTAGCTTAGAAGGGGAAAAATAGGAAACTAGTCCACCTATACATCAACTCTAGATTGTCTGCCCTTAGTCAGGTGACAGTCAGACTGAGAAGAGGCTAAAGAAGGGCATGTAGTCATCCAACTAGTGATTGAATGGCAAGTACTAAAAGTGAACTACCAGAAGGGAAGAAAAGCCAAGTGATCCTGATTGATGACTTGGTAGTGAAGCATGTGGCTCAGGCCATCTGTGACCCATATAAAGAGAACAGGCTGCTCTGCTGCCTCCAGGGTGCCAAGACTGGGAAAGCGACAAAAAGGGCAAAAGACATCCTGATGAATGTACAGAATTTTTAACTTATATTTAGTTAATCTAAAATTCAGTAATTGAGAGAAAATTTAGAATATTTAGATATTAAGGAAGTTTTAGGAAATGGAACTAAATTTGAAGTTTGCAGTTATGTCTCTGAAATAGTACCTGGCATAACTGTGAATGGAAATCAGCAAGCAACATTGAAAATCACCTTGAGAATCTGTTAAGGGAAAGATGTTTTCATTCTTTAAGAAATAAAATGTCATAGTTTCTACAAAAGGTTTCCACTCTCCACGTAAGTGAAGCAAAGGAAATAGAATTTATCCAGTTCTCTCAATTTAAAAAAAAAAATAATTCAGTAGAAAATGAAGAATGGTTTGTTTTTTGTTAGTAAACAAGAAATAAATGATCTAAAAGAAATCACTGGTAATGAACTAAAGTTTGTTGACTGTTGCCTCATCTATTTTACTCAGTTTATCTTTGGACATTATAAAATGCTGGGGCAAGTCTAATAAGTTCAAATTTTACAGTAATTCTGGGTGAAATAAATTTTCAAAATGTGAAACAACTTATGGTATAACTAATCAGCATAAGAAAATGAATACTGATAATCTGAGGAGAATAAAATGCTCAAATACCTGGGCAGTAAAAATTTGCAAAGAAAGATTAAAACTGAACAAAAACTATGAACTAATTCTTCTAAAAGTAGCAACATCAATAAAAAGACCTTCTTATAAGAGTGTCAAGATAATAAGATATAATATTAGAGAATAAATAAATCCATTAGTAAATGAAGAGGTAAATATAATTAATGAAATCAATTTATAAGTTGTGCTACTTAGTATGTAAGTAAAATAATTCTTAGAAAAACAAATAAATACAAATCAACAGGACTACCTGGGATGGGTCATAGGATGTTTAGGGAATTAGCTAATGAACTTCATAAATCACTTGTAATTATTTCTTTAGATTTAGAGAGTTACTTGTAGATTAGGAAAAAAGTGAGTGTAAGACAAGTCTAGTGTAAAATTGTGAAGTAATCCTGGCAATTATAGTAATATAAACTTCATTTCACTTTAAAAATAACCTGGTATGGATGGTATAAAGTTTGGTCACTGAACTCTTATTTGTCAGCATATTAAATATAACTAATCCCTAAATTGTTTAAAAGCTCTTTTGTTGAAGTTGTGCAAGATTTTATCAATTAAAAAAACTCCTAGATCAAAAAAATCTAAATTATTAAGGAATTAAGTTGTCCTTTGAAAGGAAGCCTTCAATTCACAAAAAAGATTTACTATAGGTGTCCTTTATTTACTTAACTTGTATAATTCAAAAGAGGAAAAAGAGTTTTGAAAAGTTGTCTCTTCACTATTCTGGTTCACATCTATTGGAGAAAAGTTACATAGCTGTTTCACATGTACATTTGCACTACCAAGCAAAATAATTAAACTTATTTTTCTCTTATATAAAAAGTTTAATTACATTATACCATAACTTGTATATAATCAGATAAACGTGGAATTGATTAAATAGTAATAATGATGGCTGGCATTTTTTTTGTCTTTAAAATTTACTGTTTGCTTTATAAAAGTTATCTCATTTGCTCTTATTCATGTAGTAGGAAAAGTAAGTTAACATAATACTCCTTTTATGGATAAAGCATCTGAGCCTTAAAGAGTTTATGACTTGCCTGTGGTCACAGAGGTAGATAGGATTCAAACACAGTTCTTACTCTTTCTGTCCCTCTCAGAAATTATAAACTGCATCAGGAAATACTTATAAATTGTTTGAAATAAAAATCACTGAATCATTTAAAATAAAATTCATTGAACTTTGCCATTGTCCTTTAACTTTCTAGGATAGTTTCTAGTTTCAGAAGTAATTTGGTTTTCTCTTTCTTAGCTTGTAGTTACTAACAAATAAGTCTTGATTCTTCTAGATTGAGAAAAAGAGGGCTTTATTATGGAATAGAGACACTTGACATTTCTACTACATTATCCTTTTAATAAAAATTATTGTCCAAATTATGTTGGAAAGTAGATTTTTCAGTAAGAATTAAAGAAAAGAAGCAGCAAAGAGTAATGGAGGAGAAAACAAATCTAGAAAACCTGTTATGAGACTCAGTTAAGTAAATTTTTTCAAGATAAAAGATATTAATTATAAGTAACAAAATGATAAAACGACTGATATAACTTACAGGATGTCTGATACTTTCTTCACCTGTGACAATATAGCCTTTATTTTGACTCATCCTTTTAGTCTGCTGTGTGCTAGATGAAGTGATGGAAATGGCACCCAAAAACATGAAGACAAGTAAGAATAACTGAACAATACTCAAAATACATGAATGTTTTCTCTGAGATAACTAAATACAGAGAGACTAATTTTTAAGACTGCTGGAAAACGGAATGATAACCAGGAATAAGAAAATAAATCATTCGTATGATTATCCCCCAACCCACAAAAAATAATTAAGAGGATGTTAATGGTTATTTACTATCTAGACCCTGTAGACTCTTTTATATGATCTACATACTTCTTGTAAGGGTATCCTTGATGAAAATAGAAGAAAATAAGGCAGATTTTAGCAAATAGTTTTCTACAATAAACTATTTCTTTTAGAAAAAATCTTTTAAGGGAGAATAGAATTCCTTAATTTATATTTTTGTATCTTCAGTGCCTAACATAGCTTTCAGAAATATTAAATGTTTATTTAATTCTTCATAAAATTGACTGAAAAGTATGGAGAATGTTCCTTATTTTTTTAAAAATTGATTTGGTACAATAAAGCATATTTGCTTTTAAGTTTTGCCATGAGAGAGTTCACATATTAGAATATAAAATAGTATATAGTCTTCCTTGATAGATGTGTCTACGAACAGAACTATCCAGTAATTATTTATTTATTTTTCGTTCATTTTTCAGGTAAGGAATTAAATAAGGGGATGTTTGCTTGTCAAATTTATTTGCCATGATTATGGAGAATGTCTAAACAAAGTTATTCCCTTATAGATTTTTATTTTTTTAGATGATATTATGCTAATTGTGTTACAGACCTGGAATACTACAGTTTTCCCTAACTACAGACCTGGAGAACTACAGTCTTCCCTAACTGGCCTACTTCATGCAGGAAAATCTAAGTAGATGTAAAAACACTTCTATTTCAGACTTTTATATGTGTTTGGGCACACATATTGGACATTCATTGCAAAAAATATAAACTGACCCCAAAAACAAATTGGAGAAAGAGAGCAGAGTGTAATTTGGGAAATTTGGAACATTTTTCATAAATCTAAACTACATTCTGACACCAAAACCACACTTTTAACTTGAATATTCTCCTGATGCTTAATGGCTACAGATCATGGAATGCCATAATCTCTGCCAAATCAAAATTGCCTTTGCCCCAGAAGGGTAAAGGAGAACATGGTACCCATAACAAGGCTATGACATATTACCAACTGAGATGTATGTGCCCAAGAAGTGGATTAAAAGATACATAAGAAATGCATAGTTAGAAAAGTAAATGAGCCAGTTATGTAAGCAGTGAAGCAGAGTAGTATAACAGCTGAGAGTTGTTAGCAGCACCCTCAGACTGTTAGAATATCTAGAGAAAGACCTTCACTAAGGTTTCTGAGGAAATTTTTAGAAGGGCATGGAATAAAAAAAAAAAATATGTGAAGGAGTAGATAGATTACGATCTTCTGTCACCTAGAATGGTTGTATTATGGATGCCTTTAAGCATTTCTTATGGTCCTTAATGGTTACTAATTTTCTTGCCAGACTTTAATAGAAGTAATTATCTTGATTCTTTAAGATCCTTGCTAGTTCTAAAATTTTATGTTTTTTTGATTCTTGTTGTCTTGAAGACCTTCTTGGAAGATACTGAAAATTCTTTTGTACTTGAGCATTTTCAGTAAGTCTTTAGGTATATGCAACTTTTTATTTTTTGATACATAAAGGCATGATTACTCCTAGTGAAATTACCCCATTTCTATTTTTCTTTGCCCTGCTTCATGTGGCATGAAGAGGAAACTGCTGGGATAATGAGAAAGATAGCTTGTTATACATATATTTTCACACATGTATATGCTATATGTGTATCTATGCATAAAGGTACATATACAAAGGGGAAAACAACATATATATATATATATATATGTTGTATTAGAAGGTTCCCTACCACTTCAAACCAAAGGGAAAAACAACATATATATATATATGTAAATGATTATAGCTTGTAGTATATGTCAGGCAGTTTCCTCACCCTTTTTTCACTTAACTGACTCTTCCTTTAACCAACTACTGACATTCTGTCCTCCCTAGAAAACCTACTTTTGTAAGCATTTGATTCTTTTATACCCTGCTTTGTAACACTGATTTAAAAAAAAATTTTTTTTTTAAACCCTTTCCTTCTGTCTTGCAATCAATACTTTGTATTGGTTCCAAGGCAGAAGAGTGGTAAGGGTAGGCAATGGGGGTTAAGTGACTTGTCCAGGGTAACACAGCTAGGAAGTGTCTGAGGCCTGATTTGAACCTAGGACTAGTCCTGGCTCTCACTACACTGAGTCACCTAGCTGCCTGGAACACTGACTTTTTAAAGCCTAGTTTCCAAATCCAAATCCCCACCATCATTCCCAGCCCTGCTTATTGGTTTCAAGGAATAGTATACATATCCTTTACTAGTTTATTCAATTTCATATCAGAGATTTATTTATATGATATTTCATATCAGTTTATTAAAAACTACATTTTATATATTTTAAGCTAATGAATTATCTACTTATATTCTCCCTTCATTATTCAAACATTCTGTTCGCTTTTAAATTGAGAAAAATCTGATAAAAAATGTAGAAAATATTTAAACATCATAGAATTTATAATAATTGACCAGTACATTTTTCTGATTATATAAACTCTTGTTTGAGTCTTGTTTGCTGCTAAATAAGTTTATTACTAACTAAAAATGTATTTGTTGCTATTATTTACAAAAGATATGTTTTAAATTTTATGGAAGTTCTAGAAATATGTAGAAAACGTAAGATAAAAGTTTTAAGTAAATTAATTTACAATAAATGATAAGAGAAGAATTAAGGCAGAAAAGAAATATGCAATTGAGAATTAGTCAAGGAAATTTGGTTGGGTAATATTTTATTGCTTATGCTTCATGTCTGAAGATAACATCGCTGACCCTTTAGATATAGGGAAAATTATTTGGTAGTGATGAGTAATCCTAATATATATATATTTCCCTCAAATCTCTTTGTGACCAATGATATATTTATATATTCAGTGTGATATAATGGAAGGAGTATATAGATGCTGGAGTTGGGTCCTAAATTCACATTCTGTTTCTGACTCTTACTACCTTTGGCCTCAGTTTCTTCATGTTTTAAATGAGAACTTTGGAATAGTAGATGACATTTATGTTATTTTCCAGCTCTAGATTACTATTTATCATATGAGATTTAGAAGTAATCGGGTTAGTGGTAAGAATATCTATTATAGAGGTAGAACATGGTTTATATTGGTAAATAATCTGATTTTCACCTTAACTTCATTAGTATTATGCACATACAAACTGAATTCTCTTTAAAAGGGTATACACTTGCTTGCAAAAATATAAAAAGTGGTATGATAATTTTAGAGTTAATATGAGGAGTTTTTCAATTGTGCCATAATATATCAGTCTCTGTGTACAATGTTCTTCTGGTTCTTGTCCTTTTGCTCTACATCAATTCCTCAAGGTGTTTCCAGTTGGTATGGAATTCTGCTAGTTCATTATTCATTTCAGCACAATATTATTCCATCACCATGAGGTACTACTATTTATTCAGCCATTCCCCAATTGATGGACACCCCTCCTTTTCCAATTTTTTGCCACCACAAAGATTATGACTATGAATATTTTTGTATACTTATTTTTCACTGTTATGTCTTTGGGGTACAAACCCAACAGTGGTATGGCTGAATCAAAGGGCAGGCATTCTTTTAAAGCCCTTTGGGCATAGTTCCAAATTGCCTTCCAGAATGGTTGGATCAATTCACAACTCCATCAGCAATGCATTAGTGTCCCAATTTTGCCACATCCCCACAAACATTCATTAGTTTCTTTGATGTTATATTGGCCAATCTGCTAGGTGTGAGGTGGTACCTCAAGGGTTGTTTTGATTTGCATTTCTCTAATTATGAGAGATTTAGAAAAACTCTTTCATGTGCTTTTGTTTTCTTTAACTGAAAACTGCCTTTTCATGTTCCTTGCCCATTTATGAATTGGAGAATGGCTTGATTTTTTTTTTTTTTGTACAATTGATTTAGCTCCTTATAAATGGGAGAAATTAGACCTTTGTCAAAGGTTTTTGTTATAAAGATTTTTTCCTGATTTTTTTGCTTCCCTTCTCATTTTTATTGCATTGGTTTTGTTTGCACAAAAAACTTTTAAATTTAATGTAATAGAAATTATTCGTTTTACTTTTTGTAATATACTCTGTCTCTTGCTTGGTCTTAAATTCTTTCCTTTCCCATAGATCTGACAGATATACTATTCTATGTTCACCTAATTTACTTATAATTTCCTTCTTTCTATTTAAGTCATTTACCCATTCTGAATTCATCTTAGTGTTAGGGTGTGAGATCTTGATCTAAACCTAATTTCTCCCATGCTGTTTTCCAAGTTTCCTAGCAGTTTGTGGGTTTTTGTTCCAAAAGCTTGGTTCTTTGGTTTTATTGTACACTATCTTCCTGAGTTCATTTAGTCCCTCTATTCCATTGATCCTCACTACTGTCTCTTAGTACCATATTGTTTTGATTATCACTGATTTATAGTACAGTTTAAGACCTGGTACTGCTAAGCCCTCATCCTTCTCTTTTTTTTCATCATCAGTTCCTTTGATATTCTTCATCTTTTGTTCTTCCAAATGAACTTTGTTTGAACACCTGTCTTTTAAAAAAAAGTATATACTTGTGTTGCTGCTCCCAGGTTATGGTTAATTTTTAGGCTTTATAAGTACCAGAAAAATATAAAATATTTTTTAAAATTTAAAAAATACGAAATTATAAATTTCTAATTAAATTTGTGTGAAATCTATTTAGGATAAAAAAAAAATCTTCCCTAAAGACATTAGAGTAAGTAAGAAATGGCAGGTAAGGGGTTGCAAAGGATGTTGAGCCTGAAATCAAAGAACTTATGTTTGAATCCCAGCTCTGCTATTTATTAGCTTATGTGATTTTGGGTAATTGATATCAGAATCAATTTTTCATCTATGAAGTGGGAATAATAATACTGACATTGACACTGCACTTCACAGTGTTCTTTTAGGGGAAGTGCTTTGCTATCAGGAAGCTTTATATTAATTTCAATTATTGTTCAACCCCAGGTTCATAGTAGATGATCACTAAGTGAATTTGGGAAGGAAGCCATACATTATTAATAGCCTTTCTTCGTTTTCCCTGTGCTTAATGTGTACTTACTACAATTTATATTATAAAATGGAGGCATAAAAATGAGTTTGAATTTTATTTTACAATTTTTTACTCAAAAATTTTTTGTTGTTGTTACTCTCTGTAAACTTGGATGAGTTATCCCATTTATTCATAGGTTTCTTCATTATGAAAAATGAAGTTCTTCAACTGGCTTATCTTTAAGGTCACTTCTAATTCTAAAACTATGGATATTATTTGGAGTGGAGATATGCGTAGGGGTTGTAGGAATGAAAGACCCCATAGCTAAATAGGTGGGGCTTATTGGCTTGAGTGTCAGAGAGAGATGTGAAGTCCTGGCTTAAAGTGTGGCCTCAGATACTTTCTATCTTTATTACTGTGGATAAGTCACTTTAACCTGATGCTTTTTGGGTGGATTGAAGGGTCTAGAATATGAGACAGGTTGTAAAATGTGACAAATAAGACTTCGAATGATAGGTTAGGGGAAAGAGTTTGACTCCAGGATTACAAATATCATTAGGAGTCAGTTCTGCTCTGATAAAATCACAGGTAAGAACTGAAAAGTTGGGGGGAAATCTATTTGTTGATAACAAAGATGTGTTGGGAAACTATAATGAAGACCAAAGGAAAGTTTGTCTTCTTTTTTTATAATTATATTTTTATAATTTCAATTAAAACTGTATATACTTATGTAACAGCATATATTTATATAAACTCATTTTTTAGGGTAAAGTATTCAACATCTAATTTTGTTATTTTCTGTCTTTCCATGTTTTTAATTCCATATATTGTTACTTTTTCATTTCCAATGTTAATTGTGCAATCCTGTGGACCAGATTATGATAGAGTTCACTATTTGCCCTTTAAACTCTTTGAAGTCATCTAAGTCTGTTACTAGGAAAGGCATCCATCATCAAATAAAAAATAATAATTCAAATCAGAAGACCTAGCTTCTCTTCTCTCTAATACTTTTTGAGTGATCTTGGGCAAATCTCTTAACCTTCCAAAGCTCATTTCCCTCATGGGTAAAATGAAGAGGTTCAACTAGATGGCCTTTGATGTACCTTTCTATTGTAGTTGAAGTCTATGATCTGATTGCCATTATTTTTCCCTCCCAGCTTTTTCCCTATCCTTGAGTTTTTTTGTTCCCTCTCCTTAGTACTGAGGTTGTGCTAGTATTCTTGTGCCATTTTCCTTCATATAATATGGGCTGGTGTGAACAGCTGTTTAGAAGTTCCTGCATTAAAAACTGTTGATTTGTTAAATGTCTAACTATGCACAACTATCCCTTGCAGTTTTCCAATAATATTTGATTTTATGATTATACAAATTAATTTAGTAATCACATTGTATTTCAGCAAAATAATTTAGAGATCAGTAAAAAGTAATTCCTACAATAGGAATTCTATTTATCTATCCATTCTCATATATTGCATTCTCCAAATTGCTTGAAAAACTAGTGATTTCCTATAATGTACATTTTGAAGAGGAATTTACATTTAATAAATGTTTACAAGTATTTTCATAAACTCAGTTATGACAGTGTTGACTTCATATGATTGATTACTCAAATGTTGCCTTTCCTCAAATATAGATCGTACAGTTGTCTCTAAGAGTTATTTATATGTCCTACTATTTATGATCTGCAAGGCAGCTTAGTGATTAACATTAGTTATAGCTATTTCTGGAGATATTTATCTGAACTACAAGTTTTTGACACATTTCTTTTTCTTTAACAAGCAAAGCATATCTAGAACTATAAAAATATTGTCTAATATTTAAAAAGTGTATGTGTGTGTCCTGGTATTATTATCTAAATTAGAAATTCTTTCAAGTCAATCTAGTACAGGCTTTATTGAAGAACTTTTTAAGACATGCAAATTAAATGTCACTCAGTTTATATTAAGATTGCAAATGAGATAATATTTGTATAACATATTTAGCAAAGTGCCTGGCACATAGTAGGCCCTATGTAAATACTTATTTCTATCTCTTCCTTTTCTTTTCTTTCATGCCTTTGAAAACTTCAAAAGGGCAAGTGATATGTATTTTATGAAAATGGAATTTTTTAAGAAATGAAAATTGAGTATTTAGGTAAATCATCAGTGATAGAGCTCAACCACTCAAGTCAGATTAAGAGGAAAAGTTTTCACCATTTCCAAAAACTATTCTTTCCTCTCTCTCTCTCTCTCTCTCTCTCTCTCTCTCTCTCTCTCTCTCATCATTTTTTATAGGTTTCTGTATCTCCTGTGTATGTATGTCTTGTGAACTTGTCAACTGGACTACTATGTAGTTTTAATTCTTTTCTGGCTTCCCATTTAAAATCCTTTTTTTTTCAGCCAAATATGATTTTAATGATGGAATTTTCTCTATTGTGCCTTAATGTTGGGGATTATGACTAGTCTTATACCACTGAATCCAGTGAATCACAGGTTGGTTTATTATTAGCTTGTTTGTGGACAGGAAAATTTAAGCTATTTTCTTTCTAGGAGCTGTATAGTTGACACAGTTAGATGTGTACTCTGAACTTTAGTAGTATTACAGATTCTTATTTTTAACTGTATGCCTGTCAAATTGGAATTAAGTATTTTAAATTATTATAAGAAAAATTTAAAATAAAAGCTCACCTGAATGACACAAGTGCAAGGACACGATGCTCTGAGCAAGGTGTGGTGTATAGCAATTGGTCCTACTGACCAAGATTAATGAAACTCAGATGGGTTTTAATTAGTGCAGCTGCAGTCATCAATTATCTGCTGAACACAAATATTGTTATATTTGGGAAATTCTTGATTTATTTTATTCCATTGGCCAGCAGATTTAGATGAATGAGTTCTCATCATAAACATTCTGAGAAAAATCGCCGGAGGCCACAGTTTATTATTTAGGACACAATCAGCAAGAGTGAGCATTATAGAACAAAACATTGTAAACTGTTCAGAGCATTAATTTGGAAAATTTGCTGAAATGTGTGGCCTTGTACAGGTCGTCAAAAACATTAGAGCTTCTTGAACAAAATAAGGAACGTCTGTCAAGCAAGAGAATGTGCAACTATTATTGTCCAGCAGATGATCCATAACAGTGTGTCAGTGTATGTACACTTAAAGCATGGATCAACAACATTTAATTTGACACATAATGTGGCCATCTTTTATTATGCTTTAAGAGCATGTCTTAGTAAGCAGAAGAATGGACAAATAACTCTACTATAGGAGAATAAGCTGACTATGACAGCTCTCTCAAAGCATAAAAAATTAATAATCTGTACATTAATATATTTTTTAAAAAGGTATTTGGTTTTCAAAGCAATTCTTTAATTACATTCCAGAAGGAAATGGAGGTAAAGGAACATGTGTGTCATAAGTTTTCTTTGAAAATTTTGTTTAGGAATTTTATACTTGCTCTTTTTTTTTTTGAGACTTGACCATAACATATCAGAAAAATAAGAAAATTAATGAAATCGAACTGGCCAGGCAGACATCAACATATGTAGTCAAAATTAAGGGGAGAAAAACTACCCATACGAGAAATAATATGATCCTATGACTTTTTTTTTTAATGTTTTGAAATGTGAAACCTATATTTCATTTGTGATTAAAGGGGGAAATAAATTTGCATTTACTTCCTGTTTTGATTCTGCAAAGTATATAATACAGGAACTAAAGTAACCTTATGAAGAATGGGTGTGTAATGAAGGTCAATATTATCATAATCTGAAGGTCTCAGGCCATAACTAAGACCTTATAGCACATCAATGGCAAATTACTTTTTCAGAGGCACATGGCATGACCTTCAACTTCTATTAGTGTAGGAGTAGTTTGCATCTGACTGGTCACAGAAATGTAGTGAATCCTTATACTAATGGTAAGACTTCTGTTTCCTATAACATAGCTTCTTATCCAAGAAGTATCTGTAGTATGCTAGATTAGTTGTAAATTTATTTCCAAAATATAATCAAATTTCTATTCACTAAGGAAACTAAATTGGGCTAGTTTGCCTTTCTAGATAAGGTAGATAGAGGCATTTTTCTTGCTATATGAGGTAATTTTTTTTCTAAGGAGAGAAAGAAAAGAATATTATTGTTTGCATAATTTTGTGGAGCCATGAAAATATAGGCTTTCCTCCCCACTCTTTTATCAATTTTTACCAGTTAATACACATGCCTGTTTCTCATTTCTCACTAGCTGTTGTCAGTGTGGCAATTTGAAAATGTGAATTCTTTCTACCATTTTTTTGTTTGTTTTCTGTATACTTTAAGTTGCCTAAAGTTTTCTGTTTTCCAATTAATCCCCCAAATTCATGGCTCATTGAGTGAGGCACTTTAGCAAAGGAAAAAAGAACATTTAAAACATATTCATTAATAGATTCATATATGACACAAATGGAAGACAGTGATGCATTTAAAAATTTTTATTCTTACCTTTAAAATTTGCATAGTGACTTACTAATGTGTAAACTCTAATTGTAACTTATCTTTGAATAAGGTTTTAGGTCTTAGAAACTTAAATACGAAATACCGTTTACAGTGGTTATGTAGAACTTCAAATGGGTCTTAGAAGGTGTAGCATAAGGAACAAATAGATTTCCTGTCTCAATAGATCCCCTTCTTTATCTTTATCTTTACTAGGCTTTTGACATAGCTTTCATGACATTGTTATCTCCTATCTGATAGTTTTTAGTCAAGTGTTCTATATAGAATTGTCCTCTATTATATTCAACCCTTTTTTTATCCTCCTAGGAGAAATATGCACTTGTTGAAGGCAGGGATTGTTTTGTTTCTGCTTTTGTGCCAGGTACTTAATTTTAAGTTGAATGTCACAGGATTTAAGGACAAATGTCCCAGTTTTCAAAAGGGTAAACAAAATGGAAACTTCATATCTTAGGCTAGTGAGATTTATATTAATTACTGGCAAATTTCTGAAATTTTTAAAGAAGATATCATAGCTATCTTGAGAACCAGCCATATCAGAATTAATTTTCCTTTTTTGATAGGCTTGTCAGAGTGGTATATCAAAGCAGATGTTGTACATATAGAAAACATTGATTTTAGCAGACATGTTCAAAGTTCCTCATGCTATATATGTGAACATAATAGAAAGATGGTGGGTTTTCAACTCGTTAAATGTCATAATCCCCAAAGTGTTCATTAATTGTTTAAGGTAAACTTGGAAGAAAGTTTCTAGTGGAAGACTCCCATTGATTTTAGCTAAGCTTTAGCCTTTTTATTTATTTTTTAGTGATCTATTGAAAGTCAGAGATGTTTATATCTATCCAATTTGTTGATGCCATAAAGCTAAGAGGAATTGTTCACGTTATTAGATTGTCAACACCAAAAAGATCTAGAGGGACAATAGGGATAAATGAAATTCTTACATTTGTATTGATAAAAGCAACTCTGTAAGTACAAGGTATATTGAAGATTTTAGTGGACTGCAAACTTACTATCAGTCAACAGGGTAAAAAATAGCCCAAATAAAGCCAACTTTTTGTAAAGTTTTAAGTGAGATATAATGTCTAGACCTGGGAATGTGATAGCCAGACTGATTCTGCCTTGACGAGGCTATAACTTTATTCAGATCTGGACGCTATATTTTATGAAGTACATTTGATGAGGTGGAGGGCGTCCAGAAACTGATGACCAGTTTTTCATCTTGTGATATCAGTTGAAACAACTAGTCATATTTAAGCCTTGGAGAGATTTAGGAGAGACTTTATAGATGTTTTTTTTGAATTTGTGGAGATATCATTTGAAAGAGTTGTATTCCAAATGATAGGAATAGGATCAGTGGGTGGAAGTTTCAGAGAGGAAAATTTAAACTTATAATTAAAAGTGAAATTGCTTTGGTAGGTATTAATTGATGAGAGCAATGGTCAATGTGTTTCTCTTCAGTAGAGGTCCTTCAGAAAAGATTAGAAGACCACTTGTTAGGATTTTTATAGTTGGAAGTTGGTCTAGATAACCTGAATCTTCAAAATCTGAAAGTCTATGATGATGTTCTGGGTTGATTCATTAACTTTACCTCTTATTCCCTTATGACTCTTGGTAAGTGATTTCACCTTTTTGTGTTTCAATTTAATCCACCATACAAGTGTTATTTAAAAAAATGTTCTTGGGGAAGCTGGGTAGCTCAGTGGATTGAGAGTCAGGCCTCGAGATGGGAGGTCCTAGTTCAAATCCGGCCTCTGACAATTCCCAGCTGTGTGACCCTGGGCAAGTCACTTGACCTCCATTGCCCACCCTTACCAAGCTTCCACCAAGGAGTCAATTCATGGAAGTTAAGGGTTTTAAATAAATAAATAAACACTGAAACCCCACACAAACAAACAAACAAACAAGCAAATAAATAAATGAATGAATGAATGAATGAATGAATGAATGAATGAATGAATAAATAAGTGTTTGCAAAACTTTTAAATCTTTGAATCCTATGATTCAGATGTCTTCCAGAGCTTTAATAGCACCATATATCTCCTGTCTTGAATTCTTAGATCCAGTGATACTAGCATTCTGACTGAAATACTTGGTTCTCAGGCATTTTCTCTGGCTATCCTTATGCCTGGAATATTTTCTCTGCTCTGCACTGACTAGAGACCTCTTTGACTTCCTTAAGCTCAAATCAAAATCCCATCTGTTATAGGAAGTCTTCCCTGACTCCTCTTAATTTTAGTTTCTTCCATTTTAAAATTATTTCCTATTTAACTTTTAACTATATATATTTACATATATATGTATGTATGTGTGTATATATATACATATATATACATATATAAATATATATGTTAACCTTTATATATGTAGTCTTCCTTATTAGCTTCTTGAGGATAGAGACTTATTTTTTTGCTCTCTTTTGTATTCATAGTAGGTGCTTAATAAATGTTTATTAATGTATTTAATTGCAAGAAATCTGTATTTTCTCCAGTTGGAACTTTCACATCATCCATCAAATTGCATTAATAATATAATATGACAATGTTTTTCCCATCTACTGTTTATAATACTTTGGGCTTGTTTTGGGACTATTTAAATACATGCATGGGTGATTTCTTTTTTAAGTCTGGATCATTATTGCAGAGAGCATTATTATTTTATAGGTATTTTTCTTCTTCTGGTTTTCGTTATTTGATGGGAGAAAATATTTTTTCTCATAAATTCATATCTATTTCTCATTTAAATTAAAAATCTTAATATTATATTAGTTCCTTTTGAATAATAATAGAATCGTCTTCTTGCCATACCAAAATTATGTTCAGCATTTACACTAAGATGCATCAAGGAGTGTTTGAACATTAACTAAAACTTTAGCTCAATGGCATTTTCCTTGGAACCTGTATCTGTTTTTATTTAATTGTCTTAATCTTGCCTGTTTTTACTTGATTTTTGATATATTTTATTTGTAACATCAAATTATTGCATATTACTTTGAATCTTATCATTTCGTGCATTTAATATGTTCTGTAGTTAAATTTATGTCAGTTTTTAGATAGCTAAATATTTGTATATGTGTGTACATATAAGAATTTAGGAAACTTAATTTGATAGAATTAATGTATGTGGAGAGACCCTACCTAATGTAATAAGATTTTCTGTGAAGCTATTTTAACATTGTATATCCTATGTAATATTCATATGCAC
>NC_058130.1:579967582-579982029 GCF_016433145.1 Gracilinanus agilis
ACAAAAAAATAGTACTTAAATTATGTGTGAAAGAAAAAAAGGATACAGTGGTTGAATTAAGTTTCATATAAGGAAGAAAGACCCCCAAATTAGTGCTGTTTAAATATTAACATATAAATTATTTTATTTTTTATTTTATTCTTTTCAGTGGAGGTTGCTCTCTTAAAACTGAAAGTTGAAGTCTTTTATTTTTAAAATACTTTGATGCTTTGCTGTGTAACAGATCTCAAATCTTTAGAAAATGCGAAAACATGATAAGATCAATGAATCTGTGACAATATGGCACAAACCTTAATGCCCTGTTTTTTGATTGTCAGAAAGATTTAAATTGCAGTTCATTCTCTGGCACAGACAAATCTATGTGACTCTGGACAAGTCACTTAATATTTCAATGCCTCAGGAAACAGCATAAGAGTATAAGATGAGTATAATTATACATATAAGATATAGTGTTGGTATATCTTGGTAAGTTCCTCAGCCTGATTTACCAAAGCCAGTGGAATCAAAGATCTAGTTAAAATAAAATGAAAAATGACACTTTTCCTTCTCAGCCAAGATTGTATTCAGTGCCTTCAATGTGTCTCACCACCCTTGCATGAGTACTGAGAGTAAATTTAGTTATAGTAGAAAGAGCAAACTGTTTTTATTAGTTTTCTTAGCTTCTCCATGCTTGCTATTTCTATTAATTATTTCATTTAACGAACAGCCTTATAATTAGAATTTTTGTTCAGTTTTTTTAGCCGCATCTTACTCTTTATGACCCTATGTGGAGTTTTCTTGGCAAAGATACTGATGGGGTTTGTCATTGCATTGTGTATAGCTCATTTTACAGATGAGGAAACTGATGCAAACAATTAAATGATTTGCCTGGGTTCAAAGTTAATGTTTGAAGACAGTTAAATTCAGTAAAATGAGTCTTCCTGGTTCCAGGCCTGCCACTCTCTCTACCATGCTACACAGTTGCCCTCATTTTGAATTTTATTCTGTTCCAAAAATAGAATTTCAAGGGTAGCTAGGTGGCTCAATGAATAGAGAATCAGGTTAGGAGAGGATTGGGTCCTTGGTTCTAATCTGGCTTCAGATACTTCCTAGCTGTGTGATTCTGAACAAGTCACTTAATCCCAGTTGCTTAGAATTTACCCCTCTTTTTGCCTACAGTCCTAATCTCAATATCTATTCTAAGGCAGAAGGTAAAAATTTAAAAAAGAAAGTAGAATTGGATTGACTAATCTGCCAAGATTTCTTCCTGTTATACATCTTGGTATCATATAGTGTGAAGGATTCATATTGGCCTTTCTAGGCCAACTGCCTCATATGGGCTTCATATTACTGTGGTACTTCTCTAACATGTTAAAGTTTTGTTTTGGTTTCATTTGTAAGTCCAAAAAAAAGTTAAAGCACAATAATTATATATATATATATATTAAACCCTGCTTCCTATTTAATTTTCTAAGTACAGTTTGAATAAAAGTTATATTTTTCTTAATTCCTTTAGATATAGCAAAGAAATTTCATTTTTATATGAAGACTTTAAATACGTCTTCATATTGTTTCCTAAAATAAATCCTTCTGAAGTAGCCATTAAGTATCTCCCCACTCCACAACCGCATTATGGCCAACATTTTAAATGCAGTCTTTTTTAAAACAGAGGAGAGGCAGGCAATGGCTGAGAGAGTAGTGGTGGAGAACCTGATTGGACCTCCAGGAAGTGCTCTGATGTTAATCAGCCTAGTGTGCAAGACAGAAAAGCTGATAGTCAGAAATTGCTCTTTAAACTAAGACAGACTGTCAGTCTTTAGGAATGGTGGGGAATGGCCTATTTATGTAATCAGATACTAAACCTGGGAAGAAGCTGTCAGGCACATTCTTGTTGTGTAAGCAGCAGGCAAACTGTGCTTTATCTGACAGACAGTGTGTAAATCTGTCCATGCAAAAATCCAAATGTTTAGTTTGCTTCTAGTCACTATAATAATCTGCTTATTTCCTTCTGCAGGAGCAATGACATCACTTAGCAGAATACACCACAGACAGGAGGCTTAGATAAGACTGTGTTAATGCCATTCATTCACTCCTTGATTGGCAAGGAGATAAATAGGAATTTACTGGAGGTTTGCTTCCAGCTAAAAGAGCAGACACCACCTTATGAACAGGAATAAGTTTATTTAGTGTGGTTATCCTATACCTTGGGGAAATGGAAAGAATATTTTGTGTCTAATTATAGCTTCTAGGAGTAACTATCCCATCAACATCATATCAATATGTATTCAGTAGTTTTGTCTAAAGAGAGTCTTCTGTGATTTGTTAGAAAGGTTTTGTTAGCTAAATACATATTTACTCTATTGGCAATTTTGTATGTATGTGTTTTTTCAAGTCCTTTTTATAAATAGCTATCATTTATTTTTGTTTATAAGATAAAATATGAATACACTTTCATGGAAAATCTTTAAATGTAAATCTTATTTTTTTGGAGTAGGCAACTTAAGAATTTTAGTTTACCATCTGAATCCATGATATTCAAGGTATTCAAGATGCTGATTTTCACAGTTGCAAAATAAATTAAATATAGATCTTTATGTATCTATAAATAGATGCACACATTTTCAATTAGCCAAATAAGTACTTTTAATTGGATTAAAAAGGATCCTGTAGGATTTTGAAGTCTTATATTATCTCATGAATTAAAAGCAAATGCAATGTTTCTTGCTTATCTTCTTAATTTATTGAATATAATAACCTATTATGTATTTAATTTTATACTTATGCTCACTATTATTTAGGGAACTTTTGACTTTTTTTAAATTAAATATGCCATTTAGGATATTCAATATTATGTCAAATAATTCCTTCACTTTTTTAATAGAAAATTATTTTCTCTTAATTGTTTTGATTTAACATTGGCAAAAAAATATTATTTCAGAGAAACAGAAAGTCTTTCTATCAGTTCAAGCCTATTATGTAATCCATAAATTCATGATCTTATCTTTTTGAAAACTATCATCACAATTGGAAATGCACAATTGTACAAAAGGAAATGCAATATGGATACATGAGCCAGATAGGTGTCATTTAGAATGTAAGCACTTTACAAATTAAGATGATCATTTTTTGTCCTTATATTTCCAGTGCTTATCATTATGTAGTAGGCACTTAATAAATGCTTTTTGATTGATTGGCTTTACTTTCAGTACATGGAACTAAAAAAAAAAGGGTTCTAATTTTGCCTTAAATATAAAGAGTGGTGTTTTAAAGTTTTATTGCATCTGAATTTTAGTCTTATATGCACTTCCTTCTTTACTAAAGATTGTAAATCTTCCATATATTGCTTTTCTGTTCAGTTTTCATCCATGTATTTCAATAAGTCTTGCAACTATTTGATGCCCTTTTGAGGAGTGGGGTATGTTTAGTTTGTGTCTTCAAATATGTTGTACATACCAGTAAATCTCTCAGGCTGTCTATCTGCTGCCTCTCGTCTTGATTATATGATCAAATCACTTCTTTTTTAGATTATTCATCAATCAATCAATAAACATTATGTGCTTGGCACTGGTGATATCAAAACAAAAATGAAACATTTATTGCCTTTAAGCAGACATTTTTTTAGGAGGTACAACACTTACATAAATATGTATAAATGGAATTTATCAGGTAAATTTGGGAGGAGGAAGCTATAAACAGCTAGACAATCTGGAAAGGCTTCATGGAGAAGGTTTCACTTGAACATATTTTTGAAGGAAGGAGTTGATTCTAAGTGACAAGGATGAGATGGTGGTGCCTGTCAGGCATGGGCACAGAAAGAAGATCCAAAATTTCATTAAAAGAGAACTAGTTTGACAAAAATTGACTTGTATTTTTTGGGAAATCATTCTGTTGGATGTTGCAGGATAACTTTGTGAAGGGAGGAATTGAGATCATATTTTAGTAGACTATATGAGAGGTAGTTAGGGCTTGTACTAGGGTGGTCAGCATGGATGTAGAGAAAAAGGAGAGTTACAGGAGACGAGAAGCATACTTGAAAAGATGTAGCAACTAATTCAATATGTGATGTCAGAGAATGTGCCAACTATAGTAAGGAAAGAGGCAAGTAGGAGTTTTTGCAAAGGGCTGGTGCATAACTTTGCAAAGCAGGGGCTGGTACATGCACATAACCTTTTGGATCCTATTCTGGAATGGGAGAACTGCTTAAAAGGTGACATGAGACCATTGGGGTCCATTGATTAGTGGACACGGAGGAGAGTGGAGGGTTACTTCCTGTGGCCATTTTGTATCTGACCGAGGGGAGGTAACTGGTTTTCCTGACTAACCCTTGGAGGTTCCTGTCTTCAAGATACTTCTGTGATCCTGTGAGCTGTGGCATTTCTGTACCATCCTGAAATCTGTGTGTATGTGTGAGCTGTGAAGACCCAGCGACTACCATAAAGAAGTGCCACACCATCTTTACCTGATAAACTATATGATAGTCTCTATGTATTAGTGGACCAGCTAGTCAGGATTTAGGTAGCTGGATTTTCTTTAGGTAGAGAGATAGAATAGAGAGTGTAGCCTCAATTTCCATGAAAAAAGTCCGTGAGGGTCTTATAGTGGGATTTGGGTGGATAAACTAAATTATTAGATTTAGGGACTCCTTTACCCTGTTTCCCTATCCTATCCTATGAGTTTGAGTATAAAAATAAATCTAAAACTATTTTATAACAACTTGGTATCAGTCAGATTGAATTATACCACCACCACTAGGTTAGGCTTATCTGTTGGACCTACTTCCTGCCTTCAATCAACTGAGAGTCATCATTGCGTTCATAAAAAGTTACATCAGCTCCATTCCCTAATTAGTTCAGCTATCAAGTAATTATTTCACAACAATTATGTAAAGTTGCCTTACTGTAAGGCACTGAAATAAAGAGTTTGGGAGGGTAAATAGTGATTTCATTAGTTTGGGCATGTAGAGTTTTACATACATGTTCTTGACAGTCTGTTTATACTCACCATGTATCTTAAACATATGGATTGTTTTAATTTAGACAACTTGGGATCATTGAAAATCATGTACAGTTAGCAAGCGGATTCTAGTTTGATTTTAGCCATCCCTTCCTCTACTCTGTGAACTACTTCCTCATTATCCATCAGTAGTATCTGTTCAACATCAGTTTAATGTCATTAATGATTGACCTACCTACATGAATAGCATGTTTGAAAAGTATAGATCCTTTTCATCCCTTTTATTTATTCAAATCAAATAGCAAGCTGATTTCTTTAGAATCTTTTAACTGTTTTTGTCTTTCTATAATTCCAGGTCTTAGTGCAATGATTTCTCTGAATAACAGTATTTAGAATCTAAGGCATTCTTTTTTTTCTTGTAACCCTTGTAGGATATCCTCTCTGACCCTAAAAATCTTCATATGTGAAAATATAGCAACTATTTTATGATTCACATAGTTTTAATATTCAGCAGATCATTGGATAGCATTATCTCCATGTTTACTTTTGTTTCTGATTTTTAAATGCCTTCTAGATTTGTAAACATTCCTTTTCTATCACTTAACAGGTAGTAAAAAAGGTAGTCATTTTCATTTTTAGACCTTGGTTTTTTTGGGTATGTGTGTATTATTATTATGATCTACATATCATCATGTAAATTTGGAATTGACATTAGTATTAATAAAATCTACCTAATATTCATAGATGGCATTCTTCTTTTTAGAGCTTTTGCTTATTTTAATCTTACTGGAATATTAATTATAACAGCAGGCTGTTTATTTTGGCTATACAGTTTTTAATAATAATCAGAATTAAATTCAAAAAGCATTTATTGAAATTTTGACTCTGTATATAAAACAGTGCTAATTGGTAAGCCTATGAAGAAAAAATGTTAATAGTTCCTGTATCAATCGAATTATATTCTACTATAATTAATAATGACAATAACATGACACATATCATTTCATACTTTTTTAAACATCTCATTTGATCTTCACTATAACTCAATTAGGTAAATACTTTGGTAATATTATCAAAGTTTTTATGATATAAGAGATGAGAAAATTGAGAATCACAGAGTTTCAATGATTTTCCCCATGATTTCACAGGTATGAATTATTGGAGATAGTTATTTTCCCTAGTTTTTTTCAAACTTTGTAGTTATTACTCTTTTTTTACTATAATAAGCTACTCTTCAAGTATTTAATAGTAATAGTGGTACCATACATAGGTAAAGACAAGATTTTTTTTTCTCAAATTAATGGCATATATTTCTTATATTTTTAACCATTTTTATGCAGCATTATTTTTTTATTAGACATTTATTAATATTCGTTTTTAATTTGTTTACATACTTTATGCCCCTACTTTCCCCTTCACCCCCTGCTCTCCCTCCACCCATGGCCAACGCACATTTCCACTGGTTGTAACATGTGTCCTTGTTTAGAGTCTATTTCCCATTCATGTCCATCTCAGCCCATGCATTCAAGCAATTGTTTATCTTATATGTTTCCTCTCCTGCAGTCCTTCCTCTGAATGTGGGTAGCGTTCTTTACCATGAATTATTTTAAAAAACTTTTATCCACTTGAATACTAGTGGAAAGACATTTTAATCCACACAATTTTATTTTCATATGTAACCTGAAAGTGTTCTTTTCATCTTTTAGAGATGTCTCTTAAATTTCATTATCTCTAAGCTTTTGTTTGGGCCAATTTGCTTTATTTAGCAGTGTTGATACAGATGAGTATTATTATATGGTACTCTTACATAGTACATGAATTATTTAGGATGAATTAAAAGAAATTTATTGACTTACATAATAAGTATTTCTGATTTTTATGTCTTTAAAATATATTCTCTTTTTGCTGCTGTCACAATTTTCTAAGATTTTGCATTGAGTTTAGAAAATTTTAATGCTTATTCTTTAGTTTATCATACCCCACATTTTTATCACATGGAACATTTTTCCTTTGAAAAACTAATTTTTCTAGGTCTAATCTTGATTATATACTTTTGATTTTTTGCATGCTTTAAATTTATCACATTTTCAGGCCTTAGATGTATATTTATCTCCTATCTTTTGCATAATTTTTAAGCCTTTTCTGACATGTGACTTAATAGCCACGTTGCAGTATTCCTCTGCCAACTGAAACAATTGTGCTTCTCATTATATTAAAATATTTATTAATTAAATTTCCTCATTCCCTTAATGGAGAAAAGATTTTGGAATCATAGAAAGTAAAAAAATCCCCAGACTATTTTTTGGTACTTGTTTTCTAGTCTAATTAAATTAGCAGATCTCACAGGTACCCTTGAATTTTTTCTGACTATATTTTGATATCCTTAAATTACAAAGTGATTATCATAAGTAAAGATTACTTTTCCTCCTTCCTTTTGTTCTCTATTCTTTGTATTGTTTTTCCCATGATAAGTGTTTTTCTCTCTAGCAGTGCTTAAACTTTTTTTTTTTTAAACTGGTCTTCTCACTGTTCTTTCAACTTTAAGAAGCTTAGACTTTACTTTCTTTCTTTTACTTTTTTTCTACTGCAGGGGGTCAGCAACCTTTTTGGCTGTGAGAACCATAAACACCACATTTTTTAAAATGTAATTTTTTGAGAGCCGTACAGTGCTCACAGTGTGCGCTCCTGTAACAGCGCCTGAAAAAAAATTGACTTTATGGCTCCTGCAGAAAGAGCCATATCTGGCCCTCAAAAGAGCCAGATATGGCTCGAGAGCCATATGTTGCTGGTCCCTGCAGTAGAGGAATCAATAACAATTCCTCCATAAACTTCCAACTTCTTCTTAAGGTCTTTATATTCGTAGGATTTATTAGGCTGTTTTCAACAGTAGCTTGTTGGAGTTATTCTTGATTTTTACCTTATTTTTCCTTTTCAGTAATTTGTGTCTATTGAGATTTTATTGTAGATTTGAATGATTCTTAAAATCTTGACATTCTCCTATATTTACAGACACTATGATATCTCCACTAGCCATCAAAATGTATTATTTAATGTTGATAACTTTGCAGATTTCACTTGTTGGTAATACATTTTTAAAAATTAAGTAATTGGAAATATCAAAAGAGAAATGAAATAAGTGCATATAGCCCAAAGTCCTATATTCAGCTAACAGACTACTTACTAAAGTTGAATATACCAAATCAATCCAGCTGATCATAGTTAGACATTCTGGGTAAGCCTCTTGTCAATTAAAGCACACATGTATAACCATTGCCGTCACAGAGTAAAACCACAAACTTCTTTATTGCCTGAACTAATTTACACATCAGTATAGTTTTTCAGTGTCTTCCATCTGTCTTGTAATGTTGAATACCTATGTTTAACCCATGCACATTTTATTTTCATGTGTTATGCACAGGATAGTGTTTAGTAGAATATAGAAATGACATATGCACTTAAGAAACTAACACAGTAGCAGAGAAGACACTTATAATTAGTTAATATATAAAATTAACTCCTTTTGTACTGTTATAGAGAGACCCTTTTTAACTACTACTTCTACTACATTCTTATCCCATGACTTTTGAGTGGAGTTGAATAGCAAAGTTATTAATTCAATTAATACTTTAACAAAATTATATTCTGTCTGTATGAAATCCCTGTTACTTCTTTATGCATTCATGAATGTGGATACTCTTACAACCAATAGATTCCATCCTTTCCATGCCTTCATGTATCTTGCCTATAATCTTCCTTAGATCTTCCATATAGCATCAACATGCTATTTTTGAAGTCTTTAAATCATTCTTCATATCTTAAGAATACTAGTGACTATTTTTAATATAGAAATATTTATTACAAAGATTTTCTTTACAACAAAGTAAATCACATGTTCATACTACTGTAGATAAAACTAAAAGGGAAGAAGGAAAAGATTAAGCATTAACAACAAAAAAGAAGGTGCTCATAGCAACATACTGCAGTCTCCATGAAAGTGCATCAATTGCTAATGCCAAAGTACCAACCTGGTGCAGGCATACTCATCAATGACTGGTCTAACTTATAAAGCAAAATGCAAACAGGCTTCATTTCATTTTTTTTCTTAAGACATTTAGATGGAACACATTTATGAACCTATTCTTACCATACAACTAGTTTAAAATTTAAAATAGTTTCTGGATATAAAAGGGTACAGATAGTTTCTGGGTACAAAAAGGATATCACTGCCTTACTAAAAGTTTGTTTAGCAAGTCAAGTGGTTTATAAAACAAAAACTTTGCCAAGAACTTCCTTGTTCTTTGTACTTTACTCTGAACTCTTTAGGGTCAAGATGCTTATAATCCAAGTTGGCAGAGTTGATTTAATTCTGTGGCAGGAGTACAATTCAGATACACCCTTTTTCATTTTCTTTTCTAGCTCCTAGTTTACATAATCTGATTATTGCCATATGAAGACTACTTTCAGCATGCCTTGCATCTTTAGGAAAAAATGGTTATAAAGCTATTTTATAGCTATATCTGCAGCTTATATGCTGGTTCATTATATGAAATGCTGCATATCTGTAATATGATACTTTGTTCTATGTTATTACCCTGTGGTAATAACAAAAATAAAGGTGCTTTCCCAAGTTTAACCAAAATATCCATAGCAAGAGAATACTAGATGATTTCAAAACTTCCCACAAGACAAGAAGAAGAAGAAGAAAGAAAGGAAGGAAGGAAGGAAGGAAGGAAGGAAGGAAGGAAGGAAGGAAGGAGCAGTTGAGCCGGAGGCGCTGGCAGGAGCACCCAACCCGGCCAAGGGGTCTCAGGAACAGTGAGGGGTGAGGGGCCTGGAGCAGGCACCAAGACCAAGGATGAAGACGAATGGAAAGAATTTCAGCAAAACGAAATCTATTACAGTGGGCTTTGAGTTCAAGAAATGCAGATAACTGGGAAGAATCTGTTGGTGATGGCATAGAAACATCATCTGGTCCTTGGAACAAAACAGCTCCTGTTCAAGCACCTGCTTCAAGTATTTTTATAGAAACCCCAGAACCTGTTATGACTGGTGGCATATTCAGGCCTCCCAGTGCCAGGGTGACTACAATAAGGAAAACACCACAAGGACCACCAGAAATATACAACAATGCACAGTTCCCATCATTGCAGTCCACTGCCAAGCATGTAGAAAGTCAGAAAAACTGAGCCTTCGTAAGGGTTGACTACCTCAGATTTGCTGTACTCATTGTGGATACCATGCAGATCACAACTTCTGGATAAGAAGGTTACAGCTATTAAGTGGTGATATGAAACTTGAAACCAACTCTACTGGATTCCTATCAGAAATCCTGCAAAAGTCAGCCATTTGGGTTCTCATCTGCTATAAAAGACAAAGATTTAAGTGACCTTAATTAACCTGTCCTGGGCCCCATCCTTAAGGAATACTTTCTCTAGTAGCTATGGCTAATTTATGATTTCCTGAGGTATACTACTCTCAAAGAGAACTGTGTTCAAATAAACCCATGTAGAGCTGTTAAAAAAATTTTTTTTTTGGTCTGCCTAGAGCTATTCTTTGTGTACAACTAATTATGAAAACAATAATTTGGAATCACTGACTTTTCAGAGTTTGAAAGGACTTTAAAAGTCATAGAGTTCAACTCCTTATTTTAGAAGTGAGAACTATATTTCAGTGACTCTAAATCTATTAACGTCTATTTATTATATGCTAACTCTGTGCCTGTTTTTTTTTTCCTTTTTAACCCTTACCTTCCATCTTGAAGTCAATACTGTATATTGGCTCCAAGGCAGAAGAGTGGTAAGGGTAGGCAATGGGCGTCAAGTGACTTGCCCAGGGTCACACAGATGGGAAGTGGCTGAGGCTGGATTTGAACCTAGGACCTCCCGTCTCTAGGCCTGGCTCTCAATCCACTGAGCTACCCAGCTGCCCCCTGTGCCTATCTGTTTTAATAACCAGGAGACTGGGTTAAGATATTCTCTGAATCTGTACTAGCTGTGACTTTCTCTGATTTTAGCTCTAATATTCTTTGTTTTCAATTTTTGTCTTAGATACTTGAATGTACTTTGGCCTCTTTAGTTTTACTTGTAGTTTTCTCATTTTTTATATGTTGGTTTCTTCCACAAGAATGCTGTCTGTATGAGGATAAAACCTATTTCATTTTATCATCTGAATTTCCAGTCCTGGTACAATGCATTACATATAATAGTTGCCTAATAAATGTTTGTATACTTCTTATTCAAGTATATACTGGACTAGATTACTTTTGAGGTTATGAATCTGAGATTTTTATAATTGAAAAGTACCTGCATAGCTATCAAATTATTTAGCAAAAAGCCAACCAAATATTTATTCTTAATGACTAAAGACAGTCATAGAAACATATTTATAAATTTATAATATCTATAATTATGTTATTAAGATACATTTAGTTAGACATTTTGCTATTATTTTACATTATAATATTCCCAAAGATTGTTCATTGCCTGAAGAATCAATGAAGTTCTCATAGGTAGGCAAGAATATGTGAATTGCCAATGCTATCATTTTTTCCACCTATTTTCTCTATTACTAGAAAAGGATCTATAAGGTTTGGATATAAAAAATTAACAAATAAAATATAAAAAATAAATGAAAAACAAAATAGCACCAATAAATCTTGTTTAAACAAACAGTGCCTTTTTGGGACACTCAAGTGGTATAATATCCAACTTAATATTATGCTTTCCACAATGCTAAAAAAGGATATGATTGTTTTATAAAATGGAATATCAATATATGATAATAAGTAACTTATACCTTGATGACTCATCTAAGCGTGTATCTAAGTCTTACATTTCTGTAGTAAATTATCCTTATAACATATAAGTAAATCTTACTTGAATCTATGAGTCAGTAGGTATTGGTCTAGAGTTGAAATGAACCTTAAAGGTCATATAGGCTAAACTTCTCAAGAGCAACCTATGACTCATAGAATTTAAATGACTTATTTTAGGTGACACAAGATTTGAATGAAGTTCTCACAATTCCAAGTTCAGCCCTCTAAGGTTACTGTTCTTTCTACTTAACCACACTGAAGGCTACATCCTGTCATTGCCACATCATATTGTGAGATTCTTGTCAAAAATTTTCCAGAGATCCTCTACAGAGGTTCAGCTTAATGAATTAATGACTTTTTTTGAATTCTTTTTTAAAATTTCTGTGATGTGACTCATGATAATCTGTTGTGCTCTCTGACCAAGTTGTGATCATATATTCCTCAGTGATATTTCTTTTATGGGTTGTCATTGGAAGTCATTTGTAGCTTACATTCATCTATGTTGCACTAGGCCTTTGTCCTGTGGATCAGTTGGTAGCTTTATTTCCTTGGTGTTGGAGGTGATGTGATATGGCGTAGATAAAGACTTAAATAGCTTTATTATGTTCTCCATATTTTAGAAGCAGGTGATGAATTCAGATTCAAAAACTCTTTATCCACATCTAGATTCTGACACTTGTAGTTAAATCTAACCATGGGTAAATCAGATAATATATTTAAATTTCATTTTATACCTTTAAAATGGGAGGAATATACGTCTACTGACATTAAGTGTCATTTTTAGGATTAAGTATAATAATAAACATGTGTATATGATATTATCTTACACTGTCTGTTTAAGTAATGAGTCCCATTCAAAAGTAAATGGATCTTTACTAAAAGAGGTAATCTTATTCATATTGTGGTTCTAATCCTGTATTTTTATTTTTTATTTTTTCACTAAAATATGGAAAGGTACCACTTGGCTCAAAATGGGGGATGATTTTGAAGTCATGTTTCTGTAGTATCTTCTGCCTTTTCTTTGAGTGGTGGTCATGCTGTATTGTTTAGAGTGGCCTTCAAAGGAAAAACTCATGAAATATATTTTAATTTTACTTTTTTTTGTTTTATAGATATGTGTTTGAATACTTTCTGTTTTGCTGTTTACCTAAATCCCTACCACATTTCAGTTGTTGGCATCATAGAAAATAAACAATAAGAGTAAAACAAGAAACAGGAAGCATTAATTCCTAACATGAGAAAGGGTTGAAATTTTCATTTATAAGAAACTTCTAGGCACTGCAGAGGAGGTGATATGAACAGATTTCCTTTGTGATGATTGTTTTAAAAGAATAAAATTTCTCTGAATTTCATTTAATTAAAGCAATCATTTTTCAGAACTTATAGGTATTTTAAAACTAGTTTAGTTGTAAATACAAATTGAAAATGTTATAAAAAATTACTTGTGTTGCATAATGATGGATGAAAGTGATCCCCTTGACACCATCTTCATAAGCAATATATGGCCCAAGGAGTCATTGTTATTTAGTGGATAGAATTAGATTAGATTTAAGAAAAGCAAAGTTAAGGTATCATTCTTGGCATTTCCTGCCTTTTTGACCTTGTGCAAGTTATTTAACCCCTCAGTACTTCTGACAATTCCTTACTAATGTAACCTGCAGAACATTTATCTCATTTACATTGTTAGGAAGACTGTCTTTACCTTAACCTTACCTCTAGCAAGGAAATCAGGGCTCCATTAAAGTGTATTTGCATTCCCATGTATATGCATGTGTACAATACTGTCACATATACATTCAAATAAATATCACCTCATCAAATTTAGGATCATATGATCATTTATTTATAGATTAAAGGAACCTTAGAGCTACTCTTTAAGCTTTAAGCTACTCTCCTTATTTTAGAGATGTGGAAATCACCAAGAATGTAAGTATCTTCCATATCATTTCCTACATACTCAGTAGCAGACCTAGGTTTGGAACTCAGGTCTTTGCACTCTAAATTCAGTACTGTGGAAAGAATATCATTCTAATAACATAAGAATTCTGTTCTTATGTGGATGATTGGTGATGTAGACTCTAAATGACCACTCCTGTGCAACTATCAGTAATATAGAAATTGCTCTTGAAAAATGATACATGTTAAAACCCAGTGGAATTGCTCCCCAGCTATGGGGATGGTGGGGCTTGGTAGGGGAGGGGAGGGAAAGAACATGAATCATGTAACCATGGAAAAATATTCTAAAAAAAAAAAGAATTCTTTCTTTTAAAAACATAATTGAGTATGGATTTAAAAAGAAAAAAAATTTCTTCCTCAAAGTGAAGAAGAAATACAAGTATGCTTCATTTTTCTAACTCTTGGCATTCCTGTATATACAACATATACAATTGTAGTGCCACTAAGTTTCTTTACATTTTTAATTACAAGTGCTCTTGTAGCCTCAGATCATCAGAATACTTTGAACACATAGAAACCACTAAAGATGCTCTCAGTGGACAAAATTAGCACAATTCAGTTAAATAAAAAAGAATTGATTTATTTAGTTTCTATAATGTACCTTATAAACACTTTTCTTCATTACAGAGAAATCAAAGATGAAAAAATGAAATAATCTCTATTCACAAGTAGGTTACATTCTTCAAGGGGAAAACCCTGTGTGTGTGTGTGTGTGTGTGTGTGTGTGTGTGTGTGTGTGTGTGTG
>NC_058130.1:579982038-579999538 GCF_016433145.1 Gracilinanus agilis
GTGTGTGTGTGTGTGTGTGTGTGTGTGTGTGTGTGTGTGTGTGTGTGCCTGTGTGTGTGTATATTCATAGTTATAGAATAAATTCAAAATGAATAGAGGATTGCAAAGGCATTCACAGTTAGCAGACCAGTAAAAGCCTTGTTGAAGAAGATGCTGCTACAATAGCATCTTGAATTTGTTAACCACTCTTGGCTAATGTTCCTTATCTGTAAAATGGGAGAATGGGTGGACACAAATAACTATAGACTATACCTTTTATCTTTTGTCTGTAATTCTGTGATCTGTGAGGCAGACATGAAGAATGAGTGCATTCAATGTGTGGTGTTTGCCATTGCCAGTCTGAAGAGTCAGGAGATGAGTAATTTCTGATAGGATTGGAAAGGGACTTTAAAAGATATGCATAAGAGTTTATATTTGATCCTAGAGACTATAAAAAGCTTCAGGAGAGTGGCAAAGTCAGTGCTACACTTAATAATATTAGTGTGGTAGCTGTGTAGACTTGGTTTGGAGTTTGCTGAGACTTGAATAATGGATAAGTAGGTAGGAGGCCATTGTATTTTTAGGTGAATTTGGTTACATTGTGATACATTTTTTGAGAGAGCAAACAAAAGGGTAATACCTTGAAATGCTTAAAGAGTCTTTATTATATTATAGAAAAATTGCAATCCACACTACTATAGTATGTATATCCATAAAACCAAGAACATTTGGATCATTCTTGTAATATTTTATAACATAAACCTCCAATTGTTATTTTATTAAGATTTCCTCTTGGCTGTAGCCCTATACTGCATACATTCACCATAAACTGAAGTATTTGGATGCAATGATTTTATAGCTTTAGCAATTCAATAAATAAATTTTAATAAAATAAAATAAAATATAAAATGCCTAAAACAAGGAAGACCATGTAACTTTATGCTGAGAGGAGATATATGAAGATATTAGACATATCCCATTCCCTAAAAGAGGAACTATGTTTAATTAGAAAGATTACATGTACTGAAGTAGTTATATGAAAATAGAGTGTGATAAATGCACGAATGTAGTGTAAGGACATAAATTTCTATCTGAGGCAGTCATGGAAGACTTCATGGAAGAGGTGATGATTGATCTGGACTTTGATATATGGGTAGGATTTCAATAGATTGGGAAAGGAGAAATAAGGAATATACGAGGCTCATCTGAGATGAGCACTTACAATGTCTATCTTATTTCATTCCCATATAGTCTATCTATGCAAGAATATATACACACAGGAGTAATATGCTCATACACATGTGTACACAACATAGCACAGTGGTAGAGCACAGAACTTGAAATAAGGAAGAACTAAGTTTGAATCCTGCCAATGACATTTACTAGGGCTGTGATCCTGGACTAATTACTTAAATTTTCTGCCCTTCTATCTATAAAATTACTTAAACTTTCTGCCCTTCTATCTATAAAATAATAAGCACCTACCATCCATGTTAATTGTTAGGACCAAATAATTTAATATATTTAAAGCACTTGTCTTAAAAGTCTTAAAAGCTCTAAGGACATATGTGCTTTTATTATTAAAATATTAAAATGCTTTCATATGTCAAAATGGCTCTATATTTCTCTTTATGCTTACTCCCTATTTAAACTAGTAGTTTACCTTAGGAGGCCTATTCAGTAAGCATCAAAGCATATTACTAGGCTTATTGATGAAATTTCTACCAAATTGAGTATTAATAAAAGATCATTTAAATAAGTTGATACCCTCATCATATTTTCCATATTAAGTTCATTTAGTCTGTTGATCTCTAATAATGATTTGTTAATGCTCCAGTATACATAAGTCCCGAGATAGTTATTTGAGAGTATATTGTAGTTGCTGCTCTCTAGACTAAGGTCCTAGAAAGGGTCAATTTTACACTGAACTCTTGATATTACTGGGCAATACATCTCAACCCTTCTAGCTAATCTTACCTTGAGCTCAAATGGTTCCTTAGATCATCCTGACATACTAGAAGGCCAAGATGATGACAAAGGCCAAGACAATGAAATAGCTAAATTTGAAAAAGTTGCCTTTCTGGACCTAGCAAATCACATATTTACGACTACACTAGACAATCCTTTTTATACCTGCCAAATAAATCCAATTGATAAAATGTGATTAACCATCACTTATAGAAATTACTTAATTGCTCATAGATTCCCTTTGCTTATGGTATAGGTAAGACTTTGAGATAAAAAATAATTTTTATATTTATTATCCTGTAACCAGTTCTTCATATATCATTTTTTCTGTCTTCAAACATATAGTCTCATATCATTTTTTACAATTTTTGTTAAAATGATACTGCCATCTTTTCCAAGTCCCAGTTTTGCTTCCTGATTTAGTAATTCTTTAAACATACTACAAATAAAAAGTATGAGAATTAGTATGAAATGATTTTTCAAAATCAAATGAAACTAAAGATAACGAATAACTAATATTTATAATAATTAATAAAAAAACTTAGATTTTGGTATTTTGAAACTTATTGTATTAATGGTTTCACATTAGAAGGATTTTATTTGTAACTTTCCTTCATTAATCTCATCTTATTCGTCCCAATTATTTTTCACTTATCTGTGTAATCTTCTGGTATTATTGATGAAATTGGAATAAAATAAGAATTATTTTTCTGATATTGACTTTTATCTGTATCTAGTGCCTGAGTTAAGCATTTTGTTTTCAAATATGTCAAAAGTTCAGTATTCTTACTGAATGGGTTTATTTTGGGAATAATTTGTTCAAATGCAAATAGATATTTCCAGGGCCATTATATATTTGTTAAGGTGCTGCAAAGTGGAGGATCAATCAAGAATAATCATTCAGAGTCAGGTAGGTCTCACTATGAAGGAAAGGCCATGTCTGGAATTAGGAAGACCTGGGTTCAAGTCTGGCCTCAGACGTTTTATTGGTTGAATAACTTTGTGCAACTCAGTTAACAGTTCCAGTTCCCTTTGTTTCCTCATTTGCAAAATAAATATAATAAGAGCATCTGCCTCCTAGATCTGGATAAAGAATGAAATAATATTTTAAAGTCACATATTAGAAGGCCTATTGAAGATGTTGAAAAATGATTCACATAACATTTGTATGGTTCAAAAATACTTCTGGGTGAAGGAGGAAGGTGCAGCTGGGTAGCTCAGTGGATTGAAAACCAGGCCTAGAGATAGGGTGTTCTAAATTCACATCTGGCCTAAAACACTGCCTAGCTGTGTGATCCTGGGCAAGTCACTTAATCCCATTGCCTAACCCTTCCTGCTCTTCTTCTTCTACTTCTGGTAAGGTGGGTAAAGCGAAATCATTGCAAGTCTTATTAATTTATGACTTGGATCTCTTCGACAATAAGATTTTCAGTTATCCCAAACAAAATGATCCTTGTTAGAGAATGGAAATGATATAAATACTAAGAATTACAAATTTTTTTAGTATGCACTAAACAGCTACAAGTATAAATGAAGGGAAATGTTTAACTCTAACTGTAGGTTATGTATGTACTCAAGTTTTATTTATAGTAGTGCAGGAGATGAATAAACTGCTCTAGGTATATCTGCTTTGCCTGTTCTGATAATATGATTTTGATAGGAACCCCAGAATTTCCTTGAAAGAAGTGTTAAGAATTAAAAGCTCTTTCCCTTGTCTGTGGATCTTTCCGTTATATATGCTGTCTGAGCTATTCTCCAGTGGGATCAGAGCACTTAGTCACTTAAACTATATTGGTATCTCTCCCAGAAGTTCACCAATTAGGTATCAGTATCATTTCAAATTTGCTAGAATTTTACATTTCCAAATTCATATAGGTGTATGTACATGCATGTATATGTTGCTCTAGCTCCTACTATACACTCATAAGAATATGTATATATTCCTGCCAGAAGATGAAATCATTTAATATTTCTGAGTGTAGAGTGTATCTGCCAAGGAGATTTTCAGATAGCATAACTGGACCACATGAAAAATACATTAAAAGGGGACAACTGGGTAGCTCAGTGGATTGAAAGCCAGGCCTAGAGACGGGAGGTCCTAGGTTCAAATCTGACCTCAGACACTTCCCAGCTATGTGACCCTGGGCAAGTCACTTGACCCACATTGCCTAATTAAAAAAAAAAAAAAGAAAAATCCATTAAAAGCACAAAAGAAAGAAAAGGCTTAGATATGTGCTATACTGTAAATGATATTTTTCATAGCTATTAGTTAATTTTTTGTATGTAACACTTTTATCAGCACACTGCCTTACAAATAGTAGACATTTAATAATTTTTTAAATTTAGTCAAACATTTTTAGAATACTAGGTGATATATAGCACATAATAAAGAGAATATCTGATCTGTGCTCATAAATTTGTGACTCTTTTCCTATGTATTCTTTATGTGTTTTCTGATATGTGACATATTAACTGATAAAATTTTTTTATTTCACTTTTGAATTCTTTTACACTCTTCCTGATTATTCCATGTAAGATGAAACTAGATCTGTTTAAAAGACATATATGAATGTAGTATTCTTCTGCAACATGGAATAGAAGACATGTGGTATTAGAAATATCTATACTCTGCTACATTCTCCACACTTGTGCCTTCTGACCTCAAAGATCACTTCTGTGGTCATGATATATAAGAAAACAGCATAACAGTGTTCAAGTGAAACCGTAAGCTTTATTAGTGCAAAGGGGCTTGAATCATCAATATTATATGTAGATGTTCAATGTTTTTCTGCAATATATATTTGTACTAGTAAAAATTCATAGAGCAATGTTAATGAAACATACTTCTTTGTGCTTTAAATAATAGTACAATATGACACTATTTTAAGTGATTGTATATTATAAAAACCCGTGGTTGGATTAATGTTATAAAATTGACATAATGTTATAATACCACAAAGGATTATAAATTATAAACTTCCCATTATGCCTTTATATATTCTGTAGAAATCATGGTTATTTTATAAGTTGGATCATGACAGCTTATCTTAGTTGGTCTAGAAGTTTGTTGCTTATGGTCAGTTTCCACTAATATGCTAGTTCTCTATTTTTAATCTATAATAAATTAATTTTTAAAAAGAGTCTAAGTATTACTTCAGTTGATTTAGTACTTACTTTGTTTCTTTGTTCTGTAAGCTGGTAATGGTAGTGATATCTATCTTAGCTATATATGAAAATTAGTTTATTAATAACATGGCAATTCATAAATTGATCTTCAGAGTACATTGTTATTACCTTAAAACTAAGCAAATCTGCTAATATGAAAGTGACACTTTTGTGATTTCTTTTCATTTTTCTCATGTAACAGTTTATGAGTGTCTGGTGTTATATATTATTTTAATGCCCTACATTGCTGAATTTGTGAATAATAGTAGTCATCAGAAATGGGAGGTGTTGGGAAGGTATCTGATAGACATATGACCTTATATTTTGGCTTAGGAAAATAGGTATATGTAAAAGTTAATTATATAGGTAGAAGGGAAGAAACTGCATTAGTCAGTGAGTGAAATTACTAATAATCAATGAACTCTTAGGTGTAGACTTAGGTGACAAACAATAGATGCATAAGGTGTTGACTTGATATCTGCCTTACATTAAGTCCCTTGTGTCCAGTTACTTTTGTTGTGGAATTATCCAGGCCTGGCAGTGATATGTGCACTGTAGCTACTTGATACAAAGAGCAGTGAGCATGGTCTAGTTCCAAACTTTCTGTTTGTTGCTGAGGAGACCAGCATTAAGAAGCACAAATAGTAATCACAAGGTAATATTGCTTAAAATAAGTAAATGTTTATGATATAGAATTAATGTATAAAGACTAAAATTTAAAATTAATTACGTTATTACATTATGTAATTACATTACATAATTACATTATTAGAAGCACAAATTATAAATAAAATTTCTTATTTAGGAGGAATAAGATCAGGGAAGTTTTCCTTGAAGATTGCAATTGAATTGGTCTAAGAAGCATAAAAGTAGGATTCAAATAGTGTTGTATTGTGGTAGAGGGATGCATTCCCAGGATAGGAACAAAGGAACAATAACAAGGTTTATTTGGGAGACAGTAATAGGAGTACGAGTAGTGAAGGGGCATAGCCATCTTTATGCTTTAATGATATTACACAGTTTGAGGGCTATATCATACTTGTTCATCATCAGTTTGTCAATAGTATAGCACTGGGGTTGGCAATGTATGGCTCTTGAGCCATATCTGGCTCCACCTCCTGACCTGCCAGTCCAGGCAGAGCCCCAGGATGTGCCCCAGGGGGGCCCTTCAGCCCCGCCCCATATTCCTGTGCCTTTGACCTCCATCCTCCTCCTTCTGCAGGTGTTTATGACTCTCAGGGCCAAAAAGGTTGCTGGCCATTGGTCAGATCAATTGGAATGGTGAAAATAGGAGGGTAGTATAAAAAGGCATTACGTTGTTGATACAATAATAAAGGAAAATGGCAATAAAACCAAAAATGTGGTGCTCTCACAAATAATAAGGAAGGAATCATGATACAATTTTATATTGAAAGCCATTGTGTGAGGTATGATAGACTTTAGGAATAGTAGATTTGGGAGGGGGAGTATATATGTGTGTGATGATTATCTTTTAGACATTTTGAGCCTCAGTTTTACTGATAGAGATGACCATAGGCATGTGGAAATGATATTTTATAGCACCAAAGGAGAGTAGGACTAACCTAGAAGAACTGGTTTAAATGGGAGTCCTCTATGGATAGGAATTTGAGCCATATGAAGAAAACAGGAAGAGAAGAGAAGCTCAGAGAATGCCTGTGATTAAGGGGACATAAGACAAAATAGGAAACAAATTTCATTCCTTGTGATTTTCAAATCATTATTTCTTGTTTGACTTAATAAAAGATTTCCCAGAAGCCTTCCTTTGTTTTGTTTTGTTTTGTTTTGTTTTTTTTTGTTTTCTTAAACCCTTACCTTCAGTCTTGGAGTCAATACTAAGGTTAGGCAATGGGGGTCAAGTGACTTGCCCAGGGTCACACAGCTGGGAAGTGTCTTGAGGCCAGATTTGAACCTAGGACCTCCTGTCTCTAGGCCTGGCTCTCAATCCACTGAGCTACCCAGCTGACCCCTAGAAGCCTTCCTTTGTTAATGCATAAACATCTTTTATCAGAGGTTTACACATGAGGACTATATGTTAAGTGTAAGATTATATCTAATGCTACAAGGCCCTAAATATCTTTTCATGATGTTAGAGTAGTTATCTGTCTTGGGTGCTTTGCTCTCACTGAGCCAAAAATTCCTTCTGATCTTATAGTCTCTGCTGGCACATTCATCTTTTTAGGATCAATTAAGTTCCTTTGCTTCAGTCTAATAGGGTGCATCAGTCAAAACTTTTCTGGGATAAGAGCAGTCAGCTCTTTAGTTATGCACTGTACCTTTTCTAACAGAGCTAGGCAGCAGTACCCCAGTTGAAGTGATTTGATGTCTTATTTTGACCAACAAAAACCTGACTTTAACACCCCCCCCCCCAAACTATCCATCCTTTGTGGATATTGTGCAAAGGTAAGATTGCATAGTGTTCACTTCCTTCCAAATGAATTGTTGTCCCCTTACATATAAGTACTTGTCAGGATTTTAGTCCTTAGGGGCCTAGTATTTGGATCAACATGCTATCTCTTCCTTAGCCAATCCCATTGCTGTGGGACAAGGGGAGGGTGGCTCTGAGTTATGCTAGTAGGAATCTTTTATTCTGAACCATGTCTACCTAATCAGTTCTTCTCTTTCTATCCATTTTAACTCATTACAATGAAGAAACAATAGCTTGAGTGAGTCAGAGGACCAAAGAGTTTTTGTGTTTTTTTTTCAGTATCCGATTACTTGATTGAAATTATTAGGAGTGGAAGAGCCAGTGGAGGAGCAAGAGGTGCCATATACAGATGTGAATAGACAAAAAAGATGATATTGTCAAGTGTATATTTAGAGGGCATAAGACTAAACCACAAGGAGAATTGTGTTTTTTTCCAGAAACAAAGACAAAGAAGAGACAATTTTGAGATCAGAAATACCTGAGTTAAGGGAGATCCTTCCCTTTGGAATTGAATATAAGAAATGAGGAATATAGTTAGTGAGGCAAAAGCTAATAGAATGGGATTAGGGGTGTCAACTTATAAAACCTCGGACCTGTTAGGTCTACATAAAAATTTTAAAAAATAATAAAGAGTGAGGCATTTATTCAGGGTTGAGGAATTGCAATTTGGAACATTGCCTTATTCAGACAGGAGTGCCCTAGGAGTAAAGGGACAAGGGAGTAGTTATTAGGCGTAGTTCTGGAAAATTGCAGGAGGGGCAGGTAGGCTGGATTCACGAAACTGCTGGTCTGCAGGAGGGGAGTATTGAAGAGTTACACAAAAAAAGTTGCAGAAATGTCCTTGGGGTAGCTTTGCCAGGGCTTCAGGAACAGGGGGCCTTTGGAAAATGCTGGGATATGTGTGGATTTTCTTGGAGGCAATTAGAAACTGCTAGTTAGAGAAACATTGGGGCCCCAGGGTTTCCCCAGAATTTGACAGGAACTAACAAAGTTAATTGAATAATAATAGCTTACAGTAGCATAATACAATAATAATTTTCTGAATTATAGGCCACATTTCTCATAGCCTTGTGAGGCAGTTAGTAGAAATACCATTTTATAGATGAAGAAACTGAGACTTAGATGGATTAATGTGCTGTCATATCCAAGTGTTTTTAGCAAAGATTTAAACTTAAGTCTCTTTCCTCTGTTCATTACTTTCAATTTGTTTTAATTCTAATGCCTTCCTCCAATTGATTTAAAATGTAATCTGTATGTAGATTGTTGGTTCTATTCTGATACATGCTGTCGCCTCCCTTAGATCTTGAGATCCCTGAGAGTAAGGACTATGTTTTTCCCTTTCTTTTATCCCCTATGGCTGATCACAGTTCCTGAAACACAGTAGGTACTCAATAATATTTTTATTGACTGAATTCAGTAAGGGTTTACAGTAGTATAGAGAATGAAATAAGGTGCCAATAAGTTCCTTGGGGATTACCAAATATTCCTCTTTTCAGCCAATAACCTTCTTAAATATGTTTCCTCTTTTTCCTTTTCTCCTTCCAACTGGCTATATGTTAGAATTATAGCTAAACACTCTGGCAGAGCTGCTATACCTTTTCTGACCTCAACCTAATCTCCTCTCCTTCATGTCATTTGTAACTTCTATTGTATTTCCTCTGTTTTGTAGGCATTTTAGCTTTTAATTGTTTTTTAATGGTTTCTTATGTACACAATGGAATTTGAGGGCAGTTTTGTCTCCTTTTTTTATACATATATCACAAAATATTTAGGAAATATTCATTATTTAATTAATTGATATAATGGAGGAAGACCTAGAATGGCACTTCATTGAGAAATATCAAATATAACGGTAAGGTGATTCAAGATTGTGCATGTAAGAGACATTTTAGGAATATTGGCCTAGTTACAATTCTACCTTGAAGAAGGTACTTGTTCTAAGCCCCAGGCACTATGCTTCCTTCATTTTGTATTGCAAAAGTCAGCACTACTGTGTTGAAGGAATAGAAAATATTCTTAGGGTTTCAATACAGAAACTTAAGAAACCAATTTGGAAAAACACAGAACTACTAAAGTAGTCAGAAAAACCAAGTCTTTAATTAGGAAAAAGATAGGTCCAATAATTGGCTACTATCATAGAGCCAAATACAGAGTCAAAACTCTGGGCCTCTGGCTACAGTATCTGTGAAGAATCAGATTCTCCCTAGATCAATAGAACTTGGGAAACTTATATAACATTTGGGGAACCAAGGACCAGGAAATGTGATTGATTGGCATTACCATGGCTACATGGAAATGAGAAGTTCTAGGCAGGATTATCAGGGAGAGGCTGATGCTTTACAATTAATACAAAAAGGAAAGGTCCACTACTTGGGAGTAGACTCTGATACAATGGGAGAAACTGCTAGGACAATAGGGTACTTTACATTGATTAAGTCTTTTAGTCCCACCTGAACTTGGATCATCAAGTATTTTTAGGTCTATTGTTCAAACTGAGATGGGTGAGGTTGGGACTATCCTGGTGTTGAGTTCTAAATTGGGGTTCCCAAAAAACTCAATTGATAGTTAATAAGGAATGTCAAAAGGAAGTTTAAAACTTGCACATTAGCCCTTGATTTGACATTGCTATTTGTAATATTGCTAGGATAAACCTTGGCTTTTGCCACTTGACCTATATTGATAAAAATCTCATTTTCTGACTAGAAGTTGTTGGCTAATTTAAATGTTGGCTTTTATAATCATATAAAGTTGTTGAACTTTTTTTATACTACAATAACTTTGTGACATGGTTGAAGTGGTGGTGGTAGTGGGGAAGGGAGGTATTTCTGGCAAGAATGGGGATTCTTGGGATTAGAAGAGGTCTTATATGTCGTATAATTTCTTTCACCTGTACTTTTTCTCATGTTGATTTTTTCTAAAAGTACAATGATGTGAATAATTTCAGAAGCAAGTTTCTTTTGTGAAAATTGGTCTGATGAGGACTGACAACAGTAGGTCAAGAATTACCTAGATGCCAGAGTAAATTAAGAAATTATTAGTATCTCTTGAAATGTTATTTACAAGACTTCCTAGCTAAAGAGCAGGATTCTACCAGAAGCTCTGAGTTATGATTTTAATATCTTTCACAATAAGAATTTTCACACAAAATAAATTCATTGTATACATGTAGTAAGATATTTGTGATTGGCAAGTGCATTTGAGTCCTAAATTGGCTATTTTTTAGAATGAAAAATTTTCTTCCTTTGTAGTAGTTTTAGTCAACCTGGGATTAATGTTCTCTTTAGAAAATTTTGTTCTTTCTGATGCTTATTTTAGAATTATCAACCCTACCCTGACTCACACCCCCTACCATGTCTTGAACCTGGGCAGCATATTAGTAAGGGATTTAAGACAAGCTCTGGCAAGTACTTCCCAGGATCTGGCAAGGGTAAGGTTAAATCCCCTCCCCAGCTAGCTAACAAGTATCTAGCCTGTTAATTAGGCTAATTAGCACCTGTTCAGGACAAAAATGCACTCAAGACTATTGGCTGTAAGTAGCTGATTCCCTAGTGAAGTGTATAAAAGCCCACAGGGGAGGTTTTTCCAACTCATCAGGAAGCCACACTTGAGCTTTAAAAGGTTGAATTTAGTAAGATTTCTAATCATAGGTGTCTGTGCTATCTTCATATATATCACTCATATTTTATTTTCTTCCATTTTGTTTCTTCATTGGTATGTCCTATAGCATTTCAGTTTGTGGGAGTCTACAGATTTCGCTTTTAATTTGAATAGTTCAGGCATCACTAATATCAACATGGAAACATTCTTGGAGTTTGTGCCTTCTGTGTATTTCTTAGACTCATGCTGCTCTGCCCTTCTGTAGAATGGGAGACAGTAAAAAGAGGTTTTGAATTTCATAATAAAGGGAAATCAAGATTATTTTATATTTAGGCCTGGGAGCTTAACCTTAATTCCTTACAAAATTATAGACATTTTTACTTATGGGATAGTTAATGAGAATTTAGTCTGGAGAAAATTAAGAACCAAGATGATTTCAGAAAAAAACATATTGCCCAAAAAAGCTGCTTTTTTTCTTTGTCAGGGTTGGGATATATGTCAGAGATTTTTAATCCTTAAAATCACTAAACAAAAAACACAAATGCCATCTAGCTTCCTTTAGAAATAATGTATTTAATTCTTAGATCTACTTTTTATGAAAGGTACCAATAATGGTAACTTATGTAGGATGGGAACTGGAAACCATGCCATCTAGTACTAGTTGAAGGACTTGGGAAGATTAAGCTTAAAAGAGTTAGAGTCAGATACTTGAGAGCCCTCTACAAGTATTTTAAAGAATGTCACTTGGAAGAAAAAGTAGATTTGTTAAGTTTTACCTTTAGACAATAGGTAGAAGTTCATAATGTATAATTTCAATTGGAAACTGATACTGGTAGCTTCAAGCTGAGCCTGGACAACCATTTGTCCTGATATAGTTGCAGTTCTTCTTAATGTAGAAGTTGAGTTTTGTGCCTCTTTTAGGGCTTATTGTCCCTAAAATTCTTTAATTCTGATCCATTCCTCTTTCTTAGCTCTTTCTCTTTCCTTTATACCTTCCCCTTCCTGTTTCTCTCTCCTTTTTCTCCTTCCTTTATAACCTTTTTTTCCCCCTCTCTTTTTGTTTCTTTCATAGAAGTAATAAGGCTAAACATTGGCCTTTTGTAGAGTCACAGGCTTTAATTCTTTTCAGAACCAATAGTATAAAGGTGTTATTTTTTGGTAACAGTAGGACTCCTATATCCACTGATTCTATGGCAAAAGATTCAATTACCTTTAGCTAACTAAAGGGGAAAAATGAAAAAAAATTGAAAAATTTGGAAAATTACAAAAAATAAAATATAAGCATTTAATAAGCTTCAAATCACCCACCAAATGTGTGTAGCCTATAACATGGCAAAGTCTGCTAAGCCCTTTTGTGATGGGGTGGGTAGGAGAGAGAGGAAAAAGGGAGAAAAGAGAGTGAGTTTTTGTTCTTATTTTTAAAGAAGACCAATGACATCACAAAATAGTGACATACTAAGGGTGAATCTTGACTTATGCATGAATTAGATTTTAGTGAGGCAGAGTTACACAGAGTCCCTAGCTTTACTCTCTTCTGGAGTGATCCAAGACCAATGGCAAGACATGAGTAAGGATTACTTGTAATGCCCTGGGGTGCTGTGGATGAACTTGGCATCTTCATTGTCTGTCCAAACTCTTAAGAACTCCACAGCACCTGTTTCAGCCACCTTCATGGCCATTGAAACTCACAGTTCTCATCTGCCTACTCCACTAGAGGAAGTATTTCACATGCTTGGAGTAGACACTATCCCAACTCACTGATTGGTTTGGAGCCCTTTCACTACTACCCTCAACCAGGTTTAGCTCATCTTTGGAGATGATTTTACCAGGTTTGGAAATATTGAGTGTAAGATGTCTACAAGACCTCTACTTTATAATGTCCAATGGGCAGCTGAAGATGTGGGACTGAAAGTCAAGAGAGTGTTAGGACTAAATAAATACTTCTGAGAATCATCAGCATAGAGATAATACTTAAATCCAAAGGAATTGATTAAATTGCCAAGCAAAATTATACAGAGGGAGAAGAGTACCATTGAAGGAACCATGAGGAATACCATGATTTCTAACCTTGGCACATGAAGATGTAGGAAAGGAAACTGAGAAGAGCATTTCAGTTGGATATGTAGGAAAAAAACCAAGGCAAAGAAATAAATTTCTTGAAAACTTGGAGAACATTAAGGAGAAATGGATGATTGCAGTATCAGTGGCTGAGAGAGGTTAAAAACAATAAGTATAAAAAGATTTTAATTTGACAAGTAAGGTAATTATCATCTTTAGAGAGATTGTTTTTGGTTGAATTATGAGGTCAAAAGACAGACTACAAAGAGTTAAGAAAAGAATGAGAGCAAGAGAGACTTATTATCCACAGACTTCCCTAGTAGTTTACTTACAAAAGAAAAGATAGAGATAGATCAAGTGATTGGTTTTTGAGCATTAGGGAGAAATGCCTATGTTTGAAATCAGTAGGGAAGGAGTCAGTAGATCCAGAAACAGTACAATTGGTGAGGAAATAGGGATAATAGAGGGGAAGTTTGTTGGATAAGGCATCATTTAGGCATGTAGAGTGTTAGCCTTGACAATGAAAACGTCTACTTCTTCATGTGAAACTAGTGAAAGATAAAATAGTGGTAAAAGGCATCTAAATGACATGAGATGAGGATTAGGATAATTTTTTTAAAAGCAACACACTCTGGGAATGACCTCAGTTTTTAAAATGCAATATAAGACAAGCTTCTCAGCTGTGAGAATTAAAAGAGGAGGACCTTGTCTTATATTTCACTTTAAATTTTATGAGACCTTTGAGGTAAGATTGGGAGAGAGATAATGAATTCATTAGAGAAGTATGAAAGGATTACCTTATAGGAGTGAAGGTCCTTCTAATGGACCAAGTTAGCATGGTTGCATGATTTTCTTCAGCTTAATTTAACAAGAATGAAGGCAGTCAATAGTGGGAAGAGTCCAAGCCTGGAATTTCAAAGGATAAAATCTTTAGATGCCCCTTTACCCAAATAGGCCAGGGAAAAGGACAATGTTTGTTCTAAACTGTTTCACCATAATGTCAAAATGAATAAGGAAGGAGAGTGTATCCATTGCAGGATTGACAGCTTGGGAAGGAACTGTGAGTAAAAGGGTAGAGTAGCAGTTAGAAGGAAAAATGGGGTTTTGAATTATAAGGTAAAGTGATAGAATGACAACAGTTTATGATGAGATTAAAGAAAGAAATTTCATAGTTATTGAGTATTTTTATAGTTAATATATATTTTATATAAATATATATTATATTTATATATTATATATTTATAATATAGTTAATGACTATCCAAAATACTAATTTCAGATCATGGACAGATCAAAGCTATTACTGTTTCCACATGTATCTATGGCAGGGTAGAAGATTAGGTTACAACAAAAGAGAAAATTTAATGATTAGGAGAATAATTAGGCAGGAAGTATTAATATATATGTAAAAGCATTTCTAATGAAGTATGAGTGTAGATTTGGATAGGAGTAAAAGCCTGTATTCTAGGCATTAAAATCAGGGAATATTCTGGAGCTCAGCAGACAACTACTACCAGAATCTTGATTAAATGATAACTGTGGATTGAATGAACCTTGAAGTAGGAGAAGTTTCTGAGTGATAATAGTTGAGGAAGAGCTTGGTAGTGAAAATGGGGAGCAAGATATGTATACTCCCCCATCGTGACTCAAATGTATGAGTAAGTAAAAGTGTGACCAGTAATGGAAAAGGTAAGATACACATTGAAAGTAGCCAGATCTCAGTGAATTCAAGAAGGGAAAAGGAGTAAGAAAAAGTTGATGATGAAAAATTTTTTTTCTAATGGAGAGGCATTCCACAGAGAGCAATAAGAGGGCTGTTTAATTTTATATCCAGAGGTTGAGAGACTGAATTGTGGGGAATAGGAAGGAAGGAGTAGTTAGTAGGGGATGGCAAATGGGGTTTGATCACTGGCACTTGATATTCTAGAATCACTGAAGTTTGACAGAATGGATGTGTTAAGTATTTTAATTATTGGATTATGATGGAGATATTTATTGGGGTTGGGTGGAAAGGCAAGGTACAACAATATTAAGGTATAAAGACAAAGAGGATTTAAAATAAATGTCTTGTTGAATTTGTTAAAATATGAAGCCAAGACTGAAGAGAAGAAAGTTAAGGTCAATCAAGTGGGATGAACTTTTAGAAATGGGAAGGATAGAATGGAGTTTTTGGTGTGGACAAAACATTAAGTGTTGGTCTAACTAAAAAATACTTAACACCAGTAAAGTCATACCTTTTGAGATATTATTGTTTAAGGACAAAGATGATTCAGAAGTTTCACTTTAGTCAATTCATTTTAATTTTCTGTCATTATTTTTGGGCCTTTCCCAGCCACCAACTCCATTTCATCCACCTCTTTGGATGAATTAGTCATTCACTCATTACTTAATCTCATTACTTTGATTTGAGCCCATTGATAGATGAAAGAGAAGAAGTTGATAAAAAAAAGTCCCTGATTTTGAAACCACACATAATCATGTATCTGTGCACAGTAAGAGTTTGACTCTTCTGAATCTTTCAGGAATTAAACTTTCCATCAATATTGCTGCCAAAGTGACTTGCTTAAAGTGTAGGTCATCTCTCTTTGCCCAATACCTGACCCCTTTCCTCCCTTTTTTGACATTTATAATATTCATGTCTTTGTGTCATTTTATCATTCCAGACTTCTTATACATTTCTCACCTCCACATACTCTATGGTCAAGTCAAGCTGCCTTATCTATTTCTCAAATTTAGTAACTATCATTTATATGCCATTTTAAGGTCTGTAAAATACTTTATAGATTTACAACTCTATTGAGTTTCATATAATACTACTCAGAGTGCTCCATTTTTAAAGACCAGTACTTATATATTTGATTCTTACTCTTCATACCCATTGGGATCCTCTATAATACTTAAGGATCTTTGGTCTTTTTTCTGCCTTCTCTTCAACCTATGAATATGATTTGGTTTCCCCTGTCCTAAGTTCTTCCTTTCCTACTCTGTTGATGCCAACTCACATTCCTACAACTTGAAGCTTGGACCTCTCTCCCTTTTTTCCTCTCCCTCTCTTGCAGAGATCCTGTTCTTTTCTCCCTCCTTTCTGTCACAGTCTTTGTTTCTCTCACTCTCCCTGTCTCTTTCCCTATCTTCTCCTTTTCCCTTTCTCCTTTTATCTTTCTGTCTCTTCCCTATCTTCTCCCTTTTTTATTGCTCTCTTATCTTAGTTTTCCTGTGTCTATCTCTGTCTCTGTCTCTTTTTCTGTCACTTTACACTGAGAAGTAGGACCAAAAGAAAGAAAGTAGGGAAGATAAAGGTCCAGTAATAATAATAATTAAAGAGAAGGAATTAATGGACATAGCTAAGAAGGAAATTGCAAAGTATAATTAATAAGACAGGACTGGTATCAGTGCGAGGTTTTTTCAGTTAAAAAATTGAAATGCAATAATGGAAATCCTGATAGAAGCTTTTTCTCAAAATATATACAGTAAATGTATATTTCACAAATGTAAGGGATGAAACATTAGCAGGAAAGACAATAAGTAACCCCAGTATATGTTTAACATTGTCTTAGATAATTTGGGTGCTAAGACCATATTTCCATAGTGTTCTTATATGAAGTTTTTTTTTTCTTTTAACAATTCTAGAAGGATCTAGCCAAGGTGGCAGATTTCAACAATTTCCAGAATTATTTTTTGAGTAAATAGTTACTTAACTCTTATATTCTTTTACTAAGATAGTAATAATTACAACATAAACTTAAAAATTTACTTTGTCAAAGTAATCAAGGCCTCTATTGACCATAGTAATGATGCTTTTTGTAGTACCATGTTGGAATTTCCATAAAGGAACTATGTTTTCATGATTCACGCCTCTTTGATTTTGAAACTTAATTGAAATAAAATTATTTTCAACTTGTAAGCATGAAATACTTTAAATAACAGGTCACCAACCCTTGTCAGATGATTAAAAATTCTTATAGTAGCAACAAAACTTGTGTAATTCTGTGGCAAATAATAGATATAATTGATCAAAAATATAATTGAGAGCATCTTGTGCTCAGTGATCATTTGTGGATCAATGACTGTTCTACCTAGACAGTACATACAGATTCTTCTATGAGGAGAGCAGAGCAGAAGAAGCTCTGTTTGCCATTCTTTTTAGGGATCTGAAGAACATATGATTGTATTGAGCAATGCTGGGAAAACCAGAGATTAGAATGACATTTATATCATGAAATACATATCTTGATGTTCTGCAAGAAGAAATAGATATATATCCCACTGATTTGGAAAATTATGAAC
>NC_058130.1:580004538-580027088 GCF_016433145.1 Gracilinanus agilis
TAAATCAGATACTTATATTAGCAATAAGGATTATGAATAATTTGATAATATAATAACTTTGGAAATGGGTTAAATATAATTGTATTTACATGGTTATTATTATACCCGCATTAATGCTATGAAATTTGGAAATACTGATTTTAGAATGGATCTTTTTAATAACCAGGGTTATTTTACATTTTGTTATGTGGTCTTTCTTTTTTTTTTCCTCAAACTCAAAAAATACAACAATAATTCCAAAATGTCTTGAGTTCAGCCAAGTTCTGTCCCCTCTTTCCTGGCTTCCATCACCCCTCAAAAAGTTTTATGGCATAGCAATTGTATTTGTGTAGGATGCCTTTGAAAACTTGTTGCTTTAAATGTCTAAATTAGTTAAGTAGGTAAAGGTGATTTATTTTGTGTTTGGAAGACTATTTTATAATTTTGCTGTATCTCTCCGAGGTTAGCATCGTTACTCCATAGTGCCCTTCCTCGTGAGTCTTATGGGATGTAACTGCCTAGCTTGCCAGTACTTATTGCCTAAATATGCTACAGTAGAAAGATAAATCATATTTATAAACCATGGAGCAAAATGTTAAAATGTTAGCTGGAATAAAAATATCCCCCCAAATAATCATTTACACACTTCTAACAAGTGCTGTCTGCCAAATATATCTCTAATTGTTGCAGTGGCTTAGAATGAAGAAATATCTTTAAAAAGGAACAAAAGGAGTTTTTCTATAATTTCTAGTAATCCCCAGACTTGCTTTCTTTATGTCATGAAAGTTTTTGAAACATAAACAGCATTTAGTTGCCATTGGTATTGAGTAATGTAGATTTTATTGTCTTGAGCTCTTCAGTATGTTCAAGAAAACCATTTAATTCACATTATTAAGTAGAATGTTATTAAAGAAGACCTCCATCTAATCAAGTAAAACATTTTCCATATCCTTAAGTTGTTAGTAAATTCAATATATTTTATTTAAGCAAAATCATATATACTGTATATTAACTTTTCTGAGCAATCTTTACTCAGCATAGAAAAGCCAGATGTATGGGAATTGTAAAAAATCAGGATATGCATAAAAACTGTTCAAGTGCATAAAGCAGCCCCATCTGGAAGACATCTAACAGAAATGAAGTTGTACAAAACCATTCCATTGATAATAAAGCTAATTTTTATGGGTCTGACAAGTATGTAATTATGTTCAGTGGTGCTTTTCAGATTTTATCACAGTCAATAAACCGCAGTGGTAATTTCATTCCCATTTGACATATTTACATGGAAACATTTGATTGGAGGAATTAGTAACCCTGAAAGCCTTGATAGATATGTTTTAATGATCTGTGACCTCCGCAGTCCCTCATCTGTTTATTGTTGCAACAGGCGAGAAGTCATTCCTGTGTGACCTTTGTGGCTTTGCCGGTGGGACACGGCATGCCCTCACCAAGCATCGGAGGCAGCACACAGGTCAGTAGAGCTGCCTTTGCCCTTTGGTATTTTTTCTGCAGCAAGAGCTTATCTTCTAGTGTGGAAACTAAAGCAAGTGAAATAAAATATTCCAACACAAATAATACATAGGCTCATCATTTGCTTTGCTTTATTTCATTTTTGTAAAATCCATGTGCATAGGCTCTAGAGCAAATGTTATTTGAATAAGGTAAGACTTTAAATAATCTGGTTTTTGTATATATAAAAAGAGGTAAATCATATATCTGAAGGATAAGGTGTCTCTGGTAAATTAATATTAAATAGAAGAAAAGGCTCTTTCTCCCTTCTCTCTTTTTTCTCTCTTTCTCTGTGTCTCTGTCTCTGTCTCTCCCTTACACATACACCCTCCCTTCTTTCTCTTTCTCTCTCTGGCCTAGATCAATGAGCCTACTTTCTCCTTGGCAAGAATTTGCCTGAAGGATTCTGGGTGAATATTAGAGATTGCATATCTCTGGTTTCAGACTGAGGGGAGGGATGTAGTTTATTGCTAATATTAGATCAATTATTCTTTCAGCTTTAAAATTTCAGATGGATTTTAATGAAGATATGTAACTTTACATGAGACTTGGGGCATAGTTGTAAAGTGTGTTTCTCTTCGTAACTGGTATGTGTTCCTGTTTGCACAACTTAATTAATAACTTGGGGAAAGAAATAGGTTTCTTGGATATGAAGACTAAATAGTTACATGGCTTACTTTAATTTTTCCGAGCTCTTTTTTTAGTAACTCCTTGTGAAATGTATATATAAAGATCACTTTTTTATTATTTGAATCTTCTTTGGTTAACATGATAAGAGAAAAAGGTCCAATAAAAGGTAATCACCTAAAAATAAGCCTCCATTTACATGCAAAATGAACTTCAGTAATTGTGTCTGAAAATGCTCTGTTTTGGTGCTTTATTAATTTATTCATTCATTCATTCGTTTATTAATCTGTTTAGTTTAACTGTGATTCAAGGAAGAAAATATTTTTATCTCAGTAACATCTGTGCTAGATATTATAATCCAGAAATTTCATTGATAAAATCCACTTGATTCAAATTACTGTATAAAATAAAGGTTTATATTGAATCAGAATGGACATTGCTGTCTTTACTGAGACCAAGAAAATGAATTGTAAGGATAGCCAAACAGGTTCCAATTTTTATATTCATGTACTCTTGTCAGGATTTAATATTTATAGTGTCAAATATTGTTCTGGTATGCAGTAGACATAGTCTTCAGTCACACCTTTGACTGATCTAACTTCTGCTCTATGTTTTAATACTAAAGTTTGTCAGTTTATTGCCACTTGAGTTATGACTATTTAAATGTTAGCAGTAGCTAACCTCATCCCAACCTGGTCTGGCCCTGGAGAGCTACATAATACTCTTGCATGATACCTCTGTCAGCGTGGCGGGGCTCTCATGATCTGGCATGTGCTCCACTTTTGCCACCCCAGTGGAGACACTAATGCTGTGATCAGAGGCATTTACAGGTGATAGATCATGAAGCTTGCATCTAGCAGGCATAACTTTATATTTTATGTCAGGACCAGAGGCTCCTTATTACTTTGCTATTAACTTTATGCTATACAGGACAATGTCTCAGAGACTGAGGTATCTGTCTTTTTGGCATTTATCTGCCTCTGTGGCACAAACAATCAGAGATGATTCTTTAACACAAAAATCAGCTCTTAAGTCTATTTGCTTCAAAGAAAACATCCTGGTACAACTCAGCCTAAGCTTGGGGCTGTTATGCTGGATTTACAATATTTTTATCCTACATACATTTTTTTTTCTATGTGAGGCTTCATACACTACACTTGGAATCTATATTTCTCTGGTGTATCCCTGTTTGACATGGTTTACCCTGTACATAGAGTACCCAAGCAAATTACAATCAGGTTCGAAAGGGATAGGTATCAAAAGTGCTCTAAATGGCTTAAATAATTCCCTGCTGCAATACAAACTGTCTAGGGGCCTGACACAAAACATCTTCCATTCTAAGATTTACTTTTATCACCTGTCAGGGACCCTTGATTCAAGGGCAAGGGAGCAAATCCTCATATGTAGTTGAAGAGTCCTGCCCAGCACAATAACCCCCAATCTTGAGAAATGAGGCATATTGGTATACGCAGAGAGAGGATGGTCAGTCTTGATGAATATTTGGTGCAGAAAAGGACTCCTTCCCCTGTGTTTGTGACCTTTACTTAGTTGGTGCTTCCATCTTCTTCTTCCTTTCCTCTCAGTGGTCCATAAGTTCCAAGGCATTTTTATAATTTTTTTTTTTTTAAGTAGAGGTCAGTAACTTTTAAGGAAAACATTTTTTAATTGAGCACTCCAGTAAATGGATATATGTGTGGTAAAAAACTATGATCCAAAGACACGTGTGTGTGTGTGTGTGTGTGTGTGTATGTGTGTGTATACAGTAAATTTTATTTATATATATATATATATATATAATTTACTGTATTCTCCATCTGTGTAAATCTTTGGGAAAGCCATAATGCCACCTTCAATGGTTATATTCTTTTCTAGCTTACAAGTTATTTTAATAAATGCTTTTCATCCTGAATTTAGACAGTTTCTTTCTATATATTATGAGGCGACGTGGTAAAGTGAAAAAAGCACTAGACTTGGAAATAGGAAAGCTTTCATTCTAGTTCTGCCTTTGACACTTATCAGCTATATGACCACTATATGTTGGAGTCACTGAGGCAGAGTTTCTGCATCTGAAAAATGAGAATAAGAAATACCTCAAAGGATTGCTATGAAGTTCCAATGAGATGTTGTCTGTCTAAACCTTGAAACATTAAGTAACGATCAGACATTAATATTCTTACCATTATCATCAAGAGTCTTGCTGTGTATTCTACAAATCCTGATACTAATGATACTGAAATATAAATTAATAATTATTATTCTACTAATTTAAAAGTTAAGATTATGTAAAATAGTAAAATATTTTAAATGCACATTATGAGGTAATTCTCCTTATATAGTAGTAAAGAGAATAAGATGTGTATGTATTATTTGATGCCTTGTGTGGAATACTGGATAGAGAACTGGCCATGAAATCAATAAAACCTAAGCTCCATTCTGCTTTTGACATATATTGGTTCTGTTACCTTGGACAACACTTCAGTACCCCTTTAAGCTTTGGGAGAAATTACTATTCTTCTTTGGTACTGGAGCTCTCTACATCATAGCAATGATAGAAATTAACTTTGTTGCCTTATACCAGTAATGGTAAATCTATGACATAGATGTCAAAGGGGCATGGGCATGCAGAGCTCTCTCTGTGGGCACTCAGCTCTCTTCCTCCCCTCTCTCCCAGATTTGTTAGTAGTAAGGCAGAGGGACTCTGGTGGAGCTGTTCCCCTCCACCTTTCCACCATGCCTGATGACATTTTTTCACATCACCTGTCCTCTGCCCAGCAGCCCAATGGGAGAGCTTTCTTCATCCCATGTGTGGCATAATGGGTAGAGCATGCCCAGCATGTGGGAGGGGAAGGGCATGTCACATGATTTGGGGGGGGGGTCACTCAATCTCTAAATGGGAAACATCACTTCCTTATAACTTAATTCAAAGGTTCATTAGTTTAAATGAGGAAATACTTTTATTATAAGATAGTCTTAACTTTTAGCTGGTGTGGCAGATCTTATTAATTGAATCATCTGCTTTGGATTCAAGATATATAAGAAGGATGAAATGTCTATCAGAAGAAAAAAAAAATCTGTTGGTAATAGAGCCTACTTTTATGGTTTCCACAAACCTAAGTCAGTGTTAGATCTTATCCTCTGCTTTTTTTCATAATCAGTTCTTTCATCCACTTAGATTGCTATCAACTATATTTAATAGTAGCAAAGTCAGACCATAAAATTTTAAATGAGACAAAAGATAAGGTTATTATCATGTGTTGAAAGGAACAAATGAAAGTGTCTACATTTCTTATGAATCTCCAGCTTTATTAGATGATATTTTTTTGGTCATGAATCAAGATTATAGTAAACTGAGTCTGTTTCAAAGGATCATGTTGACATCTTTAATTTGTCTTTTTTACATAAAAGTATATAATTGCAAATATTTAGTAATGACATATAATTTTACAAGTCTTTCATCTTAAAACTCAGCCTGTGTTTTGGTCAAAGTTTACATCTTTTCTTTTTAGTAGCCTGTCATATAGTAAGTGCTTAGTAAATGCGCATATATATAAATATATATATATATTTATATATATATAGTAAGTGCTTAATAAATGCATATATTTGTGCATGAATTCATTCATTCATGTCAAACATGAACATTAAACAGTTAGAATTATGTCAAGTACTATCCTTAAATGATATTTCCATTATAAAAATGTTATAAAAATAATGAAGTTCACATGGAATAACTATATTGAATTGTTTTTTAAGGCTCTGTATTAAACCTCCAAACTAAAAACATTTAGTCTTAAGAATGAAAATTTGAGTGGTCCCTTAAGTTATACCATTTACTTAAACAATATAATACATAAAATTATATATTTTGCTCAGATCCCCTCCCAAACCATGAATAATGGATGACATAAGGAAGGATTTCAGCTCAGATATTGTACACCTAAGCAATTAGAATAAACAAGTTAGCAGTGAATTATGGTGCTCTAATTCAGTCAAGCATGAAGCTTTTTGTAGTTTATGGAGTCACCAGAAAATTTTATTGGAATTATAATCCCATAATTCAGAATGCTTCTATTTTTTAATTTTATATAATTCAAGAGCAAGACTCATAATCTATACTATATACTAAAATTTTAAAGGTTCCTTGTGCATCTACCTAGATTACTGCTATTTATTTCAGTTTTTGCACATTTCTGGATACATGTATATACATATATACATATATATATATCAATCTAATAAAAATTAATAATATATGTGTTTTTATTAAGATGACTGCTTCACTTTGTGTTTCTATTTCTCATGTGAGCTGCACTTTGACTTTTAATATGCAGTTAAATTACTCAGCATTCCATTTAATGAACAACTCAGTTCCTCTCTGTGACCAAAATGTGTTTGTTTGCAAGTATATTTATTTGTGTGTTTTGGTACACATGTTAAACATTTGTAGCATATTCAATATATGAACAAGTTGATATTACTTTTTTCTATTCAATTATGAAGTTTCTCTTTTTCTAGAAAAAAGTATAATCACTAAAGAAGTAAATTTTTTCATGATAACTCAGTAAGAAAAAAAAAAGAATAGTAAGCATTTTTAAGGCATTATCCATTTGGATGACATGATTTTAAATACTGATTTCATTTACTCAGAATAATGTTTTTTGTGATAAATATATATTCCAGCTATAATATTCCTGTGTCACATTCTGCCTTTTTCTTTGTGGCATGTAGGCATCAGAATCTGAGAAGTTTGATGGCAGATGAGGGACAAATAGTAACAAAATTATCAAATGCACTTTGATAAAGTTTTGAATATTACTGTATTAAGAGAGTATACCTTGTTTGCAATCGTAGAATTTAGAGAATTATATAGTCATAAACTCAAAGCAAGTTAAGAGCTGGAAGGGCCTTCAGATATTATTCAGGTTATAAAATTTCAGGCAAGAAAGCAGAGCTCTTAGCGAGGTCATCATTACTGTCGATCCAATGTGTGAGTTTCAGAAGGTAAAAGCAGATTTGGGAAAAAAATTACTTCTTAACATGATGATGATGAACAGAATTTGGATTTCTTTAACACTTCTAATATAAGAATGGTAGACTTCTAATCTGTCAATAAATCAGAGAAAAAATACTTTTGGACACTTTCAAATATAACTTAAAAAAGCCTCCAAATTGAAAAGGAAGGAAAACATTCATCCAATTAGCTAAATATATGGAGAATATTTATAAAATAGGAAGAACTACAGTAATAAAAAGAAAATTCTGTAAAACAAATTCCAAGAAAAAAATTATCAATAAAATCCTTGGCCTTTAATTTAGATACATAGACACATATATTGTGCATAGTATAAAGTTGAAGATTCCAGTAGAAAAAATGCAAATTTAATTTCATAGATACAGCTAAAATTTGTTAGAAATAAAAGATGTGATTGGAATATAAGTCTTGAATGTAATTTCTTAATAAATAAGAACCAGAGAGTTGTAAAAAGATACAAGATAGATTTAATATATTAATAAGCCATTTAAATTTGGCATTTATTAACAAAATAGAAATTATACTAATGACATTTAGGATAAAATCAATGTATAGACAGCTGTTTATTATATGCCAGTCACTGTGTTAATTGCTTTAGCAAAAGAAAAGATATTATTTGCACGTATTATAAAACATTTTTATAGAATGAAGACATAGATAAAGTTGTTTAGGATGACATGGAAGTATACATAATAATAGATAATTTCATTATCCTGGTATCTTCTAAAGCTTTAAATCACCACTAAATTGTTGTGATCTTAGACAATTCACATAAAAAGATTTAATTTTATTATTTGTTGTTGGCTTTTCCCAAATTCAAATGGAATACCTTGGAAGGAGATGAGGTATCCCAAACCCTACCCAAAGCTTTTCAGACAGAGGCTGAATGATTATTTGTTGAAAGTGTAATAGAACTTTTATTGTCAAAAAATAAATTTCTTTAGATGGCCTCTGCTGTTCTATATATCTTTATGTTTCTAAGTAATGTGAAACATTGGTTGTAGCTGGATCATGAAAATACCAGGCAAAGGAGTTTACATTTTGTCCTGGTGAGTATATGGAATCCTGAAACCACTTTGTGCTGATATTATCAAACCTGTGTCTCTGAAAATATAGTTTTGGAATGCCATGAGAAGAATTGATTGGGGCTATTGGTAACAATTAAGTCCATATTGCTATTACATAATAACCACAATTTTTATCTTGGTTGAGAGTGATGCTGATCTGAATTAGAGTGGCATATTGGCACATAATTGCAGATGGGGTTGAAGATGAGTAATTGAATTTTTATAGAAGAAAATATTTGGTGGTGGCATTAGTACAGTTTTTCAACAGTTGTACAAATTGAATCCAGATTATAAAAGATCAGAAAACATGGTTACTTATTTGTAAGGGGAAAAAAAGTCAAAAGAAGAGGAAAAATATTATGGGAGTGAGTAGGAGAGATGGAAGTGTGTCAATTCTGTTTTAAAGTTGAAATTATAAAACAACTGAAATTACTCCAATCACCCTTTATAGTTTATTCTAGTGTTGAATTGCTTTAGTCATTTTAAAGCTTAAATAAAAACCTGATTAAACTGTGACAGCAGAAATTCTGTCTTTTCCTTCAAGGAGAAGAAAAAGAATGCTTCAGTTTCTTCATAATAATATACCTTCTTATAACTGCCACCTATTAGTTCTTGCTTACTTTTCTGAGGTCAAGTAAAATAAGTGTAATAATTCCTCTTTCATATGATAACCTTTAAAATATGTGAAAAAAGCAATCATGTCTCTCCATTCCTTCTTCCACAACTTAAACAATTTTGTGTTTTTATAATGGTATTTTATAGATTCATTTTGCATTTTTATCTTTCTTTGGCCATTGTCTATTGTTTCGGCATCTTAAAATAGTGTCTAGAATCACATTACTATGGATGTTGCCTAGAAAACCTAGTGTACAAAGACATCATCACCTCTCATGTTGGTTTCTACTTCTGTACTTCATATACCGGTGACAAATAGCATTATTTTTTTGTCTGCCTTTTCATACTGAAATTCATACCATGTTGAAATTATAGTCCACTAAAACTCCCAGTCACTCTTCTCCAATCCCCTACCCCGTCAATGGTCAGTTTTCTAGGTATATTACCCTCTATTTTCTCCCTGTGAGTTTTTTTTTTTTAATCTTAGTAAGACTTGATATTAATCCATTTTAAGCTTTTACTTACTGAATTCATTCCATTCTTTCTCTTAGTAAACATTTTTTCCTAATTCTTTTATTACAGATGTTAAGCATTACCCCAGACTCATAACCTCTGAAGATTTGATATGCATTCATTTATATCTTCCTCTAAATCATTAGTGAAAATATTGAACAGAATAGAATTCAAGGAAGGATCCTTTGACACTTCTCTGGAAACCTAGACATAGATTTATCAGTCATTACTTGGATTTGCCCAGTCTACTAATTCTAGCTCTTCTTAACTGTACTTCATTTTTCACATATGTAAAAATTTATTGTTCAAACCTTTCTTAAGTCTAAATCTCCATTAATCTTTCCTTATATGTACTATTGTCTATTCCTTTGATCATTTTGATATTTTCCATTAAAGCCACCAAAAATCTTGAGTAGTTGCATTATAATTTCCCTTTCTCCCTTTACCTTTAATGTCACCTGACTTTTTATGATTTTTTTTCATTTCTAAAAGGTAAATACTAATGAATATTCTAAAGATAGTTCTTTTTGGAGTTTAAAGTTTTAGACATAGACACATCCAGCCAACTCTCTGTGCCTTATCTTGTCCTTTAATGAATAATATGTGTTCTCTCTCTCTTTTTTTTAAAAGTCTTTACCATCTCTGTTAGAATCAATACTTTGTATTGTTTCCAAGGTAAGAGCCTTAGAGTTAGATTTAAGTTATTTACTCTGAATCACATAGCCAGCAAGTATCCCAGATTAGATTTTAACCCAGGACCTAACATCTCCCATCTTTAGGCCAGTTGCCCTATTGTTATTCCTATTTTTTACATTGATTTTTGTTAAACCAATGAACTTTTAATCTTAGGAGATAAGACCTTTCATAAGTCAAAGTTCCAAATGTCTTAAGGAGTCAAACATGCTGTTTTTCATTTCTGACCTAAATAATATATTCTTTCCAAAATATTTTTCCTCCAAGATATTGACTCTTATATACAATTTAGTCTCTTCCCTCCCTCTGCCCACACTCATTGTTTTTATTTTATTTTTTTTAGAATATTTTTCCATGGTTTCATGATTCATCTACTCTCCCTCCCCTATTCTGACCCTCCCCCACCTTCTGGAGCTGACAAGCACTTGGGTTATACATGTCTTATTACTCAAAACCTATTTCCATATTATTCATATTTGTAATAGAGCAATCCTTTAAAAACCACAACCCCAAATCATATACCCATATAACCAAGTAATAAATTATATGATTTTCTTCTGTACTCCCATTGTTCTTTCTCTTGATGTGGATAGCAGTTTTTTTTTTTCATAAGTCCCTTGGGTTTGTCCTTGATCATTGCATTGCTGTTAGTAGCAAAGTCTATTACATTTGATCTTCCCACAAAGTTTCAGTTACTGTGTATGATGTTCTGATTCTGCTCATTTCACTCTGCATCAGTTCATGGAGGTCTTTCCAGTTCATACAGAAATCATTCCTTATTGCACAGTAGTATTCCACCACCATTATATACAACCATTTGTTTAGTCATTTCCTAATGACACTTCCTCATTTTCCAATTTCTTGCCACCACAAAAAGCACAATATAAATATTTTGTACACACTTTTAAAAAAAATTTCTTTCGGGTATAAATCCAGTAGTGGTAATTCTGGATCAAAAGGGCTTTTTGAAGCCCTTTGAGCATAATTCCAAATTGCCTTGCAGAATGGTTTGATCAATTCACAACTCCACCAGTAATGCCTTAGTGTCTCAATTTTGCCACCTCCTCTCCAACATTTATTTATTATCTTCCTTTATTGCCATATTGGCCAGTCTTCTAGGTGTGAGGTGGTACCTCAGAGTTCTTTTTTTTTATTTTTTATTTTTTAATTTTAAACCCTTAACTTCTGTGCATTGACTTATAGGTGGAAGAGTGGTGAGGGTTGGCAATGGGGGTCAAGTGACTTGCCCAGGGTCACACAGCTGGGAAGTGTCTGAGGTCGGATTTGAACCTAGGACCTCCCGTCTCTAGACCTGGCTCTCAATCCACTGAGCTACCCAGCTGCCCCCTCAGAGTTCTTTTGATTTGCTTTTCTCTAATCAGGAAGGATTTAGTACATTTTTTCATGTGATTATCAATAGTTTTGATTTCTTCATCTGAAAACTGCCTATTCGTATCGCTTGACCATTTGTCAGTTGGGGAATGGCTTGATTTCTTATAAGTTTGTTTTAGTTCTTATATATTTGGAAAATTACACCTTTGTCAGAGAGTTTTATTATAAAATTTTTTCCTAATTTATTGCTACATTCAGTCTTTATAAGAATGAGGTGCAACAAAGTACAATGGAAAGATTCCAGGACTTAATTGTTAGGAAATAATCGTTTCAAATCTTTCACTGGTTTGTGACAATATAACAAAACAGTCTCTCTCCTCGTGTGCAAACTGTGGGTTATAATGCCTAGATTATGTGCCTCCACAGTGCTGTTGATAATAAGGGTTTAATGAGTTAATGTGTATCAAATCCTTTATACAATACAGTTGAGCCGTTTCATTAAAGTCTTGCTATTGGTCTCATTGGGAATGAGTACTTTTTTTACTATCTCCCAGTTTGGGGTGTTTTCTCTCTTTTAACATTATATTAATAAGCAAAAGGCATATCAGAATTATTATTAGTTTTTTTTCCTTCTCCTGAACCGATTTTGGAGTAATGACAAAAGAAGGAAATACTTTCTGTTGGAGGCTTTATAGAAGGATCGCCATTCTAATGGTATAGCTATGAATCAGTCCAATAATTCTGGGAATCAATGATAAATAATGATAAACAAAACAAAATACCTATTAAAATCTGGCCCAGAGATCATACTTCTTGGCATATTATACAAGTAGGTTAAAGAAAGAAATATCCAAACTACAACAAATATTTATAGCTAGCCTTTTAAGAGTAGTGAACAACTTGAAATAAAATATACTCCATTGTTGAAAGGCTAAACAAGTTGTGGTGCATGAAATATAATGGGATATATAATGGTATTTGAGATATATATATATGTATATTTTTTAAATTTCTGTTATTTAAGAAAGTGAATATGATAATTACACAAAGAGTCATGTAAAAACCTATATTCACTGATGAATCAATCAGTAAAACAATAGTCAATGGAATCAATATTTTAATTTAAAAATCAGCCTCAAAAATAATAAATAACTTTATAATTATAATAAAGAAGCTTGACACTCACCCCTCCCCAAAGAAGAGATATGAGGATCTATTTTCTTCTTTTTTTGTGACATGGAAGTTTGTGGATTCAGAATACTACAAACCTGTGGCCTTGATTAGCTGTTATTTTTGTTTTCTCTTTATGAGGAAATAATTATCTATTTGGGAAGAGGGAGGCATATATTCCAGTATATAGTAACATAAAATCAAAAGATATCATTAAATTGAAATTTTTATTTTAGTACATATTTTGGAGTTTCTCATTTAGATTATTGTAATATTTTTTCAGGCCCTTTTCATTTATTTCTAAATACTCATGACCTCATTTGATATTTTCTTGGCAAAGATATTGGAGTGGTTTGCCATTTCATTCTCCTGCTCATTTTATAGATGAGGAAACTGAGGCAAATGGTGTTAAGGAACTTTCTTAGGGTTACACAGTTTATAAGTTCCTAAAACTAGACTGACTTTAATAAGGAAAATGAATCTTTCTGACTCTAGCTCAGGCACTCTATCCACTATGCCACTCCAGAGAACAGTTTAGGTCAGAGATTTTTTTTTAATCTTTGTATTTTCATTTCCTAATACAATTTCTTGCACATAGTAGGTGCTCAATAAATACTTTTAAATTGAATTGAACATGTGGAGATTGATCCATACTGATTCAGCATCTGAATAACTAAAGATATTTTAGTTTTATCACAGTTTAACTATGTAATTGGTTAAGAGTTGATTTTACTTTCAGGCAATATATTAGCTTAATGGTTTTTTGCAATATCTTTACTAATTAAACATTTTAAGTTTTGTTAATATTGTCTTCTTTTAACTCTGAAAAAGATAATTTAAGTAGTCAAAAAGAATCTGATTCCTGATCATTTTGACCCAGACAATAAAAATTAACATAATTTATGGTGACAAGTTTACCTATAAGATTTAGAATAAGGCATTTCAAAATTTATGAGAATTTGGAGAATTTTTATCAGTTATTTAAAATGTGTCTTTATCTACACACATATTCATAATTATAAAGTTTTTATACTTTTAAAATACTCTAGAGTGTTTTTGTACATCTTTCAAATGCCTATTTGTTATTGGAATTTTCTTAAATTTTAAATGCAAACATATTTCTTATGAAACTTTGTTACAAATGTTATTTATATTCCTACCATAGAAATATTGGTGTAATTTTACAGATGACAAACTCAGGCAAATGCATAGTATCCTAATTTTCAGTCTGTTTATATAAGCCTCTCCCATTTTCTTATTATCATATGCAAATTCAATTAAAAAGCATATCAAGTAATGTCTCTGTGAGCACCAGGAGCATGAGGCAACTTTTCTAGTTATCTCTTTTGAGTGTGAGTAGCCTTAATAATATGTAGACCTTAGATTTGAATCCTATTCCTGTCAATTTATTAGCATGTCTTTTAAAATCTAAAAGCTATTCTTTGTTCCATGATTCAAATTCAAGTCTTCTGGTTGTAAATGCAGTACACCTTATTTACTCTACTAGATTGCTTCCTTCCGTGTATATAATCTTCTACATCAATGGCAATTTAAAAATAAACCTAATAAAAACTTTTTATTGCCTGTACTTTAATTCTAAGGTCTTAGAGTTCTTTCTAATGTGTTATAATTTTTTCTTAACAATGAAAAAATGATCCCCAATAAACTTTATAATGTTATATAGAAAACCCCAGACTATGTACAATAGGAATACAATGTTTAATTAAGACAAATGTTCTTGCCTTCATGGGAATTGTAATCGAGTGTGTAAATTGCAAGTACAATAGCTATAATATGTGGAATGTAGATGAGAAAATAGGAGCAAAAGTAGTCTGAAAAAAATTTTAACTACTTTGTATTTTGTCTCTCATGTAGCTATACTGAGAAAGGAATGTTAGTTTTTACAAGTATATTGATAAGTTACCTTTTATAGTTTGCCAATAGATATTTTTCTAAATTTAATTTGAGACATGTGAAGCATGATTTTAAAAAAGTTCATTGCCAATTTATAATATTTCTTGATGCATTACAGGAGAGAAACCATTCAAATGTGATGAGTGTAACTTTGCTTCCACCACCCAGTCCCATTTGACGCGACATAAACGTGTTCATACAGGAGAAAAACCCTACAGATGTCCCTGGTGTGACTACAGGTAATAGTTTGCCAAGAAACAGATGTTGAGATGATATTTTGGAAATTATTTTGGTCTCAAATAACATAAATGTATAAATATGACATAGGAATTAAGGGGTCTCATTTGACTACTTTTAACAAACATAATGATAGTATGTAAAAATACTCATTTTATTGATAATGTGGCTTAGTATTTAGTCATTTTAATACACTTTGGTTTATTTATGACCAACATACTTCAACATATCCATTTCCATTTATAATGCATTTATATGGCCTACAAATTTTGTTATTTAGAATTTATGGTATTCTATTATTCATTGCCTCAATGTGTCACTGTGACAATATTTTTATGATAAAGTGATACATTTTTCTTTCATTGTGAAACTTAGGGTCATTGAACAAAATATAAAATTTTTCCACTTAAAACCATCCTATTCTCTTCCCTTTATTCACTTCTGGTTCTATTCTTCTGTTAATGGATTAGATTTATCACTTTTTAATTAGACTTTATGTAATTGTTCAGATATAAGGCATTAAATATCCACTTAATTTTTCCTTTATGGATAGTTATGCTGAGCTCTTATCATTGATGACAAATTTAATTTAGGATATTCAGAACTTGATGCCATCCACACAATGTCACTACTAATAAGAGTATCTAGGAAACCTATCCTTAGAGACTTCTTCCATGTGCTTTTGCATTGTAAATCTTCCACGACAGTGACAAATCCCTGTAGTTACACTATGATATTAATCAATAGAATCACCAAATTAATTCTGTTGTAAATTTCAAGTAATCTCTTATGGTTTTAAAAAAAATTCTTACCTTCTATGTTCAAATTGATACAGTTTCAGTTTCAAAGCAGAAGTATCATAAGAACTAGGCAATTTAGGGTTAAGTGACTTTCCCCACTTCTGAGCTCAAATTTGAACTCAGGACACCTCTTGTCTCTAGACTTGGCTTTCAATGCACTGAACCTCTCATGTTTAGTCTTGTTTTCCTCCTTCTAGTTTCATCTTTAATCTCAGAACGATCTGACTTAATCGAGTCTTGACTAAGCCAAGCTTTTTGTAAACTACATGTTCCCTTTACTTCCCTTTTTTTTTTTTTTTTTTTTGGCCTGTGGATTGATAATGCTTATATAAAAGATTCAAAGTAGAATAAGTGAGTATTGATTTGCCCTTGTAGTGAAGAATATCTAGGTTGAAATCTTGCTTCCAACCCATACACACAGATGCATACACACAGACACAGAAGAATTGCTGGATCTAGATTGTTAGAGGTAGTTTATGTTTCATATGTAAATGATATATTTCTGATATTAAAAAAACTCATATAGCCTCTCCTATTCTTCTACCATTTTCTTCCTGAAAGTGCTTATATAGATCATATAATCCATCCTACCCTTTCTGTACATTTGAGAAATATCAACTTCCAAGCATTTTAGTGGGCTGTTGAAAGTAACACAAGTTGCTTCAGAGAGGGGACTGACTCTCAGGGTCTTATGAATTCTAATCATAATTCTTTCTACTGTACTATCTCCATAAGATTTTATGTCTTGTGTTTATTTTGAAATACCATTGTTCTTGACTGATATGCCTCTTTCCTTGGAAAAGAGAGCAAATGTTTTCATACTGAGGAGGTAACTAGGTTGTTTTGGCTTCTTTGTTATAAGTACTTATTTTTAAAACTATAAATTTTAATTGATATTTTATTTCCTACTTTACTAGAATTTCTTTCATTATCATGCATTTTCTTCTTCCCCAGAAAAGCCATTCTATAAATTAAATAATATTTTTAAAGGAAAAGAGGAAGATGGGGAAAAATATCAACAATTGTACTTTCAAAAAATCTGAAAATGTATTCAGACCTATGAGTCTCCTACCTCTGCTAAAGAAATGTGTCTTCTTATATCCCTTCTATAGTGCCTGTCTTAGTTTTTAATTTTTCAATCTTCACTGTCTAGTGTTCTGTGGTTATTTCCATTTCGATTATTTTAGTTACTGTGTGTATTGTTTTCTTAGCTCAGCTTACTTCATCATGCACCAGATAATCTTTCACTACTTTTTGATATTCATCAGTCATCATTTCTTATAACAGGCTAATTACATTACTTCCTGCATCACACTTTATTTTGCAGTTTCCCAAGTTATGGACATCCAATTTTATTCTAGTATTTCGCTATTACAAAAAATACTGCTGTAAATATTTCTTGTACATAATTATGAATTAAACCTACTAGTAGAATATCAAGGTCAAATGATATGGAGAGTTTAGTTATTTCATTTACATAATTTCAAGTTGTTTTCCAAAATGCTTATTTTGATTCAGAGTTCTATGCACCAGTGTCTCTATGTCTTACATAAGAATACTTAAAAACATTCCACAATATGTAATTGTTTCAATAAGTGTAGAAAAAGCTTTGACAAAGTACAATACTCTTTTATGCTAAAAATCCTACAAGATAAAAGCATTACAAAATGTCACAAATGGTATTTATCTAAAATGAAAACAGGTATGTCTCTACATCACAGATTTCCCAAAATAAGAGTAAAAATAGGATGTCTGTTTTCTCTACTTTTATTGATGTTGCTCAAAAACCTATTACTATAGCCAAAAGAGAAAGAAAATTAAATGCAAAAATGTAGATAAAGAGGAAACAAAAGCCATCTTTTTTAATGAGGAGATTATTTACTTAGGTAATCTTAGGGAATGAGTAAATATACTAATTGGGACTATTATTAGGTTTAAATAAGGTACAGGCTTCAAAATAAACCCATAGAAAATAAGTATCTCTCTATATTTATAACAAAATGCTGGAGGGAAAAAAAAAAGTACAAGTTAAATCCCATTCAAAATACATACATAGAATGTTTTGGGATTAACCTACCAAACACACCGAATACTTGTGTCCATTCTATTATAAAATACTTTTGTGATAGGCTTATAATCAATTCCTCAATCTCAGCATCTTTTTCTTTTTTCTAATATATATTTCAATAACCAAATCACTTGCATTTTTCTCTCCACTGAAATTCAGTCAGAAACTTTTCCATTATGATTGCCTCCTTTGTCTTTGAATTTCTTCCCCAAACTATATCTTTTTAATATATACTGTTATTCAATTCTTATTTTTCCTACCTGTTTCAGACATCTTCAAGGGAACATCATGAATTCATCAGAAACAGGTCATGCCATATTAGTGTCATTTTGGTGATTATATGGATGTGAGTCACATATAAACAAAATAGTGTCAGTCACAGGAGTGGAGTAGATGAAGTAGTCATAGGTTATAGTTTTTAAGGAAATGCTTAATTTAGTGACAAAAATAATTAAGTACCTTTGAACAAATAAGAGTTACAATTAAATAAAATAAAGAGGAAGCTATAGGCAAAAGCAAGAGAGAGGGATGAGTTTGCATAGTCATGGAAGCCAGCTGAGGAAGCTGTCAGGAATAGAAGGGAACTGAGAGGTGGTGGTGGAAGCATCCCACTTTTTAATTAGAAGATAATAACTTTTTTTTTAAACCCTTGTACTTCGGTGTATTGTCTTATAGATAAAAGATTGGTAAGGGTGGGCAATGGGGGTCAAGTGACTTGCCCAGGGTCACACAGCTTGGAAGTGTCTGAGGCCGGGTTTGAACCCAGGACCTCCTATCTCTAGGCCTGACTCTCACTCCACTGAGCTACCCAGCTGCCCTGATAATAACTTTTAAGAGAATAATTTTCAACAAAGAGCTAGGCTAGAAGCCAACTTGAAAGAGGTCAGTAATTAAGTGTCTGATGTGAATGTTAAGGCAACAACTATGCCCCTTTTTAAATTTTGTTTTGTTTTAGCCATTTAGCAGTTAAAAGGAAGGCATGGGCAAAGGATCAGTGCGAAAACTTTGTATGGGAAACCATGTGAGAGAGAGACAACAGAAAGAGACAAAAAGAGACAGTCAAGAAAAGTAAGATTCTTTTTCTGAGATAAGAAGATGGAGCAAAAGAGGTTATTTTGTAAAAATGAGTGGAATCACTTTTTTTTTTAAATGCTATGTATTGATTCTAAGGCAGAAGAGAAGTAAGGGCTAGGCAATGGGGTTAAGTAACTTGCCCAGAGTCACACAGCTAGAAAGTGTCTGATGTCAGATTTGAACCCAAGACCTCCCTTCTCTATGCCTGAATCTCAGTCAACTGAGCTATCAAGCTGTCCCTTAGGTTGAATCATTTTGAGAAGGCTGAAGAATATTTTGAACTACTCTTGGGGGATTTCGTGCTATGCCAACAATTGATGAATGAAGTGTCATATCAAAATGTCATTTTATTACAAATAGTGTTATATAAGTAAAAACTTATGGAAAAAATTGACCTAGAATAAAATATATTATTTTAAGATTATGTTTAATAGTAATTGATTAATCACTCTTAGTTATGATCACGTTTTTAATATAGTTCAAAACTCTTGTGTTAAATCAGTGATTATAGCATTCATAGTAATAGTAAATGTTACAGAGTTCAGTCTGCTGTCTCTCTTCTGACATCTATCTTTTTTTAAAGTTTCATTTTTTAATATCTAAATGCTTTGAATAGTCACCCACCTGGGGAGATATTATTACTTTTTGACACATTTGTTATGGTGGTGAACTGAGGTTACCTACTTTGGGATCCACATTTTGGGAGCTATTTTCACTTAAATTAAGGAAAGCCATGAATAAAAATATATCTTACATTTTACTTAGAATCTTCAAACAGTTGATGCCTAAAGCTGAAGTAACCCATAGAAATCATATTGTCCCAACTCCTCAATTTATAGATGAGGAAATGCCATAGTTAAGTTGGATCTTTTTACAGGAAAATTAACAGTTTTCTGTCATCTTGTCTAGTGTTCTTTACATCAAATAAAGCTTTTTCTCTTGGATACCAAATTTCTTGTAGCTCACAGTATTTTGCTCATTAGATATCTTTAATCATAGAAGTCCTGTAGTCTGTTGATTTAAAAGAAATTTCAGCTACTTTTATTGTAGAGATCAAGCTCTCAAGAATCTTCACTGTATATAGTAGCTAGGGCAATGATTTTTATTTTTTCATACCACCTGAAAACATTCTATTTAACATGCATTTAAAAAATCATATAAACCATCAACTATATATTCTCATAACAAATGAAATAATTGTACTTCAGTGAAATGTTGCATTCTTCAAAAGTGTCTTTGTATTATAAGTTACCACCTTAGGTAATTTTCATTGTAAAACATGAAGTGAATATTTAAAAATAAAAGCTTGGAAATGTGACAGAATGCATTTCAGCTTACTTCATTTCAAAAAAACATCATTTGTTTCCTTTAATTAAAAGTGATTACAAATGGAGATTCTTTAGTACTCATTCTTCTTAAATTCACTTTAGTTCTAGTTAGTCTATACTTTTACTTTTTCAGTCTTTATGATTCAGTTGTTGAATTTGGAATCAGCAAATCCTATTATTTCCTAACTGTTTGGACTTGGGCAAATCATTTAAATACATTGATCCTGTTTCTTTATAAAACAAAAGTATTCAACTTAATGAACTGTATAAAATCTCTAAAGCTATAAATTTATTATCCTTTTATCCTAAGAACTACAACTCAACTGATTTGAAAGCAGTTTTATGGTTCTAGCCAAGCTTGAAGTTGTATTATTTGCTAGGAGTTCCAGTTATTTCCCTTAGTAACATTATTTCAACTTAATCCAATGTGTGTTAAGCTTGCTTTCACTGTATTAACAAGGACCTTTCTGTTTTTTAAGTAATATTGTAGACAGTATTATTGAGGTAGCTCTGATTTCATCTATGGTCACCTGAAATCCCACTGATGCCCCTTAGATTTTCCCTAAAAGGTTCTTATAAAAATTGAATGAATTTATATGATCATGCCATTATCTTATTAATGAATATTTTTAATCATATGGATGATTAGATTTGTTTATTGACAGGATGGTTTTATTATTCAAGATAGTATTACTTTTTTTTTTTGAAACCCTTGTACTTCGGTGTATTGTCTCATAGGTGGAAGATTGGTAAGGGTGGGCAATGGGGGTCAAGTGACCTGCCCAGGGTCACACAGCTGGGAAGTGGCTGAGGCTGTGTTTGAACCTAGGACCTCCTGCCTCTAGGCCTGACTCTCACTCCACTGAGCTACCCAGCTGCCCCCTATAGTATTACTTTTGCCAATGATTTAAATTATAGTTAATGCTAGTGCAAAAATTGGTCTGAAATTAGAGACTAATATAATAGAAATTATAGTTACTAAATAGATAAAATTAATTTACTTTCATCATAGTATCAGAAGGGGAGAGTTATATCTGAAGAAAAATAAAAATCATTTTTTACAAGAACAGGATTGGTAGAATGTTTACCCTATTACTAACAACATATGAAATAATTTTGTTTCTGCAGAAAATTTTAAAATCCAGGGTTTTTCCAAATTCCACATATTTTTTAGACTTATAGAAATCCTAAGAATATAGAGTATGATCATAATTAATTTCTTTATTGTTTTATTATTTCACATGTTATTTCATTCATCATATTAGACAAATTATTGTTATTGACAATATGTATTAATGCCTTTATGACTTTGGAGGTAAACCTTTTTTTTTTTTTCCACATTTTGATTAGTAGTAATTTTACCTGACAGGAAGGAGGAGATTATTCAAATAGAATCATGTCAACTTTGTATATAGAGTTAATAATGTTCACGTAAAACAATCATGAGAAAGTTAAAAATTATTTTTACTTCAATATAAAATATATTTCTCATTTTATAAGTCCAACATTGGGCGGAAGAACCAGTAGTGATAATTATTATTCGTGAAAACATGAATATGGAAAATTTTCATAGATTTGTTTACAAAAGCATCATATAATTGGTCTTTTGAGCCTGGGGCTATTCTTCAAGTTTGCATTATTAATTTAGCCAGTGACACCTCATTCTATTTAGATATAAACATATACCCTTTTTCTAAGCAATATCTGAAATAACCAAATATCTTCAGGATTAAGAAATCAATATGTTTCATCATTTCCCCAAAACTTTTTTCATCATCAATTCTCTTCATAAAATAACATGTGACATTCAATTGATCTTATAGGACACAGTATTATTATTGTTTATACATCTTAGATTTTAAAATTGTTCATTTATTAAAAAAAAGATGATATGATATTATATTTCATTTTTATATTCTTTGGAATTCTATTACTGATGTTAAGAATTTTAAAAAATATTTTCTTGAGCAAGTTTCATTTTTAAAATGTAATTAAAAAACTTCCTCCTCATATATAATAAAAATAATGTTTTTTCTTGGGCTATATTTTCCACAAATTCTGGAATTCTTTTCTTGGCAGACAGATGAGTGGACAAATTTTTTTAATGAAATTGTTTTCCCTTTAACTTCTATTATAAAATCAGGGTTGTGTTCATAAGAGAGAAGAATGGAGGGTAGTGGTGGTGGTGATGAGTATGCTGCTGGAACAAGTGCTGGACCTGAGATTAAACCCTCATTTACTACCTATATTAGTTTATGCAAATTAAAATTTTTCTAGACCTCAGTTAACTCATTTATAAAATAAGCAGGTTGGACTATTTGATTTCTTTGGTCCTTTCTTCTTCTAAATCTATGTTTCTTTTATATATTGGTATTAACTGGTCTTTTTATATAGCTCTCATATAATGAAGCTCTTCAGGATTTAATGTGTCTTCTAAGTTATCACAAATTAAATTTAATTGAGTAGAATTAGGCTTATTGCAAAATGATGAAATAATATTTTTCAATCATACATCTTCAAATCAAAACTCTTAAAAACAGGAAACTATTTTATATATATATATATATATATATATATATATATATATATATA
>NC_058130.1:580027431-580192200 GCF_016433145.1 Gracilinanus agilis
TATATATATATATATATATATATATATATATATATATATATATATATAGTCAAATAAAGCTGAATGTACAATATCAGAATAAACAACATATAAGAGTAAAAAAAACCTCTTTAAAATAATCAGACAGCTTAAATGTTTTAATTCCCTGTTTGCTTGTTCCATCCTTTCCTTCTCCTCAATTCCTGCTTTACTCCACACAACAGAGTTAATTCAAGCAAATCTGTGATTTGTTATAAGTCGAGATCCCAGCATAGCAGTAAATCAACCCAAGCCTCCCCTTGCTCCACAAGAGGTGACACTGATTCTGCTCAGCCACATTAAGAAAACAGATTAACTGGTTGAGTTGTGTTAGGGAGACAATATGGGTTATACATTAAAGAAATGTCTAGAAGGAAGAACTTTTGTGCCTGACAGAAAGGTGATGGGGCATTTTGTTGATCAGTCCTCTTCTTGAAGAAGTTGCTCAGGATTAGGACAGAGCCTGACCATCCATGTCCCACTCATTGTTAAAGGAGTCTGGTGACATCCAACCTCTAACACACATGATGTAGTGGTGGAGTCAGGAAGGAAAAAGAGAGAACAACTGTGAGTACAGCTAATAAGTGAAAAGGACTTAAGTCTTAGAGAGAAAACCTGAATCAAAACCTAGAAAAATAAAACAATAAAGAGATGCATAAAGACAGATTAATGAGAAAAAATTTAAAGAGAGGTCTCTCAATATAATGAACAAAAATCAGACTTCTGGCCAATATGATTATATGAACTAAGATCACATATTTCCATGTTCTCACACATACTCCAACAAAACCATGAAATTTCAGCACACCTAATAATTATTTTTAAAATTTGACAAGAATTTGTTGTAGGTAATTTCTTTCATTTCAGAACTACACAAAAGGGCAGCCAGAAGCCTATGGGGCAGTTAGAAAAGAGAACAGAAGCAAAGTTAGAGTTTGTACATGCAAACAAGTTGGACAAAAGATGTATATAGCCTGAAAGGCTCTGTTCTTATGACAGAAAAATTGGAAAATTTCTCAAAGAAAACTTCATGGTACTCAGAATGTCTCAGGGTAGTAACTGTGGAAACCTCAGAAAATAACAGTGACCACAATAGTGTGACAGTGTTCCAATACTGGTACAACCTAGGTATTCAAACTACTATTGTTGGCCATGGTATCATGTTCGATTTTCATACCCAACTTGTAAAGGCAAATAAACCAAAGAAAACATGAATTAGTATGTAAAACTTGTTATAGATAAAGAGATCCCTTAAAAAGAAAAGAACAGTAACAGCAAATGGACACTCTAAGCAAAAAATGGAGGACTAGAAAAATACCTTGAAAAAAAAATAAACAAGGATAAGAAATGAAAAAACAAAATTCAAGTAGAAAGAATTGGAGAATTAAGTAAACTAAAAGAGAAAGTAGTAAATATCACCCAAATAGTAAATATCTCCAAATAGAATATCACCCAAAGAGAAATCACTGACTCCATTAACCAGCAGGAAATACAGGAAAAGAAATTTAAATGTATATAAAATGAAGAAAGTATAAGATATTATGCCAAAAAAAAACTTGACCTGCAAAATAGGCCTGAAAATTTTGTTTTCTTAAAAAATGAACCGATAATATATTTCAAGAAAAAATACTCAAAAAACATCCACATCTACAGGGAAAATGAATTCAAAATAAAGTAAAAATATAATGATATTCTACAAAAAGCAACTGCAAAATGAAAGGTCCTTGCAATATCCCAGACAAACCCAGAGTTTCCATGTGAAAGAAAAATGCTCCAAGCCTGTAGAAAGAATTTTATATACCAAGAAATCACATTCAAGATCACCAAGATAAGTCCTACCAGCTTCACTTAAAAACGAGAATTCTTAGAGTATAATATTCTAAAAAGCCAAAGATAATGGTTTGTAAGGGTCAGCAAAATCCTATAGGAGGAAATAGTAGAACTTTAATAGAATCAAAACTTTCAAGCATTTTTAATGAAAGACTAAAGCAGAAAAGGAACTTGGAAATAGTATTTCTACAATACTCAAGAGATGTCTGAAAAGGTTTGGGTTTTTTTGAGCATTTGGAAGAGATTGCATAATGATATAATATAACAAGGAAAAATAAATGTCCCTTCAGAACCTTAATGTCTTCAAAGGATTTTGAGGAATTTAAGTTTAAAAAATAACACACACACATAAAAGAGAGAATCAGGGAATGACCTGGTTATAATAATAACTAGCACTTACGTCATGTATACTATGTGCCTGGCATTTCACTAAGTGATCTACAAATATTTCATTTTATCCTTACTATGTTAGATGCTGTTATTAATTATCCCCATTTTATAGTTTAGGAAAATAAAGGAACAGTATAAATGACTTTTTCAAGGTTATAGAGACCAGATTTGAACTCAGGTCTTCATGACTTCATGCCCAATCCTCAGTATACTCCACCATTCAGCTGTCCCCTACTTCTATTTTGGTGACTTGAAGATGAGAAAGAGGTAAGAGGGTGAAAGGTGAAAGGAATGCACTAGTGTAAAGAACAGGTAATTAGTAAAAACAAATTATTTCATATAATTGAAGTATGAGAAGACTATAAAAGCATCGAGAAGAAGATGGAGAAGAGGGTATTAAATGAATTTGTGAGAATTGGTTAAGAGGGAAAAAAATTCTGAGGATGGAATAAACTTTTTGATCCTGAAGAACATATTAAGAAAAGAAAAGAACAAGAAGCTAAGGCTGTCCTTTAAATTGCCTCTTAGGTGACTGTGGAATGGCAAAACAGTTTGTGATATAGGAATGTAATGGAATATCATTTTGTATGAAAGGATGACGTGATTATTTTAAAGAATTGTGAGTGTTGAGAACTGATACAGAGTGAAGTGAGTAACATTAAAACAATTTATGTAAATTCATAAATATGTATAGAAAATCAGCTTGGAAAAAATCAGTCTTTTAATCACTTTCTGTCATGTCTTACTCCTTGTAAAAATATAGATGGATAGTTGGATGTGTGTGTGTGTGTGTGTGTGTGTGTGTGTGTGTGTGTGTGTGTGTTCTGATTCTTCATGACCCTATTTGGGGTTTTCTTGGGAAAGATATTGGTTTGGTCTGCTATGTTCTTCTCCTGCTCATTCAACAGATGAGAAAACTAAGGAAACGGAGTGAAATGACTTACCCAGGGTCACACAGCTCATAAGTGTCTGAATTCAGATTTCAAGTAATGAAGATATGTCTTCCTGACTTCAGACCTGGAACTATATACTGTGCCCCTTTGCTTTCCAGAAAAAAAAAAAACTTTGATCAATTCAATAGCAAGCCATAATTCCAGAGTCTATTAAGAAACATGGTCATTCAGCTTTATGAATTCCTTTTGCTAATTCTGCTTATTTTATAGAAAGATTCTCCTCTCTTTAAATTTTCATCGGTTATTAGTGGATGGTGTAGCAATATAGATTCCCCACAATAAACCATTGAAAAAATCATTTTATATATTTTTATGCCATGCCTCATAATATATCCATCCTCTGTCATGAGGTGAGGTTCAGGCTATGTTTTTGGTTCTGTAGATCATGATTAGTTATTGCATTGATCATTCTACCTTAGATTTTTCAATGTTGTTTCTTCAAAATGTTATCGTGTGAATTGTTCTCCTAGTTCTATACATCCAATAGTACATAAAAAGTGTCTGCCCAATTTTCTCTCAAGCTGTTGTCATTTTTGACAATCTGGTTATTATGGTTGTCTTTGCTTTAATTTATATCTCTAGTTATTAATATTTGGGGGCAGTTTTTTATATGGTTGTGTTAGCTTTTATTTCTTCCTTTGAAAAAACTTTTTCATATCTTTTGATCTTGTTCAATTTTGGAATGACTATTGTTCTTATAAATTTAAATAAGTTCCTCATATACTTAGAAAGGAGACTATTTTCAAAAGTTGCAAACACCCCCTTCCCACACACACACACACACACACACACACACACACATACACACATCATTTCTCTTTTTACCTTTTACCTTAACTTACCATTTCTCTTTTAATTTTAGGTGCATTTTTGGTGGTTTAATTTATTAATTTTATGCAGTCATAGTTTATTTTTTCTTCTTTGATATTCTCTATCTCATATTTGGTCATGAACTCTTTCCTTGTCTTCGGACCTGAAGTCAAATTTCATCCTTACTACTCTAATTTGTTTATGATGGTTTTTTTTAAATATCTAAGTTTTATATACATTTGTGATATTATTGAGCCATATTTAAAAATTAATGGAAGAGAAGAGCAAGAAAGGACACATATCAGTTAATTTTCCAAGTAACTTGTGGAATTTATTATATTTTAGGCAAGACAAAATGAATACTCGGAGTTTTAAAAGAATCTTTTTGTTTTTGCATTATATGAATGCAATTGTCTTTTTTCAAGTTTAATTCCATAAACATATGCAAAAGAAAAACAATAACCATGTTGGAAAACAAACTATTAAAATTCCATATTAAAAAACAGGTTTTTAAAGAGAATTCTGTGGACTTTTGTAATTATGGAATAATACTAAGACTCTCCAGAATGGTTTTAAAAATAAATCAGTTGTTTTAATAAAAAGATAAGTCAGAATTTTAAAGTTCAGAGTTATGAACATGAAGTGCAAGATATAGAACTTAGAAGTTACAATTTCTTTAAGTGGGTAATGAGATAAAAAAATAAATATCTGGAAAACAAATATTCTAAAGAAAAATAAAAAGCAAGAGATTTTAAAAAGCTCACAAATTCTATACAATCCAAAATGCCTTCTCTCAGAGGCATGATTATATGACATGCAGAAACAATTTAAGAATTATAGCTCTTCCTTAAGAATGTGGCTGAATATTGTATTTTTAACAATTAATACCAAAAATCCCCACCATTTTAACATAGACAACACACCAGTGGACTATATCCAAAGATCATATCTGACCGAAATCCTATAATTAGAATCCTAGATTTGTAATTTTAAAATTGATAATTTCATTAAAAATTTTACAAAAATCCAGTGAAAAGACCTTCAAATTTTATGTCAATTCATATAATTCACCATTATCATGCATTGGTTTGAAATCTGTTAACATCATATAAAAACATCTTAGAAAACAAAATAGCTTAATTTACAACTAAAAATATTATAACTTGTAAAAACGAAAATTTTAATCAATGAGGAAACATGGGTCATTAACTAAAAAAGACATTTTTGGTATTCTGGATGAAAAAAGTGAAGGAATTTTACTTTAATTATCAAAATAGACACAAGAATGATTTACTTATCAAGAAGATAAAGTGTATTAAAACCATTTTCATATTTACAGACTCCTGATTAAAAGCAAATACATTTAATTGTAACATAAAATAAAAAACAAAAAGGAATCATCAAGGACGAACAAGACATAAGGAAATAAAAATTTAGGAACAAATTAAAGAATTAAGAGAAGGGAAAAGAGGAAGAGCCAAACTTAATACTCCCTGGACACATAATTTCCTAAAAAATAGTTTTCATCTTTTGTGGGAAGGATAATACATTTGTAAGACTTAAAAATGGATATAAGTGGGAGTTCAAGAGAAGAAAGAAGTTATAAATTCATCATCATCAAGTTTATTAGTTATTAAAATAAGGAAAAATTTATCTAATAATACAATAAACTGAGAGAATAGAGTAGGAAGCATTTATGTAGCACCAACTTTGTACCAGGTACTGTTCTAAGCACTCTACAAATATTTGCTCATTTGATATTCACAACAATCATATGTTATAGGTCCTGTTATTATTCCCATTTTACATGTGAAAAAATTGAGCCTGAGAGGCATTGAATCACTTTCCCAGTATTGCACAGCTTGTGAGTGTTTTAGGTCTTCCAGACACAAGGCTTAGTGTTTCATGCACTGTGACATCTAACTTCTATTTAAAAATAAAAAACAGAGTTAAAAAAAATAGATCAGAAATTTGAAACTCAAAGAATAGAAAACAGGTGTCAGTGCAAAGGGGCAAAGGAAAGACTACTACTATCAAACATTGCCGTATGGGGGACATTTTTGTTTGTTTTCAGACAGAAGTCTTTTAATGTGTTTCTTCAAGGGGAGAATCTGTACAAGATGACACCCCATTCTCTAAGCAAAGAATTTAACTCTTAGACTTGAATTGACATTTTAGGAGATGGCAGTTATGACCACAGCAGTAGCCTGGAGCCAAGGTTGCTGGCTATAGGATTGGTGAGTGATCTCAAGAAATGCATTCACTCCCACTATATAGCATTGATCCCATTTGACATTACTTCCTTCATGAATTGCTATTTCTAAGAACAGGGCTCTACTCAAATCATGTTGAATGAAGAAAAAATGAATTAATACTAAACAAATTATTTATAGACATTGTAGTCTATAATGTTTTATAGCATTGTAGCTATAAAAATAACACATTTGAATCTAAAACAAAGACCTAAAACAAAGAACTAAATGATGTTAATAATGACATTCTGAATAACAAATACTACAAAGAAAAAATCTTAAAATAATTACATGAAAGAAGAGTGATAAAGCAACGTAACCAAATTTCTAAAATACAGATAAAAATCACCAAAGAAAAGTTACATTTCTGAAAACATACTAGGCAAATGAAAAAGATTGAAGGTTAATTAACATGCACTTAAAAAAACTAGAAAATCTATATATTTACCTATGGGGGGAAATGTGGAAATCTTGAAAATTAAAGGTGAAATAGGTAAAATGAAAAATAAAATTTCTATTAAAATCATAAAGCTTAATTCTGGTTCTTTGAAAAGCATGAAAGAATTTATTACTATTTAACTTGATAAAAAAAAAAGAGATAGGATTAAATTGCCCGAATTAAAAATTAGCAAATTGAAATTATAACACAAAAATGAAATTAAAACTTTCTACCAACAATTATAGGAAAATTGAAAACTTAAAAGAATTGTACAATTTCCTACAATAAACTCTCCCAATTAAAGGGACATTAAGCATGAATCTTGTCGTTTCAGAATTTGAAGAAGAATTAAACTTTAAAAGGACCTAAAGTATCATGAAACATTTATATATAAATAATTAACTAGTAATAAAAAGCAATGATGAATTCAAATAGTGTTTTGACATTTGGAAAACAATGATCATAATCTAAATTAAATGTTTCGATCTCATGCTTACATTGAGACAATGAGGTGACCCAGTGAATAGAGTCTTGGGCCTTGAGTCAGGAAGATATGAACACAAATCTAGCTTCAGATACTAACACTTAAATTTTCTGGCTTAGTTTAGCTGTAACATAGGAGGTATTTATTTGCACCTTCTCATAGGGAAAATGTAGTGAGACTCAATTAAAATAATATTTGTAAAAGCTTAGCATAGTACTTATACATAATAGACACTATTTTAAATGCTAACTATTATTATGCTCTTCTTTCTCCTCCTTGTCCATATCTGAATTATCTAATTTAGAGATTGTTTTATGGAAGTATATAATAGATCATTTGAAGCAACAAAAGATCTATAATGTCCAGGGAAATGATGATGAAAAGGAAGAGTAGATAGGGAATAGCATTTCACAACCTCATTATATTATAAAGTTATAATCATAAAACCATTTGTGGTCAAAAACTAGAAAAGTAAATCTAAATAAAGAAGAATCTGAAATAACTGAGCTCAGTAACCCAGTATCAAAACCTCAAAACAAACATTATTTGGAAAAGAATTCACTACTTGAAAAGAGCTACTTAGGAAAATAGAAGGCAATTTTAAGAACAGGCCAATAACATATTTTGTGCCACATTATGGTTAAAATATACACATTCCTTAGAATCAGAAAGGCTTAAGTTTGAATTGAGCCTAACAAATTTAATTAGCTTCTCACACTTCACCACTCTGTGCTTTAATTTCTCTGCATGTAAAATAGGAATAATAATCACACCTACCTCATAGGGCTGTTGTGATCTTCAAATGAGGCAACAGGTAATGTTTTTAGCAAACTTTAAAAGATATATGTGCAGTGTATATGTGTGTATGTTGCGTATCAGTCCTGTCTATTCTATTATTTTCTCACTTTCTTTTTTGCTATCAGAAACCCTTTTGATTAGAAAGTATTGCCCTTCATATTAGATCTTTTTTTTTTAAACTCTTAACTTCTGTGTATTGGCTCCTAGGTGGAAGAGTGGTAAGGGTGGGCAATGGGGGTCAAGTGACTTGCACAGGGTCACACAGCTGGGAAGTGTCTGAGGCCAGCTTTGAATCTAGGACCTCCCGTCTCTAGGCCTGACTCCCTTCATATTAGATCTTTACCCTCCCTACTGAAATTATTTAGTTTACATTTGGTGTTTATATAATAAACACTTGAATATTCTGTCATTTAAACTAAATGCTAGCTCCATGAGTGCAGAAACTTCTTTTTTTTTCAATTTATCAAAAGTCTAAATCAGTGCAGAGCACATAATAGATGTTTAATAAACACTGATTTGTTATGATAGTTTATAGTTGTTATATCTAATAGTTTAGAATAATGATAAAAATGGAAATTATGTTTGTGGGGCTGTGCTGAGAAAACATTAATTTATTGTTGGTGAACTTATGAATTGCTCTAATCATTCTTGAAATTTATTTGGAATTATTATTTTAAAAGTGACTACAGTTTCAATATTTTTGACCCAAATTTTCTATTGTCTGCCATATTACCCAAGGGAGTCCAAAGAGAGAAGAAAAATGGTCCCACATATTCCAACATATTCATAGAAGCCCTTTTTGTGATAGCAATGAAGTTATGACAACTCACAAGTATTTATTTAAAATTTTATAAACAAGGAAAATAGTTAAATAAATTGTGGTACATGAATGTAATGAAATATACTATAAAAATGATACATTAAGAATTCAGAGAAACATAGGAAACTTCAAAGAATACTCTGGGAAAAAACAGAATTGTGAAAATGATATGTACAATGACAACATTGTAAACAGACATTTAAAAAAAGTAATTGCTGAATTATTGCAATGACAGACCTTGTCCCTGAAGCAAGATCAGAAAACAGTCCACCTCTATTGCACATAATTTTGTAGATTTGGAATATTATCTATCTTATAGGACATTGTTGTTGTATTTTAGTTTGCTAAGCTGATTTTATTTCCTCTTTTCTGATATTTCATATCACTGAAAAATTGTTGAAAAAGAAAGGGAAATATTCTGAAACAAATATGACAATAAATAAATATGACAATAAAACAGAACTATAGTAGTAAGAAATGTAAAACCCTGTATTTGCATTCATAATATTAACTACCTAGTTACATGAAGGCAGTATTGCTGATATTCAGTTTACTTTTAAAAGGGTAAGATATTTTAGTAGATAGCAAACTTATTGGTTGACAATGTGATGTATCTCCCAAAAAATTTAATGTACATCTTAATATCTTTCAGAAGTATGCTACCCAGAGCAAAAGTCAACTTTGTTCCATTAGACCACATATTTTGTTCAGTTTGAGATATTACCTTTCTTAAACTGAGTAGGAAGAGAATACTAAAACTAGGTTTCAAAAGACAAACCTATGCCAAGATAAAATTGTTTTAATAAATTGAACTATTTAAAATAAAGAGTAGGTTTAAAGGGGCTATTATCATTGTCTTTACACATATTTAGAGGGCTAGTTTTGTGGGAAAGGAATTAGATTTGTTCTATTAACCCAAAAGCTTGTTTTTATTATTCTGGATATCATATTCATGCTTTTGAGTAAGACTTAGACCAGTTGACTACTTATATCACCTCTAATATTCTTTGATTCTAAATAACATTTCTCATAGATTTATAGACTTATTTTAATTTTAAACTATAATTATAATATAACTTCATCTCATGTTCATTCTCTATAGAAATTTTAATTTATACATTTTAAATTTTATATTTTAATTTATATAAATTTTAATGCAATAGTTAGAATTATAAAACTTATTAATATACTTTGGATTTTACAAGTCCAACAAAATAGACATCAGCTGTTCACAATCCCAGGCCTACAGATATCAGTGTCCCCATTTTCTCTTCATGGCCTTCTTCCAGTATCCGTATTCAGAGTGCAGGTAATTATTATTGTGCTTCAATTTGAGTTTGTATTTGAAGAACCAGTAATTTAGGGATTAGAATACATAGATTCCAGTCCCAAATTATGTTCTTAATTTCTTTGTGTTCTAGAGCAAAGCAGATGTTTGAAGGAAGCCCAGTAAAACGTAAACTCCCCAAATGCAGGGACTATATATGTTCTAGTCTTTGTGTTTCCTTCAGATAGCACACTCTATCTGGGCACACTCTAGTCACTCAGTAAATGCTTATTGAATTGAATTGGAGAGCCAGTGGGCTCTTGATATTTATAGATTTCTAATTTGAAGTTCTCTACACCTGTCAAATCACAGGTCTGATCTATTCTTATACCGATATTTTTCTGAATATTGAATGTAGTAAGAATAATTTACTATCAGAAATGCTTTTGCCTTGACTGTACCTGAAATGCTCTCTCTCCTCACTTTTGTCTTTCCTATCTAACTTCATGGTTTAGTTTACATCCCACCTTTTACAAGAAGCCATATTTGGAACCTACTCTTCCTCAGGTTCCTCTTTTTGCCTTCTGTCTACTTTGTACAAGTAGTTATTTATATATTTCTCCCACAGAAGAACATTATCTCCTTGAAGGCAGGGGGTCAGTGTTTTTTGTCCTTTTCCTTTCCCCTTTCCTCTCCTTTCCTTTCCTTTCTTTTCCCATTTAGCACAGTTCCTAGCATGAAATAACTGCTTTTCCAAATGCTCATTGGTTGACTGAATAACTATATTTTGTCATGAAAAAAACATTCTCACTAAACTTCAAGCCATATAAAATTTTCCTTTCCTTCTGACTATTCATTGCAGATGTCATCACGTAGATTTTTTTTAAACCCTTACCTTCAGTCTTGGAATCAATATTGAGTATTATTTCCGAGGCAGAAGAATGGTAAAGTCAAGGTAATTGTGATTAAATGATTTGCTCAGAGTCACACAGCAAGGAAATGTCACAGTAGTTTCAGCTAATGCAGAGTCTCAAGTTAAGGAGATAAACTCCACAGAGGCTTATTTTCTCTCTTTTGGATGGTCCTTCCAGGGAATTTACATTTTCCTTTTGGCTTCCTATGCATATTCACAGGTCATAAAATTTCAGCCAATACTATTGCCTTGTAGCTAAATAATAAAGTGAAAATTAGGAGTTTGCCTATTTCATTTACGAAAAACAAATGAAAAAAGTAGATACAAAACAACAAAGTGATTTTTTAGAAGAGACATCTTCTGTGTACTGGCAATTGCCTATGAACCATTTAAAAGGCTAGGGGAAATAGTGACTAAGTATGAAGAATAAAAAAGTAGAATGAAAAATTATCTAAATAAGTATAAAAACATTTAAAAATGGTCTTCTTTGAAATGAAGAACCACCTGCTTTTTTGAATTTTGGAATCATAGGATTTTAGAGTTTGAAGATACTTTAGAGAGCATCTGTTATAACCCAAGATGAAGCAACCCAGATTCTGATTGAGACCACAAAATAACAAAGCCTTGGCATGAACCAAATGTCTTAATCCAGTTATTTTGTTTCTACTTTTGGGTGCTGCCTTCCATTTCATTTAGATTTTCTAATAGTAGAGTTTATTTTCAAATTAATACTTTGTTTTTTTTTATATAGACTTCTAAAAAATTGGTGGCACCTTTGTATACAATTTGCTGGGTGTTCATTTATTTATTTGCCAAGCTACATTATCATATTTCATTTGTATAACATTCCATGCTTTGTTAATCTTTATCTCTTAATTAATTTGATACATTGAAATAAGACATATTCATTATTGAAGGACAAATTGCTCACAAGCATTGACAAAGTTAAAAATTTCTCGTTCCAAGAATATTCAGAAATTTTGCAGAAAATTAATTTTTTGGGACTATAGTTTATTGGGAACTTAGTTAATATAGTTTGCCTGCGAGCTAAGCATGGCCTTACTGCTACTTATGTAACACTCCCTTGCTGATGAGAGAATCCCTATTTCCATTTTGACACAGTTCAACAAGCTACAGGTAGATGTCACTATCGTGGCTGGTTTGGGAAAATATATCTGCTTGTTTGACATCATAATTATTGTTTAAAATGATGGCCTCAGGACTCCTGAATTGGCTATTTTATGAAGTTTTTACTATCCTTTTTCAGAAGTTGATGTCTGGTAAGTTTAGTCTCTATGTTAGTTGACTTCGGGGTTGTACTAAAATAAGTAGATCTGTCAAGGCATTCTTTAATTGTGAAGCATTTTTAGTTTATTATAATGAATTAAGAAATTGTGCTGATCTTTGTTAATACTTTTTCCCCCAAGTGTTTCCAGCTTCTATGTAAGTTTCACTTATGTCAAATATTATGTATTTTTTCTCTTTAAATATTGAAACTGCTTAAATTCTATGCTTTAAGAAAGTTATTCTTTGATTTGGACATAATCATCATTTTATTATCTCTAATATTAATTCTCTACAAAGAATATTTTATACTTTATCTATTTCCCCTACCACTCCCTCTCCTTTGGTCACCTTTTTAAAGTTTTGTTTAGTTTCATTGTGACAGATTTACATGCTGATGCAGAACAAACATTTCTTGAAGGTCTTTTATATTAGCAAAAGGTACTTTGGAAATACTGTTCACGAAATATGAAACAAGAGGACTTTATTCATCCTACTATCTCATATCTGAATCATCACTAAAGTAATAACATTTAATTGTAATTAGAAAAATTAGGAAGAAAACATAGTATTGGTTCTGTCTTTACTTGGAGAGAAAAAAAAACTCATTGTTTTTATCTGTATAAATACATTGTTTTGTTTGGTATAGCTCAAATAAGCATTGAGATCATTGACTAATTAGTAGAGCCATTTTGAACACAAAGTGACCATACTTTCCCTTTGCTGCCTCTTAAAGTAGAATCAAAATAAACATGTTTATTTAACATGATGTTGTTGAATCCCAAATCCAGTCATTATAAAAGGACAAAACCTATCTTTGGGGATGGTCTTTCTACAAGGAATTACTATGGACAATCCCATGGGTAGTAGTTAAATATCCCTGTATATATTGTGGTAGAAAAGGAGGCCTTAGAGATGAAAAAAATAGAAAATAATTTTGGGGCAATAGTCTGTTGCATAATAACTTATTCCTCAGACATTAGAGCTATTATCATACAACAAAACACTTTGTGTATGTAACTATCTATATCAACCTGCAATTAGCATCACATAATATTGCTTATTAAGAAAAGACTATAATCATTAGAAAGAATTGACAGTAAGTGGAATATCATGTGTTTTCAAGTATTGTTAGACAGGTATAGACCCCTTTCTTTATATGGTCCTAAGAGGGAAAAAAAGAATAAAGATAAAATATTGTTTGCAAAATAATTGAATTTTTGGTCTTTGTTTTTCAAACCCAGTGTCTTTGATAAAGTTAGATTTTGTTAACATGTATTTTAAGTTTGATCACTTAACAGTCTGATAAGACTGTAATGTGATATTAATAAATTAATTAGAATTTGTTCAGATCCTTTGTTTTAATGTATCCTAGAATATCACCTCTCTGGGGCATTAAGTATAACAAAAGCTCCAGAAAAGTAGAAATAGAAACCTGGTTTTGAAAAAGGTGACTCTATGTCAGTTAAGAAGAAGAAAAGGAATTATGTGAAAACTTAAGAATGGTTACAATGCTAAACATTTGAAAGAGACTATATTTTTAAGTAGAATTTTACGTTATTTATAGAATTATTATTAAATAAAAGTGAAAATTTATTAGTTTTCCTATGGTAACTTTATCCTATACCTTATTTTACTATCTTAATTTAAGAAATATGCCAACTCAACTGATATTTGAAGTAGAATATATTTCTTATTTTTGTTTGCTCTGGGAAATCATGGTTATTAATTCTTTTATGTATTATCAGATTTTATCTGTTAAATTTCCCAATCCACAAGATCTATTAATTTCTCAGACACTTCTTTTAAATCCTTTAGATTACTATACTTCTAGTAAGTATGCAAAAGCTCTTCTCTACCACACAATTCATGCTAGTTGTAATTTTATATTTTGATGTTCTGTAATGAAAGAAATCTCTATTACCTACAACTTCCCTACCTTTTTCCTGATATCAGTTCTCCCTTGTCTACCTTTAAATTTTTCATTCTTCTTTGAAATATACTTGCACTTGTGTATTACAATAAATAATTATGACCTACTTTATTTTTAATTAGGTTTTCATTTTATACTATCATATATTATGAGTGAATAAAAAACATTTACTAAATTCTAAGTATTTGCCAAATGCAGTGCTATGCATTAGGGATACAAACAACAAAGCAAAGCAGTTCCTGCATTGAGTGAATATATAGTCTAGTATAGTTAAACAAAAAATGTTAGTAAGGAAGGATGTTTTGGTTTGAGAATTTTTAAGGATAGTGAATAGTGCCCATAATGGGGTTAATTGAAGTATCCTTTATGGAAAAAAAGGATAATTTTAATTGATTACTATTGGTAGAGATAGGTACATATTTAGCAACAGAACACATTTAGATTAGATACAAAGAATGGTACTGTGGCCAGGATCACAAATCCAGTAGAAATTACTTGGAGACTATACTGGCCAAATCACCAATCTAGCTTGTCAAGGGTCTGATGATATGGGTTTATATTATATTTATATTATTAGCATGTTTTATAATTCATTTTGATTTTAAGAGAGTTATAGGCTTAAAGAGGGCCAAAGGTTAAAGTAAGACAAAAGAAGAATAAAATGTTTCCATTTTTCTCAAGAACAAACTGATTTTTGGAATACAGATTGACTTTGGGGGAGAAAAGTAATTAGCATTCAAATTAGAGTTTGGTTTAGGATAATTTTTTTTTACTTTCATCAGTAGTTTATATTTTCTTAAAATTTTTATCTTCATTTAGAGTTAGAAACCATCCTCACAAATGAATGCTGATCAAATATCAAATCCTTAATGTCACAGCCAAATTAAATGATCTGTACTATAAATTTTAGTTGAAATTTTGAGTCAGTGTACAGTTTTAAACTTAAGATGTAAGTATGTTAGCATATGCTTTAAAAATGTTAAAATATTGAAATTCCAAGGTTAAAATATAATTTATTTTATTTACTTAAATTGATATTATCTATGTGACAGGGATTATCTATGTCTCCGAAGAGAAATACTCTTTACCTTTACAAAAACCTCATAGTTAAATGTAGAAAAGAGAAATACTCTTTAAAATAGTCTGAGATTTCATGTATTAGAATGTATATTTATATAATAGCTTCCACAAAAGGTTAAGATAGAAAAGCATTCACAGAATCATTGAATTTTATAATTGAAAGAGATCTCAGTTGACCCAGTCAATACTACAATGGTTCTAAACCAGAGATACATACTTTCCTGTTAGCTTAGTGGATAGGTTTTGAGAAGTCCATGAACTTTGATAGGAACAAAATTACATTTTCATTTTAGTACAATTAGTTTTCTCTGAAAGCAAATGTATTTATTTAATTCATTTAAATATTTAATTTGACTCTTCTGCCAAAGTTTTCTATGACACAAAGCTTAAGAACGCAATATCTAACCATCTCATTCCACTTAAAAAAGAATTGCCTCCATAACATTTCCCACAGGTGACCATATAGTCTTTGCTTGAAGACTTGCAATTCTTTTTTGTTAATAAATGTTGTTTATATCAATCTACAGTCCTCTTCTTTGCAACTTTTGTCCTCTGCTTCTACTTCTTTCTGGAGTCAAACACAGATTTAACATTCCTTCCATTTCAGAGCTCTTCAGATACTGCGAGATAACTGATATATCCCTTGGCTCTTTCTTCCCTTACCTAAACATGCAAATTTTCTCCTAGTAAATATAGTACTAACTCCTGGACTAGCTTGTTCCTAGCACAAGAGTAGGGTATTACTAAATGACTGTGAGTGGTGAATTTGAGGCCCTGTGCCCATGTTGGTGAACCTACCTCTCCCCCTCTCCACACGTTCCTGAAGATATTCTGCCCAGCAGACCAGTGAGAATTTTTCCTCCTTCCCCAGTCTGGGGTGAGGCTGGGGAAGGGGACTTACATGCAGTGTGTGGGTTGTACTCACTCGATCTCTAAAAGGTTTGCTATCACTAGCCAATGCCAACCTTGTGACCCTCTTTAAAAGGCTCTACAATTTACAAAGTTCTTCCTAAAGGTGGTGCTCAGATATGAACAGAATTCTTGGACTGAGCTGACCAGGATGATGTAAAGAGTCCTCTACCTTCACTCCTCTCAATCTCTTCTTACCCTTAGAATCTGGCTCCCAACCTCATCATTACATTGAAACTGCTCAACTAAGTTATTAATAATTTCTTATTTGCCAAAAACAACAAGCCTTTTCACAACCTTTATTCTCCCTGACCTTTCTGCAGTTTTTTATTCTGTTAATTACTGTCTCCTTGATAATTCTCCTCCTACCTCTCTGCTCCTTCTCTGTCTTCTTTGTTGGATCCTCCCCCAGAGTATGACCTCTTATTGTTGGTTTCCTTTCTGAGTGTCCTAGTCTCCCTATATACTACTTAATTGGTGATTTCATTAGTTTCCACAGATTGAATTACCATCTTTATGCTGATGATTCTCATATCTATTTTTCCTTATCAAATATCTGCTGAAATTTAATCTCACATCTCCAAATGCAGTTTAGATATTTCAAACTGGATGGCCAATAGACATCTTAATCACAATATGTCAAAAACAGAACTCAGTATATTTCCCCCTAAACTTATCCCATGTTCTACCCTCCCTATTATTGTAGAGGGCAACATCTTCTTTCCATGCCCTCAGGTTCTTAATCCAAGAGTAGGCTTGTTCTCATTGTCTTTCACTCCCATTATCCAAGGCCTAATGATTTCTTCTTTGCATTACCTTTGGAATACACCCTATTATCTATCTCCTTGACACTGCCACTGTTCTGGTGCAGGCATCACCTCATACACTGATTATTGCCATAGGGTTCTGGTGTGTCTGCCTGCCTGAAGTCTGTCTCCACTCCAATCTATTCAGCCACAAAAATGATTTTCTACTGTGTTATCTCCACCATCAAATACAAAATATTCTGGCATTAAAACCCTCTATAACCTATCTTCCTCTTGCCTTTCCAGTCCTCTTCACCTACTCTTTGACCCTGTGACTCTAACCTCTTAGCAGTTCCATGAACAAGACACTCCAACTCTTGGCTCTGGGCATATTCTCTTGCTATCTCCCCCATGCCTTAGATTTCTATTCTCCTAACCTTCCTGGATTCATCCAAGTCCTCCCTTCTACCCTCTTCTAGTATTTTCTCTCTTTTAATTAACTCGTATTTATCCTATACATAGCTTGCTTTATAGATATCTGTTTGCATGTTTTCTCCTCTATTATATTGAAACTACTTGAATGAAGGGACTGGCTTTTTGCCTCATTTTGTATTCCCAATATTTAGTACAGTGCCTTGCACACATTAACTGGTACTGAATAAATGTTTAATAAATGAATGTAACTTTCTTGACTGCCATATTGTACTTTAATTCATGTTGAGATTTTAGCACACAAAAAACCCAGCTCTTTTATGGGCAAAGTAGCTAAACATGTCTCCCTCCTCTTATATTTACTGAAGTGTTTGTTTTTTGTCCTGTTTGTTTTAGTCCCTCCACCACCCCTCTTTTCTTTCTCCTTGGAACTGTGACAAGGGCCCTCATTCCCCTATGGCAGCATGCTCTATGCTAGTGGTCCTCCTCACTCTGAGACTTCTACTGGGAACCAAGTATGAATAGTGCAACAGAGTTTCATTGAGTTCCTTGTAATCTCTTTCTGATCAGTAATCAGTTATTTGGCCCCCTCCTTTCTCCCATCCTACCCCCATACCATCTATGGGCTGAAAGCTTAGGAAGCTGCTGACTGCTACAGCAGATTTAGGCCTGCTGTTACAGGCATTCTCAGCCGAACTGAATTCCACTCACCCTCATGAAATAGACCTTTCCTGCCAAATTTTCTACTTTGTCTTAGCCTAGAAATTTGTTTTGCTCTATCTTTTTCTTGGTTTTTCAGCTCCAGAATTTGTTATGAGACATTATTTTAAAGTTGTTTAGAAGGCTAATTAGGTGAGCTTTGATTCCTGCCTTTATTCTGCTGTCCTCTGCAAAATTTCCTAAGTGCACTTTAGCCTAATTTTCTCATCTTTCTCAATTCTGGGTTTATTCCATTGTCTTTTTATAGGACCTGCCTACTTTGCCCATTCTGACTAATTCACTAGACTACCTTTTTACCTGTGTCAAAATCTGGGGCAAATGTTCTTTTTTTTCTACTTTGTTTCTTTTTCCCCCTTGCTATGAATAATGGTACTGATATATTTTGTGACTTTCATCAGAGGCTAAGCACACTGTATTAATTTCATTGAAAATTTGTTAAACTTCTGCTTGCACAATACCTATCTGTTTTTAACTCCTAATCAAAAAATTCAGTACCCCTACTACTCCAATTCCATTTTCTTTGTTAGCTATGAAACAAGCACTTTTCAATCTTTCCTTTCCCCTCTATTATTTATTGACTTGGCTAATATATATTCACATGTGGTAAAAGATGCCTGACTTCCTCTCACTTTGCTGAATTTCACTGACTTTTGAACTCTTCCTATGCAGACCTTAAAACATAAGCAATTAACCTTCAACAACCTTTGTTAACTGATCTTCATTGAATAAGTATACAAAGTCCTTTGGAGTTTAGATGTTTTATATTAAATTATTTAATTAATAAAATGCAATGTCTTACTGACAGTATTTCATTCTTTCCTGAATTATGTAAAAAATTTGGATGGAGGAGTAACTTCAATTCTGTCAGTCATCAGTCAAAGGAAAAGGATCATTAAAATGATAGGACTTTATTTTGACAGCATTGATTATGAAAAATTAAAATTAAAGAATATGAAAAGAATAAGACCATTATGTTACTGTCCAGTATATAGCTTATAATCTACCCTCTAATGAAATGTTATACTCCTCTCTTCTTAGTTAATGTAATTTTTGACCAACTAAAAGATAGCATTTTAATAGATTCACTATCTAAATGCCATGTAGCTTCATTTTGGTGCTGGAATGGTCATAGTCATTGGTCTATATACTTTGTTGTTTTGATGAATTTCTAAGAGATAGAGTAAAATAGATTAGTATCAATCAATAAGCTCTCAAGAGGATTTTTATAATGTATCTGCTGTTGGCACATCAATCTAATAGAATACTTTTATAATAGATAAGTTTAGCATTTCTGCTCAGATCTACCCATTGTCTGAAAATTTTGTGAATGCATGTCATGAGTTTGTTTTAAAAAATCAATAAATAACCTTGAAAAAAAAGCTAGAAACTAGCTTTTGCAGTTAAAAAGAAGTCAAGAATAAATACAAAAAATAGTGGGGTACTGATATATTCCTGTTTATCTTGTTTTTTATTTAATTCTTTTTAAGTCACCCTTCGATCTTTTTGGTACTTTAAGCCAGATCTTGAACTATTCGCTCTATTAGTAATTCAGCAGGGTTGAATTTTGTTGTTGAATATGAAGTAACATGTCCAAGAATGGTAATCTTACTCCAAAAGTCTTCCTTAGTTTTTCATACTCTACATCTTTTTTTCTAGCTAGATTATTTTATTATAATAAGGTGCAATAGCTGATAATATTAAGAGATCCTTTTCTGTAAATTCTGTAAAGTCAACAAGTAGGAATATAGGTCCATGGTCCAAAAGAAGACTGAGTAAAAAAGTAAAGTATTGCAGTCATTGCTATGTAGTTTAAGATAGACCCATGGTCATTTCTGATTATTTTTGAAAAATATATTATAATTTTGTGGATTGAATTCGTTCTACAAAATCAATAGGGTTTTTAAATCAAAGGTTCTTAGATGAATACCATAGAAAAATCAAGTTCTGAGTATTTTAATGTGTTTCCTTACAGTACTGCCAGAAGCAGGATATTAGGTCATCATCAAAAAGAGTTTCTAATAAGAGCTTTCATGTGAACAGTTCATAGACATACTACCTAATGCTTTACCAAGATAATAAAGACCATTCTTCAAAAGTTTTTCCTTTTCCCCAGCCCCCCCTCAAATTTTTTCAACATCATCCACCATTCTCGCTTGCTCAGCTTTTGTCTCTGCTGAAAAGATAGCCAAGGCCAGCCCTTCTATTTTTATCCTCACAAATATCCCCATCTCCCCTCTCCAACTCCTCCAATGACTTGAATGACTTGAATCTTCAATTCATCTCTCTTTTTGTCTCTCCTTGTCTCTGTCTCCTCTATCTCTACCTTTCCTTTCTTTCTGCTACGTTTGGACATAATTCATTATCATGAACGCTATGTTTTTTAAAAACTCTTCAAAGTTTTCTATCCTCTGTGTTCAAGATTGAAGTAAAAGTAAAAAAAAAAAAATCCTAGTTGGCTAATTGACTAATATGAAATCTAGGTTATGACATTTAAACATAGACCTATTAAATTTCTACAGTTAGAGGCTATATTTAGTTCTTTACTACAGTATTTAGAATGGTATACTATTGACTATGTTTTCCAATATTAATAATATTTTATTACCTTAACAAAATGAATATTGTGTCACATATCAAGTTGCAAAAGTAAGGGACAAATGTTTTTAATATGACTTGATTTTAATCCTTCAGAACATCTTTGTATGTCTCTAATATCAAACAGGAAAACTAAAAAGTAAAGTCCTCTTAGATACTCCAAGGGAATAGTGTATGGCACAAACAAAAGCATCTCTCAGGATACAAATAGCAGAAGAGCCCCGTGAAATAGGTTCTGCCTTGTGGCAGAGAGAATTCCAGATTTGAAGGCACAAGACTTGTGCTTGAGTTCTTTCTACCTTTGTAGCTTACTTAATTGCGTGGTTTTTGGTCTAGTCCCCTTCCCTTTCATTCTTTTTGGTAACGCACTCCTTTACAAGTTCTCATATTTCTAGCAATATTTAATAATTCTTAGAATTAATTGATAACAAAAAAGATGACAAAATAAGGATCAAGTCATTTTTTTCATATAGTATGAATATGATATAAAAAGAAAAACCTTACTTCTTTGATTGAAGCAGAGTATGCATTTTAACTGCTGGTGTAATGTGCTGAAATCATGCCTCAGTTTTTCTACACCACTTAGAAGGGGGAAATGTCATATATATATATATGGCACATGTTATAGGCACACATATATGATACATGTCACAGTGACACACATACACACATGTGTGTGAGTGTATATCATAACATCACAAGTTGATTTATACTATATTTGTGATAATTACCAGCATTTCATGAGGATTTTCTTTTTATTCTGCAGTGGAGACACCATTTATTGTTAAAAATTATAGTTACCAGAGAGTTGCCTTTGAAAGGCTCTTATTGCACTGTCTCATTTTCCCTTTGATTTTAGCCAATTTCACTCTAGCAAAAACATTTTGAAGTTTACTTGGTGTTATTGTTTAATGAAACCCTCTATTATAATGAGTGTTACCAATTATTTACTTATTTATTTATTTACTGCCATGAGTAGAGATATATTAGAAGGGTGCTCCAATACATTTTTTAATCTTCTTTATCTGCTTTAATAAGATATAATTCAAGTATTAGTTCCTGATGTTTATTGTTGAATTCAATATACTTAAAGAAACCTAAGAGGAAAACCCCTCTTAATTATTTTAATGTAACTTTTTAAAGTAGAAGTGGACATCAGAGACAGAGTAGCAACAATGTGTTCCAAAATCATTTGGAAAGCTCTCTTCTACTTGTAAAGAATTGTTATACTCTATAACCATAGGAAGGTAAGAAAAGAATTTTGATATAGCTGTGGAGTATATTTCTGTGTATCTTTGTGTCTGTTTTAGTTTATATTTTTCTTCAGTTGGTGGCTTCTGTATGTCCTTTGCAAAATGATATGGTTTCCAGCCATAAAATCACACAGGTCACCACTTCTTTTATGTCTTTGAGTATGTATGTATACATTTGAAACACATTTATTATATTCCTTGTATCTATTTTTAAGTAAGCATCTATTTAAAGAACTGTATTGTGTGATGCAAAAGACTCAAAACAAGCCTCCAGTTTTGTAAAAAGGGTAGGATTTTTTTTTTTTTTAGTTTAAAAGTGGAATATATGTTTTCTTTAGCTGTAAAAGCACAATCAAGGCAACATGATAAGTGAGTCAGTGTTGTAAAAGTAAAACTAATTTTGCCTTCACTCACATGAGCTATAGAAGGAGGAAGCTTTATTGTCCCTGGGAAGGTGATAAGGCAGAGTAATTGTATATTATACTGTCCTGGAACATCTGCCTGAAGACTGTTGGAGCAATTCATCTATCATGGACGATACAGCATGTTTTGTCTTTTTGCTTTAACCCATCCCCACTGCTGGCCTGCACGAAGGTTTTGATAGGGACTGTGCCTGGGCTGGGGCTCACATTAATCAGTCCCCTTGTTCAACACTCCAGCTGACATAATTACAACCTGCGCACAGCAGTTATTCAAGTCGAGTCCTTGTCACTCGTGGTGCGAAACTACACAGCTCAGATCCCGAAGGAGATTGCCTTATCACACAGAACAAGGGCTCACAGGAGTTGAAGAGAATAGAAATGGGAAAATGTCTTCCGGGAGTACTATATATTCCTTTAAAATAAGACATTTGAGAGACTTACAAGGGACAAAGGGAAGCATTGTGCACTGCCTGAAATGAACAGGTTATTATTTTTAAAAGGATTATGTAGACCATTTTTGTGAAAATGGACATGGATTATTAAATAATTTCAGTGGTCTTTCTTATCTTTCAGTGGTTGTGTTCTATTGGCTTTTTTCAGAAGTGATAAAATAGTTTTAAACTTATAATAAGATTTTTGGCACCTCCCTGAAGAATTCACCATAGCACAATTAATACAAGTGCAAATATTATACTGGTTCGTTGATGTGTGCCTCTATAAATATATACATAGTTCTGTAAGGATTGATTTTAAACTATTGAATAGGGTTGCTAAAGGATTTTCAAACCCAAGTTCATTAATTTTTGTAGTAGTTTCTTGCAAGATTATGAAAAATGAAGCAAATATACTCAGTTTTCTGCTTTGCCCCTTCTTTTACCTCATAATGTTAACCCTTCTTTGTTCAGAAGGCAAATCAACTGCCTATTGCTGTTATATTCTAAGTGAAAAATGAGATCTCCTCTCTGCCATTTATACACTCTTTAAAATTTTATAGCTAAAATAAGTTGTCCTCCTTCTACCCTCTGATAGACTATTTGAGTATATAAGCATGTGATGATTTATGTGATTTAGATCTATGAATCTGCTTAGTAAACCATGTTCTTATAGATACTTCAGTGGACAGAGTCATCTTTAAAAATTTAACTTTTTTTTTTTTCATTTTGTAGCTCTCATTTTTGTACATAGTTTGTTCATAATCTAGAGCAGGTCCTAAAAGGGAGTAGGCAAGAAATATTATGAATCATGAATAATGACTTCTTATTTGGTAACATGCTTATACTTATGCTTTAAAATTAAATCATGGGTAGTACTTATAATATGAAAAACCACATGACTTCTAGATTCATATTTTTAATGATTAATTATTTGACGTTCTTGTGAGGTGATGACTTTCTGGTAAAATAGTCTAGACTTTTTTGGTCTATGTTTTTCAGGTTCCTTTGGACTTGCTTTTACTTCTTTCTGTATTGCATCTGACTGCCCTGGGTATTCCTGCCCTTTGCATCTGAGATTGCTGCCACCCATCCTTTCTGCTCTGGCCAATTATTTCCAGAGGCATGATCTCTTTAATTCCTTGAGTTCAATGGAATATGGTAGTGTCACATATACCTAGTTTAATTTTTAAAAGTCTTCTTTGATCTTATTGCTCTTCCATGTGATTATCTTGATTGTTTAGTATTATTTTTACTAAACATGTCTGTGTATACATATATGTATATACACATGTATATATGAAAAATCCACCACAGAACAAAGTAAATACATAGGGATGAAATCATAGTTTTATGAAGCTGATTATTAGCACATCAGATACCCACCAGACTAAAGGAAAGACAAAGATTACTCCCACTAGCAGTTAAGCAATTTGACAGGAAGGTCAGGAAAGGACATGGAATCAAAAAGTTGAATCAGCTCTATTTTTTAAAAGGCTTAAGCATCTGGCAAGATGTAAAGTAGATAAAATTTCTTTATTTTATGCAAGAAATTTTTGTTCTGAATATAGTTTATAAAGTTTCCACAAGCTTTATATTTTCAGCTCAAAAAAAAGCACAAAACTAGAGATAATAGGTGTCGATTTTCTTCACATCTATTGAATAGCTTTAGAAGGTAGATTTTTTTTTCTCAAGGGAGAAATAAAAATTCCCTGCTTGTTTTGCCAAAGCTTAGAACTTTCAGATTGATTTGTTAATTTTTTGATGATAATGAAAGAAAGGGTGTAAAATCAAAGACATTTAAGGAGCTGATTCATGCCCATTGAGTTTGTCATACTCACTAAGAAACTTTTCACTCTGATTCATCGGGCCTAACCTCCACACTTAACCATAGTGGTTGGTAGTAATTCTCCCTGTATATAGTACATAGTATTCTAAACAAGTACTTTACCATCTATTCATTTTTCTTTGTTGATTGCAATAAGAGGAGCGCTTTATCATTTAATTCCATTTATCATTTATATGTTTTTGTTCAGATTTTTGTAATAGCCTTTAAAGAATAGAATAAGAAAAAAGTTAGATTTAGAGTAGCTATTACCTTTTAAAGCCTAGGGTCAAGGTCACTGAATATAAAAGTGATATAGAGGGAGAAGACTGTGGGAAAATTGAAAGAGTTGGAAGGATAATCATAGAAGACTGTAGTTGTAAGGGACCTCCGATTCTTCACAAGAAGTATATGTCCCCTCTTTCATATCTACCACATGGTTGGCTATCCATCCATCCTTAATGAAAACCAGTATTGAGCAACACATCTTTTCAAGTGAGTTGCTCTCCCCCAGTATTTATTGTATTGGAATGAAAGGAATAGGTAGGTGGCAAGATAAATGAAAATATTAGTAAAACAAATATAAGTAAATAAGTTATTTAGATTTTCTTTGAATGGCTGTAGGGCATGTGGAAGAATACTTGACAAGAAAGGAGATTTTCATGTAATTAGAAAGTCATTGAAGAACAAATTGCAATAACTTAGTAAGCTGAAAAAATAAAATTATTATAAACTTATTTTGTCTTTCAAATTTTATGAAGTTGAGCTAAAAATATATGTACCTTAAAAATGTCCTCAAAGCATAAGGAGCAGTTTCTCCTTCTTGCATTAATATAAAAAATATCCTTTATATTCTAAAAGTTCTTATCATTTGAGTGGCCCACAAAGATGGAGTTGGAAACCTTGCCTCTGCTGTTTTGATTTCAAACCAGCCCCTCGATATTTACAAGCTTCCATATATCATGGATATGCTGGCACTCTGACTGTAATTAGTGAATTTCTCCTTAAGAGCCCCAGTTTGTAACAATTAAATAAATCATGCTAACTGCACACTATAAAATTGATTGTGAATATTTGGTCAACAACATAATTTGGACACTGTTCAGTGAGATTTGCTCAAGAGCAATGGGACAGGAGCAATAATTCATCAGTTGCTCATCCATTTCACTGCTAACTCATGAGTTTTTGTTCGTAGCTTATAAGATAGGGCTCTTTTTTTAGCAGCTCATGATATGCATCTTCTATGTGTGTGACACACCACATAGATCTTTACACATTTACAAAATTGTAAGTGAGGAATGAGAGAAAGCTCTAATGTGCATCAATTTTATTGTCATCAGGATTAATCCCAAATGGTTTGTAGATTATTTTCTCTTTGTAAAACATAAAGTGATGATGAAGTTGTCTGGAAGCATTACCCTATTTACTTCTGAATATATACAGGCTGAAGATATAGTACTTCGTATATCATATTTTTACATATGGTGGCATGCAATTTAAGACATGATAGAGTTGCAACTGTCTTTATTAATATTCTGTTTTTGAAATAGTTAAAATGTAGCATTTTTTGTGACCAACTAAAATTTTTCAAACTTAAGAAGAGGTTTCTCCTTCCTATATTAATACAAAAAATATCCTTTATATTCTTAAAGTTCTTATCATTTGAGTGGTCCACAAAGATGGAGTTGTTGAAAGACTCGCCTCTGCTGTTTTGATTTCAGACCAGCCTCTTGATATTTACTAGGATTAACAAGCATACAAGCAAAATGAAGTAATAAAGTTTTTATTTTTAAGATATATGATGTCTTTTAAAGGAAATCTTCCTGAAGTAGAACTTTTTATTCATATCTATATAAATTTTGTAATTGTCATTTGTAAATTTTCTTATCATGACTATCTGTAGTTATTTTAGTGACTGATAATTGAACTTCAATTGCCTGAAAGCCCAGGAATTTTAGATATAAATGTTGTCCTAAAAGTCTTAGTGCATGTTTAAGTTATTAAAGCTTAATAATTTTAAAAAGTGTAGTTTAAAACTTTTAAAGCTTATTATTGCTCTGTCTTTTGAAACATCTAAATTAACCATTTATATTTAACTATTTTTATTCAGTATATTTAAATTGTTAGATATATATTCATCATTTTACTCCTGTGTTAAAGTTGTTCTCTAATACTTCATTGTGACATGGAGATGACCCTGGGTTCTCAATACCAATAGAGCCCACACTTTCACAGGTCCTCCCCCAAGCTATTTAGCTTCAAGTATTGTCCCAGTGATTCAGTAAATGTATATGGGCAGATATAGAACTTTATTAGAAGGAATGTATGTTTGTATGTATGAATGAATCTAATTATATTTGATTTTATAGTCCCCAGTGTTTAGGCGAATACACATATTGTATGCAGGTACTCACTTTCTTGATCTTCAAGTATGTGTGCTATCATTGGCAAACATATATATATATATATATATTTGTTCTTTAACTTTCTAGGATGCCAATGTTGGCACTTTTACTTTCTGAACACAGCAGTATTAATGTCACAGAAATCTATAGCCATATCTACCCATCCCTCTCTCTTTTTCTTCTTCCTACCTCTCTTTTCCTTCACTGCCCTCCATATTTTTTTCTGTTTCTGCCTCTACACACACACACACACACACACGCACGCACACGCACGCACGCGCGCACGCAGCCCTTGAAGGGAAAGTTCTAGCAATTGAGGAATGGGAAGGACCAGTTTTTAGCAAAACTGGGATTTGAATAGAATCCTCAAATATACTAGAAAATTATGATACAGAAGTGAAGGCACAGAGAATTCAAGGCATGGAAGATAGCCAGTGTCAAGGCACAGAGCTGGGAGATGTAGTGTTGTGTACAAAGAATGGCAAGTTTTTCAAGTGAAGGCAAATTAAAGATTAGTGGGAGAGAATAAAATATAAGAAGATTGAAAAGGAATGAAGGGATTTAGGTTGGAACTTTTCTCTTTCTATTTCTCTTTGGGTTTTAATCTGAACAGTAGACAATCATCATCCATTTAGTATTTCTTGTATTAATGATCAGACCAAACTCTTTTTTGTAATGAGAGATCTCTTCCAAGAGAATCTACAATATTTTGGGTCATTGGTCTTATAAAGTTCAATGTCGTCTGCAAACAGGAATATATGGAGGACCTTAATATCTGTAAATATTATCTTTTCAGTTTGGACTGTAATTTGGATCTCCAACATAGTAGCAAATATATTTGATTAATATACATTTTCCTATTTTATGCCTTTTAGTCAGAAAGTGACTGAATAGGATTATTTTCTATTGTTATATCTTTCAAGGGACAGGGAATAATTTTAACGTATGGATCAGAAACATCTTGTCAAATAAGAGCTTATAAGCTAGTAAATTCTTTTCCATAGTCAGTACACTAAACACATTATATTCTGATGTTCTCTCTTCTCTCTGTCTTTCAAGTAAATTGTGAAATACTAAGGATGTGATCCATTTTCAAATAAGCTCATGAATTCCTGATATAATTGAGTATACCCTCTATGTATTGATAACTCTCATAAAGATTTTATATAGGCCATTAGGAGAATGTCTAGCCAGGAGTAGCCACAAGGAGCATTCCAGAGCAGGGAGAATCTATGATGAATCAGAACAGTAAGAGATCACAAGTCCTCTATAAAGGAATTTCACTTGAATAGGGTACAGGAATATCTACAGACTGGCAATTTCGTTGTTATTACCTTGCCTGGGTCATAAATCCAAGCCTGACTGAGGAGAACACCTGGGCCCAAAGGGTAGTATTCCAGGTAAAGAAGTAGCCAAAGGTCCTAGCCTATTCAATGAACAAAGATCAAATTCATAACTATCAAAATCTGCAGCTTTGTGGCTTAGACTCCTTGAGCCTGGGGGTTACAGGGATGAGATGTGGACAGGGAGGTAGGTTTGCAGTTCTAGCTTTCAGTCCATAACTAAGAAAAAATTAGGATAGGAATTCCAGACCAAAGGGAAGCCCACAGTTCTATCATACTAAACTAGCAGAGCTTTCCACCTGACTGATAGTTAATGAGTCTAGCAGCTATCTACTAGAACTGTAAATGGGGCAAGCCCATAGGTGTATTGCTCAGTCTGTGATCCATCTCAGAAACACACAAATCTCAGAACAGGAGGGCAATAATCATACAGCTTTGGTAGCACTGAAAGCTTGTAGGTTTACAGCTTGAGCTGTCTCTGAGATCTAGTAGCTATGTAATATTCAATATCCCAAGAAAACAGCTATAGGACCAATAAGAACATTTTTTCTAGAAGTGTAACCCATCTATGACATAAATGCTGAAGTCAGGTAGTACGCTGGGAGAAGGAGCAATCAAAAAAAGATGCATACCAAAAAAAGCAATTATGGAGACAAATACAACTCCACATATCTGCAAGCAAAGTTTAAAAAACAAAAAGGCATTGCTTGGGCACAGGTTCAACTAGAATTTCTACAAAAGTTGAAGCAAGATTTAGCAAATGAGTAAAAAATGATTTTTATGAATGGATTTTGAATATTAAAGGAAAAAATAAAGAACTTGCTAGCATTCCTAATGCAAAAATAGAGAACTTGCTAGCATTCCTAATGCAAAGGCAAAAACTTCATAGAAGTTTTGAAGTACATTCACAAGAGTATTTAAAAAAAAACCAACTTAATATGAGTGAACATATAAGAGACTAAACAAGAATAAATCTTTTATACATAAATGTTGGGAGGTCATGTATATGTCCTTATGGAACCCTATTTTCAAATGTCATAAAAGGAGATATAATTAGACAGGTTATTTTATTTTTGACCTTCTTAATTTTAAAAGAATTGGAAGTTAAAAGAAGAAAACTACCCTAAGGAGAAGGGAAAAGAAAAGAAGGTACAGGTAAATAATCTCAAGTCATCAGTATATGCAAGTAGAAGTCTATAAAAATAAGCAGGGGAGGAGTAGGGAGAAACCAGGTGACTCTTGAATTTCATTCTCATTGAAACTGGTCAGGAGAAGAGAAAATATACATATACACATTCAGAGTGAGTTGAAAAAGTATATTTCACTCAAAAAGTGACTAGGGAAAGAAGAAAATAACAGTAGGAGAGAATTTATTCCTAAAGAATGTACAAAAATATTTCCTGAGCGTTCTTTGTGGTGGTAAAGGATTGGAATCTAGGAATATACTCATCAATTGGAACATGAATAAATAAGTGATGGCATATAAATGCAATAGTATGCTATCCTGCTTTTAGAAATCTTTCCCAGAGAACTTTAGGAAGACTTATATGAACTGAAACTGATTAGCATGAGCAGTAGTAGGGAAACAATTCATGTAATGACAAGATTTTAAAGACAAATTAACTTTGAAAGCTTAAGAGCTCCTCTTAGCAGCATAATGACACCAAAAAACTCATGATGAACCATGCTATTTACCAAATGATAGAGAGAAGAAGGACTTTAAGTCTAGATTTAAAACTTTTTTTGTCTTTTTGACATGACCAATGCAGTTATTTATTTTGTTTGATAATCCATGTTTGTCACAGTAGTTGAGTTTCTCTTTCTTTGTTAATGGAGGTAAGAGTAATGTTAGTGGCAGAAAAGGCATATTTTAACCAATTAAAAATAATTTTATAAAACAAATTTGCATAGATGGTGGAAGTTGATATATTGATCATTAGCTGTTGCTGTTGTCACCTTTTTTTCACAATAAATATGATCTGAAATTTTTTCCAGACTTCTTATTTCTTTTTCTCTTTCAAATGTGTTGCCTCTTTCCCCCTGCTTTTTTTTTTTAGATGTGTCAATATAAACTTTAATAATTGTTTTCTGGCATTTTGTAATTTATATTCTCTATCTATCCTCCAAGATGGCAATTAATGTGATATAGTCATGTGATATCATACAGTGCATATCTCCATGTTCATCATGTTGTAAAACAAGACACATATTGTCTACACAAGAAAAATAAAGAATGGTATCCTTCAATCTTGATTCAGACTTCCACAATTCCTTCTGTGGCTGTGTTTACAAGATCTTTTTATCTTTAATACCCTCGAAATTTGATCATCACCTTTATCTCTGATTTGCTACATATACTTGTCTGAATCTAGTTGTTTGTCCCATCTTTGTTTCCTTTAATATCATTTTTTACCACTTCTCTCAGCACATTTATAATTGTGGTGTTATAGTACAAATGTGATAATTCATGGATCGTTCATGGAGAAAACAGCTTGTTAACAATTTTTTTAAATCTTTTCCATTTATCTTCTCTTCCCATTTTGTACTTAAAAGCCTACAAACTGTTACCCATGTTCCTTTTTGCTAAACAAGTTTAAAACTTTAGGCATATTGTTTTTTCACATTTGCATTTTTGTGAATAAAATATTTTAAATATCTATAATTGTAGTATCTGTAAGAATTTTGTTTCCTAGAAATTTCGAATGTTTCCTGAAACTAATGATTAAGTGACATTTAAATAGACTTTTTAAGAATTGTTTTATGTGACACGAACTCTTTGTGGCATTCACAATTTTGGCAAAGATAATTTTTCTCCATATGTATGGCCATCATCCAAGAATGATATACATATACAGTTGATGATCTCTTTTGACATTTTTTATTTATACTTGAATGTCTTTTGTTTCCGTTATCTTCCCTTTCTTATCACATGCAAACCTACAGTTGAGATTGAAGAAAGTATTCTCTATATATGCCCCTTATTATAGGTTTTACCAAGCTATTCCTCTTTTGCATTAATTAATAAAATTAGTTTCTTGTGGACAGTTGTAGATTCTTTTCCTTTATGTCAGCATTTATCCCATATTTGCATCACAGAATGACATTTTCTTATAGTTAAAATATATTTTCTGTGTTTTTTATTGACTTCAAATACATTTGAAAATCCTCCAAATAAATTGTTGTTTAACATTAAAAGCCACATTAAGTAGTACAGAATCAGAGTTGAACATCATAAACAAATTGAAACAAAAGATAAAAGTGACAACTTTTCATTTCCATTGTGAATTTTTCATATTTTTTGTATATTAATGTACAGTGAAGATAAAGTTTTTTGGGGGGGGTATTCCAAACAGTAGTTTCTCACCCTCTTTAGTTAGCACATAAGATACACAGAACAATAAATCTGGCTCTTAAGGAATGATCTTATTTCTACTATAGTTCACTGCTAATAATTAAAATTCAGTTTATTAAAAAGAGTTGAAGTAATTAGAAATTAGGTGGAGTTTCATAATATGCACCACTACTGAATCCTTAGAATGATTTCTTACTCTATTTCCCAGACAAATAAATATTCATGCTTAGAAATAATCACCGCCCCCCAAAAAAAAGGTTTCAAGGATTTGAGTAGGCATTCTTATAATTTCTTATAGAGTTTCATAAAGATAATATCCCATTTATATAATAGTGAAATGTAAGATTTGTATGTTATCATACTTATTTATAATACATATAATATTATACACATATAACCCACATTATTTTGTTTATTCCTTTGTTTTCTAGCACACAGCTTGATGGGAAACAGCCAGAGGTTCAGCATATTGCTTTAGTACATTTAAAAAATTAGATCACAACTTGCATCCATTCTCTTACACTAGGCAATTCTTGTCTTTGTTTTCCAGAAAATCTTCCACATAGGATCTCCCCAACCATCTCTACTTCTTCTGAAATAGCATAGATACAAAGGGATCATGTAGACTCCATGTTTTGTCACATGATCAGCTTATCTTCTTTTCTAATACTATATGGATAGAGTAAGCATTCATAGAGTAAGCACTACCATTACAGAGATGTGTTATTCAGTATATCCCTTTGATGCCTTACTGTATGCTACTCTTTTTTGGTTACTTCTTCACTTTTTAATTTATTGCTGCCAGCTCCTTACATGTATCTATTCACTGCCCTTTGGGTGACTCTTTAAGTTTAATTTCAATCAACATTTATTTGTTAAACACCAAATATGTGCCAGGCAATGTACTAGATAGTAAGAATATAAGGACAAAGAATAAAACAATCCCAACTTATAAAAAGATTATATTCTAGTGGAATTAATGCAGTCTGCTGGAGGAAATGGGAAAGGATGAGATTAAATACAGAGGGTTCCGTCTAAGATAGGATAAACGTGAAAAAATATAAATGACCTAGGAATGTATTCCACTTTTTATAAGAATTGCTGTCAAGGTTAGAAAGGAATATAATAAACAGTAATAAAGTTTAGATCAACAACCTACATTTTCTCAGTTCACAAATAATCATCCTGCCCCTGGAACTGTCTCTCTATCTCCTTTCTTCCATGCCTTCAAATAAGTAAACATCTTCCCATTCTTCAAAAAACAAAACAATCTTTTTTAAACTTTTCATGTTCTGTATCTCTCCTTCCTTTTTAAGCCAACCCTCATGAACATGTCACTATAAAGGTTTGGAAAATAAATAATAAAGAAACAAGATAACAATTATCATGAGTCTCTGTGGTTCTCTTGGATTACTGAATTACTGAGAATAATTAGGTCATTCACAACTGATCATCAAGAAATATTGTTGCCATTGTGTTCACTGGTGCTACTTACTTCACTTTACATCAGTTTAAGTAATTCTTTGCAGATTTTTCCAAAATCATATTGCTTGTCATTTCTTATAGCACAATAGTATTCCATAGTTTTCATCTACCACTATTTGTTCAATCATTCCCCAATTAATGTACGGCTCCTTGTTTCCAATTTTGTGCTACCACAAAAAGAGTTGCAATGAATATTTTTGCATAAATAGGTCCTTTCCCTGTTTTTTCATCTTTTTGGGGTACATTTTAGAATTCCTTTGAACTTAGTTCCAAATTATAGTTCAGAATGGTTGAATCAAATTGCATCTCCGTCAATGATGCATTAGTGTCGTAATTTTTACACATTCCTCCAACATTTATCGTTTTCCTTTTCTATCATGGACACTCTAATAGGTGTGATGTAATATCTGAGTTATTTTAATTTGCATTTCTCTAATTGAGTGGTTTTGAGCATTTTTCACATAATTATAAATAGCTGCCCATTGAAACTGAAAACTTCCTGTTCATATCCTTTGATGTATTTATCAATTGGAGAAGGACTTTTATTTTTTATAAATTTGGCTTTGTTCTCTGTGTATTTGAGAAATTAATTCTTTATTAGAGATAATTGCTATAAATATTTTACCCCAGATTCCTGCTCTCATTCTAATCTTAGCTTCATTTGTTTTGTCTGTATAAAACCTTTTTAATCTAATATAATCAAAATCTCTTGGTTGGCCCTAGAATCTTCTCTTATCCATAGAGCTTACAAGTAGACTATTCTATGCTTCTCTAATTTGCTTACAGTATCATTCTTTATATATAGATCATGTACCCGTGTTCATCTTTTCTTGGTATACAATGTGCAGTTTTGGTCAAATATTCACAGTCTCTGACCTACCATTTTCCATTTTGCCAACAGTTTTTGTCATTGAATTCTTGTCCCAACAGTTTGGATCTTTTTATTTAATCAAACTCTAAATTAGTATAGTCATTTATAATTTGGTTTTGTGTACCTAATTGAATCCACTGATCTGTCATTCCATTTCTTAACCTGCACCAAATTGTTTTGATATTTACTGTTTTGTGGTACAATTTGAAATCTAGTATTCCTAAGCTACCTTCCTTCACCTTTTTTTTTATTGATTCCCTTGTTATTGTTGACCTTTTGTTCTTCCATATTAATTTTGTTATAATTTTTGGACAATTTGGTATGGCATTTAAAAAAAGTAGACTAATTTATATAAAATTGTCTTTTTCATTATATCTCCTCACCCTACCTATGAGCAATTAATGTTCCTCCAGTTGTTTAGATCTGACTTTATTTGTGTGAAGTGTTTTGTAATTAAGTTTACACAATTCCTGGGTTTGTTTTGGCATACAGATTCTCTGTAATTTTTTTTTCATTTTTTAATTAAATTTAAACATTTATTAATATTCATTTTTAACATGGTTACATGATTCATGCTCCTACTTTCCCCTTCACCCCCCGCACTACCCCCACCCATGGCCGATGCACATTTCCACTGGTTTTGTCATGTGTCCTTGATCAAGACCTATTTCCAAATTGTTGGTAGTTGCATTGGTGTGGTAGTTTCGAGTCCACATCCTTAATCTCTCTGTAAATTTAAATGAAATTTCTTTTTCTAACTCTTGCTCCTGGGCTTTGTTGGTAATGTATAGAAATTCCAGTGATTTGTGTGGGTTTATTTTATATATTCTACAATTTTGCTAAAGTTGTTCATTGTTTCAGCTGATTTTTTTTTACTTGATTCTCTAGAATTCTCTATGTATACTATCATATCATGAAACTCAAAATCTTAAAACCTATAGTAACCAGGCTAAAATATTAAGAGACAGTCATAGAATTCATTTTCATACCCATTTACCAAAAGAAAATTACCCAAATTCCTCTGTACTTAAATAATAGTATTTATATTGAATGGAAAAATAGATAGTAGAGAGATGGCCCTTATATTAAAATATTTAAAGACTTGTCATGTGTAGGAAAAAATGGACTTTTTCTATTTGAGCTCAGAATCTTGAATTAGGACTAGAGACTGGAAGTTATAGAGAGGTCAATTTCAGTTCAGTGAGGAAAAAAAAAACTTACAAAAGAATCAAAGCTGCCACAAAATACAATTTAATTAAGAGCTTGAATTAATTCATCATTAACTAAGGTTTTCTGTATACTTTGGTATTTTGTGATTCTATATTACACAATGTTTATTTGTATGGTGATTTTTTTTCTTTCAATGATTTTGCGTTTCTGGATGAGGTACAATGGTTTCATATTATAAATGTGCATCTATATACCCATTCATATTCCTCTATTGTCTTTGAATAAAATCTATATTTGAAAATTCATATGGCATTAGCAAGTTTACTTAAAAGTGAATAAAATTTCCTGTCAATTCCACAAATACTTATTGAGCATCTCTTTTGTTCAAAAATATATACAAGGGGGCAGCTGGGTAGCTCAGTGGAGTGAGAGTCAGGCCTAGAGACCGGAGGTCCTAGGTTCAAACCCGGCCTCAGCCACTTCCCAGCTGTGTGACCCTGGGCAAGTCACTTGACCCCCATTGCCCACCCTTACCAATCTTCCACCTATGAGACAATACACCGAAGTACAAGGGTTTAAAAAAAAAATAAAAAAAAAAAAAAACCAAAAAAAAAAATATATACAAGGCAGGGGAGATACAAATATGACAATGAAGTATTCTTCTATTCTCAAGGTGTTTACATTCTTCTGGAGATTATAAATTACATTTCTGATAATCTTATGTAAGTTTGGAAGTTTATTTTTCTAATGTAATAACTAGTTTGTTCATACTCTGTCTTTTCCTTAGGGCAGAGTTTCTATGGATAGATTTTGTTTCGGGGAAGGGAGTGTCTTTGAGGTTAAATGGGAAAAAATATTACATCTTTATTTTCGAATTTCCAGAGAAGAGCGGCATGGAGGGGGCTTTGGGTGGGAAACATTCCTGCTCTGGAGAGGGCTTTTTTTGTTGTTGTTGTTTTTTTGTTTTGTTTTTGAACATTTAAATAATTTATATAGTCACGGTTTTTGAGAAATTATGAAGAAGTAGGGATGGAGTGGTCCTGTAAACTTGGAGATGACATAATAGTGTTTATATTCTTAAAAGTAAAGAAGAGATAACTATAGTAACTATAGACAATTGGGAAAAATATGGAAAATATTGAAAAAATCAATTTATATCTATTGCCTTCTTCTGCATAAATGCAAATTATTTTGTAGAATTCAGAAAAAATAGAAACTATAACATTTGTTAGAATCATATCATTCACAAAGATCCTTATAATTTCCTGTGACTTTCCTTTTCTGGCCAATAAAGTTGTTTGAGATGTATTTCAAATTGATTGTCATTTGTTTGGTAATCTAAAATTAATTGGAGGCAGCATCTGGGTAGCTAAGTGGATTGAGAGCCAGGCCTAGAAACGGGAGGTCATAGGTTCAAATATGGCAAGTCACCCCATTGCCTGCTCTTATCACTCTTCTGCCTTGGAGCCTATACACAAGTATTGACTCCAAGATGGAAGGTAAGGGTTTAAAAAAATAATATTAAATTAAATTAATTGGGATAAGCAAAAACAGATATAATTATTAGCTGATATATAGAGTATTTGGCATCTATATGTTGGTTACTATTTTCTCATTTAGTCCAAATAAATTTCCTCCTGTCTAAGATTCCTGAATTCTGTGTACTAATTTTTGAACTCTTCTAATCTTTAACCCATGTTACTCTCTGTGTGGCTTATACCATGTGCAACTAATTGCATATGTTAATAGAACTAATTTATGATATCTCATTTTGCCAGTAGATACTACCATTTAAAGCAGAACCATCTTAATTTTTTTTTTTCCTGGAGAAGACCTTAAAGGATCTTTTTTTTTTTTTTTTTTTTTTAACTTTTACCTTCTAGAGCAGCAGAATGATAAGGGGCAAAGAACACTGTACATAACAATGGGGTTTAAGTGATTTGCCCAGGGTCACACTGTTAGGAAGTGTCAGAGGTCAGATTTGAACCTAGGACCTATCATCTCTAGTCCAGTCCCTCAATCCACTGAGCCACCCAGCTGCCCTCACCAAAACAATTCTTAATTGTATAATAAATTTATTTTTGTTGTGCAAAGTCACACTGCTAGTTAGTGGCAAAGACATTAATCTCTAACTAACCTAGATTCAATTTCATTCTAAAAAAATGTATTATCTCCTGTATAAAGGTTACTATGGTAGGAGCTAAAGGAAATAGAAACATTGAAAAGAATCTCTTTGCTCAATGGATTTACATTCTAGTAGAAGACTTCAATATTTCTGATAATTCATAAATTTACTTTGCCTTTCATCAATGGAGGTATTGTGCTAGCTTGTATGCCAGATAGGAAAGAAGTAGGACAGCCCTTATATCACTTATGTTATTAAAATAGTCTTGTCCCTGAAAAATTGCTTTTTAATCTAATTTTTATAAATCAAAAATCGTATTTTCCCATTAATATGGATTATAATTTGAGAGATGTTTTATCTTCACTTTTAATTAACCTTTAATTAGCAATGGCACTTTATCTTTTAAAGTTGTTTTTTTCTTTTCTCTCAGCCTTTTAGTCAAGCAGTTAATGATCTTTAAACAAATACTTAAACATACTGGAAATATAATTATTTAGAGGAATCCTTTTGAATATAAAGAATCACCTTTAAATTTTACCTTATACAGAATCTTTGTAGTGATTTTTTCCCCTTAAATCCGGACTCAAGTAGTAGGTAAAATAAAAACTACTGTGAACCTCAATTCTTCATGACTACTGAAGGGTACAGTGTTAAAAATTAGCAGATCCACTAAATAAACTATTTTGTTTTGGCTCAGCAGTAAGTTGAAACTTCCTAGTTTCAACTAGTAATTCTGGGTACTCAAAAGTGGAGGCTAATCAAGAAATTAAATATTATTTAACCTAGAAATTCAGTTTTCTATTCGCTTCAGTTATTGAAGAGAGAAGGAAAAGACCTTTGAGTGCAGACTAATGTCATGTATTATCTTGAAACTATGTTAATATATTCCTAAAGTCTGTATCTTAAAGTAAAATTGTGTGTGTGTATGTGTGTGTGTGTGTGTGTGTGTGTGAGAGAGAGAGAGAGAGAGAGAGAGAGAGAGAGAGAGAGAGAGAGAGATAAAATCTTGCACCTATTCAAACCTAATCTTGATTTGTTGATCTTCTCTCCTTGTAATTCTTCCGGTGATGATGTCCAAGTCACATAAATGTTGTCACAGTTCAGGTCCTTGTACAGTCTGTTGTGCCATGTCTCTTGTTGTCCTCATGCTGGTCCTGATGTCCTGATGTTTCTGGAACTTTGGAATCTTCAGGATCTCATCTCTCTTCTCCTTTGCTGGACACACATCTTGCAGATTGTAGACTTGATTGAAGAATCCCTGGATCAGGAACCAATGTGTGACTGTGTAGTTAAATTTTGTGTTGCCAAAAAATTTCCTCTTGTGAGATTTTTTTGTTTGCACTTGTCTTTGATGTAACGTATTTAATGTTTAGTAGTCTTCTTCTTTACCACTGCTGATTTCTGATAAGTTCAACTGTTGATCTTCATGTGTAAATGAGGTGTTTGTGTGATCTAAATCAATGATTTGAGTGTCTTGTTCTTGATAGTGATTTGTTTCTTGTGTTTCATTTTGTGTCCACATTTAAATGGGAGGAGATCTGAAAGTAAGGCCTCTTGACCTTCTGGAGGGCTGGCTAGAAGATGGGCTCTGGAGGTAAATATAAAAGATAGGCACGGTCTTATATATATTTTACCAGCATGGCCATGGCTTTAATTAAATTACTAATTTCTATATATCAGTCTTTATCATTTTTAATCGTAAAAAAGGTGACATACTCATAGATTTTGCACTCGATTCCTAGATGTGATAGGTAATTAGTGTCTTTTGGAGCTTTTCCTACCACCCATGGTTGCTGTCTGTAATAATAGTTCAAATGGTGACAAATGTGTTTGACTATTGGGCTGACTTCTTAAGTAGATGACTTTCTGTACATAGCTTCCTGATCATTGATTTCAAAGATTGATTAGTGCATTCAACGGCTCCTAATGACTGAGGTCAATAGATAGAACATAGATGTCTCTTAATTCCTAGCACCTGGTAGACTGCTTTAGAATAGAGTTTGCAAAGTGGCTACCAGAGTCAGATGAGATGACTGCTGGAATAGAGAATCTTGGAATTATCTCCCTCAGTAACATCTTTGCCATGAAAGCTGCATCATTTTTCTTAGCTGGGAATGCTGCCTCTGGCCATTTTGTCAGTTTATCCACTATCACAAGTATGTACCTATATTTTTGACATCTTGGTATCTTGACATAATCTATTTGCAAACATTCAAATGTTTTGAAAGCTAATGGTTTCCCTCCATAGGCTTTGGTCTTAATTATAGCCTTGATCTAATAAGCTTTGAATTATTGGTCTTATTCCTGCCACTATCTCTTTGCTCAATTTAAATTGAGGAATCCTAGGTGGTGGCATTCCTCCTTTCACCTTTATCTTAACTGGCTTAGCAGATAGGATCCTGCCCATGTCTGAGGAGTTACTAGCCCAGACCCCTTTGAGTAGTATATCTGGAATCTTATAGGTGTTATCTTGATCCAGTACTAAGATTGTGTGATCTTCTGCTATCCTGTCTGAGCACAGGTTGGGATGATGTTTCAATGACCTTTTGGGGAGATGCAAGTATATTTGACCATTTGGCTCGCAATAGAGTGTTGCAGCTAATTTACATAAGATATCTCTGCCTATGAGATTGTTTGGGCACAATGGTAAAAACAAGAATTGATGGTCAAATTTTATGGGACCCAACTTCACCATTTTTGGTTGAAATTTTGGTGCAGTTTGGGGTATGCCTGATGCTCCTTTCACTACAACTGATCCAAGCATCTCACAATCTCTAGGAAGATACTTTAAGCAACTTATATCTGCTCCCATATCAATTATCCCATTTATATACTCATCATTGATTTGGATTGTGATTAGTGGTTCTTTAGTATTGTTGTTATGCAAAGGTAATATCTGTCTGTCTTCTTTTAGTGGCAGTATAGTGGCTGGCTCCCCAAAAACTGTTATAAAAATTAGGAGAAGGTATCTCTATTTTACTAATAGGCTAGTTACTATGGTTGTTATTACTCTGGGAAGCTGTGCTTTGGTTCCCTTGATGGCTGGTGCAGGGACACCAGGAGTCCTGCCACTCATGTTATAACTGCCCTTCTTTATAACAGTACCCAGGCAGGATCTCTAAAGGTCAGTGAATGGGTAACCCTTTCAGGTCCCACCTGGGGTTGATTATTAGTATTGGGCTCTATTAGCTTTGGATAACGCTCCCCAGAGTTGTGATGGAATAACTACTCCAGGAAGGTACTTAATAATTTTTATCAGTGTTGTTAATAAGGGAAAGGAAAGATCAGGAACAGATTGGGGATAGGAGACCTTATCACTAAAACTAAGATAATAATCCCTCAAGACTGTAGGCTATTCAGTAATGCTGGAGCTTCTGTTCTTCACCTCCTCTGGCTCAGCCTGGCCACAGCCAAACCAGAGTAAGCAATCTGTTTGGTTGACACAGATATTGATGATCTCTCTCAGCTTCTTACTGCCAGTTGTTATGCCAGTTACAGCCTTCAGGAAATACCACCCTTAACATCTTTTTCTTCTTCTGCCCACTTCCTGGTCCCCCCACCCCCCACACCCCGCCCCCGGGCCCTAAATACCTAAATATCTAGGGGAATTGAGATAGAAACAGAGGATCCATGGTCAGACCTACAGGTCAATCAGTGTCCAAGATCAGATTAATGTTTAAGTCAAAGGTTTCAGACAGGGCTCCAAACCAAAGCCAAGGCAAAGCCAAATATAAAGCAAAAGCCAAAAAGAGTCCCTCTCAGAGGTCTGTCAGGGTATTTATACCCTCTGGCTAACTGCCTTTCCTCTTGTCCTCATGGCCTCCAGGAACATTCTGATGTCTCCAGCTGTCTTCAACTATCAATCAAGGTGGGACTCTCAACTTCCAGAGTTTGAATATGACAGAGTGTGTGTGTGTGTGTGTGTGTGTGTGTGTGTGTGTGTGTGTGTGTGTGTGTAAATATATATTCTCTTTCGAAATAGAGTTGGGAATTATGAAATAAGGAAGAAAGTAATTTTAAAAAGTAGTATGGAATATGTAGTACAAGAGATGACTTCACATCACCTCCCTATATGTAGTCAATTAGCAATAGTTAGAAAATAGTTTTAATTCCACCTTTTAGATGAAGAGACAGAAAAATGGTCTAGTTTTAATTTCATTGGAGGCAGAAACTGGAAAGACTACCAATTCAGATCAGAAACTGCTCCAGCTTATTCTTAGAGATTTGCCTAGTTTAAGGTGACTTACCCAGATTCACTAAGCTAATATGTGTCAGAGGCAAAACATAATAATAGCTAGCATTTATAGAACTCTTTAAAATTTGCCAAGTGCTTTATGGAACTTGAACTTTGTGATTCCAATGACATTAGACCACACAGACTAACTATTCCTCAGTTTCTAAAAAAAATACAATAGCTGTACTATTTGTAATTCTTAAAAATCAGGGAATTAGAATAAATAGAATACCTAAATAATCCCATATCAGAAAAAGAAATTGAACAAGCCATCAAAGAACTCCCTAAGAAAAAATCGCCAGGGTCTGATGGATTCACAAGTGAATTCTATCAGACATTCAAAGAGCAACTAATCCCAATACTATACAAATTATTTGATATAATAAGCAAAGAAGGAGTCCTACCAAATTCCTTTTATGACGCAAATATGGTACTGATTCCAAAGCCAGGGAGATCAAAAACAGAGAAAGAAAACTACAGACCAATCTCCCTAATGAACATAGATGCAAAAATCTTAAATAGAATACTAGCAAAGAGACTCCAGCAAGTAATTAAGAAGATCATCCACCATGATCAGGTGGGATTTATACCAGGAATGCAAGGTTGGTTCAACATTAGGAAAACCATCCACATAATTGACCATATCAACAGTCTAACAAACAAAAATCACATGATTATCTCAATAGATGCTGAAAAAGCCTTTGACAAAATACAGCATCCATTCCTATTGAAAACACTGAAAAGTATAGGAATAGAAGGACCTTTCCTAAAAACAATAAACATTATATACCTAAAACCATCAACAAGCATCATATGCAATGGGGATAAATTAGAAGCCTTCCCAATAAGATCAGGAGTGAAACAAGGATGCCCATTATCACCTCTATTATTCAACATAGTACTAGAAACACTAACAGTAACAATTAGAGAAGAAAAAGAAATTGAAGCTATCAAAATAGGCAATGAGGAGACTAAGCTATCCCTCTTTGCAGATGATATGATGGTATACTTAAAAAATCCTAGAGAATCAACTAAGAAGCTTGTAGAAATAATCAACAACTTTAGCAAAGTTGCAGGATACAAAATAAATGCACATAAATCATCAACATTTCTATATATTTCCAACACATCACAGCAGCAAGTGGTAGAAAGAGAAACACCATTTAAAATCACCCTAGACAATATAAAATACTTAGGAATCTATCTACCAAAACAAACACAGCAATTATACGAAAACAACTACAAAACATTTTCTAAACAATTAAAACTAGATCTAAACAATTGGAAAACCATTGATTGCTCATGGGTAGGATGAGCTAACATAATAAAAATGACCATTCTACCCAAATTAATTTACCTATTTAGCGCCATACCTATCAAACTACCAAAAAACTTCTTTACTGAATTAGGAAAAAAATATAACAAAGTTCATTTGGAATAACAAAAGATCAAGAATCTCAAGGAAAATAATGGGAAAAAAATGTGAAGGGGGCCTAGCAGTACCAGATATTAAACTATACTTTAAAGCAGCAGTCATCAAAACAATATGGTACTGGCTAAGAGACAAAAGGGAGGATCAGTGGAATAGACTTGGGGTAAATGGCATCAGCAAGGCAGTGTATGATAAACCCAAAGAACCCAACTTCTGGGACATGAATCCACTATTTGACAAAAACTGGGAAATTTGGAAAACAGTATGGGAGAGATTAGGTTTAGATCAACATCTCACACCCTACACCAAAATAAATTCAGAATGAGTGAAAGACTTGAATATAAAGAGGGAAACTACAAATAAGTTAAGTGAACACAGAATAGTATACTTGTCAGATCTCTGGGAAAGGAAAGATTTTAAAACCAAGCAAGAGTTAGAGAAAATTACAAAATGTAAGTTAAATGGTTTTGATTATATTAAATTAAAAATCTTTTGTACAAACAAAAACAATGCAGCCCAAATCAGAAGGGAAACAACAAATTGGGAAAAAATCTTTATAACAAAAAACTCTCACGGGGGTCTAATTACTCAAATATACAAGGAGTTAAATCAATTATATAAAAAATCAAGCCATTCCCCAATTGATAAATGGGCAAGAGAAATGAATAGGTAATTTTCAGGTAAAGAAATCAAAAGTATCAATAAGCACAAGAGAAAGTGTTCTAAATCTCTAATAATTAGAGAAATGCAAATCAAAGCAACTCTGAGGTATCACCTCACACCTAGCAGATTGGCTAAAATGAAAGAAGGGGAGAGTAATGAATGCTGGAGGGAATGTGGCAAAACTGGGACATTAATGCATTGCTGGTGGAGTTGTGAACTGATCCAACCGTTCTGGCTGGCAATTTGGAACTATGCTCAAAGGGCTATAAAAGACTGCCTGCCCTTTGATCCAGCCATACCATTGTTGGGTTTGTACCCCAAAGAGATCATAGATAAACAGACTTGTACGAAAATATTTACAGCTGCGCTTTTTGTGGTGGCAAAAAACTGGAAAATGAGGGTATGTCCTTCAGTTGGGGAATGGCTGAACAAATTGTGGTATAAGTTGGTGATGGAATACTATTGTGCTCAAAGGAATAATAAACTAGAGGAATTCCATGTGACCTGGAAAAACCTCCAGGAATTGATGCAGAGCAAAAGGAGCAGAACCAGAAGATCATTGTACACAGAGACTGATATACTGTGGTAAAATCGAATACAATGGACTTCCGTACCAGCATAAAGCAATGACACAGGACAGCTCTGAGGAATTTATGGTAAAGATGCTACCCACATTCAGAGGAAGGACTGCAGGAGAGGAAACATATAAGAAAAACATGGTTTTTCTTGAACACATGGGTTGAGGAGGACATGATTGGGGATGTGGACTCGAAACTACCACACCAATGCAACTATCAACAATTTGGAAATGGGTCTTGATCAATGATACATGTTAAAACCAGTGGAAATGTGCATCAGCCATGGGTGGGGGTAGTGCGGGGGGTGAAGGGGAAAGTAGGAGCATGAATCATGTAACCATGTTAAAAATTAATAAATGTTTTAAAAATCAGGAATTTTAGAATTAAAATAGACTGTAGAGATCATTGGTTCAAATGCCCTCATTTTGTAGATGTCTAACTAGATGTGACTTCTCCAGTCTTTCTCATCCTTACATGCTCCTTTATATAAATATTCTTTAACAAATATATTAATTTGAAAAACGTGGAATTGGGGAGGGACATATTTCTTTTATACAAGTCGATTAATCTACTTCTCTAGCATTAATCCACTGGTTAATAATTTTTCAACATCTCTTGTATTCTAAGAAAGGCCATATGTTTTAGCATAGTTATAGATTTTAAGTTAGAGGACCTGGGTTCAAATTCTACCTCTCATTTGCTGCCAGTATGATTTTATGTAAGTCTTTCCTCTCTGGGCCTTAGTGAAATGAAAGAGTTGGACTAGTCTCTCTGAAAGCTTTAAAGCATTATATAAATATTAGTTGTTAACATCTATGATCTTGTGAGTCAGCAAAAAAAATTTAACATTTCATCTTCAAATGATCTCCATCTAGTGGGAATAGTGAGTAAGGGCAGAATGTACATGGCAGGACTAGAGAGGAGGGAATTATGCTCTAACCAAGAGGCTCCAAAGTTTTTTTGGTGTCATGAATTCCTTTAGCAGTCTGGTGAAGATTATAGACCCTTTCTAAGAATATTGCTTTTAAAAAGTATGATATAAAATACATAGGACTACAAAGGAAAATGATTTATTGAAGTATAGTTGTTAAAACAGTTGTGTTTTTTTTAAGTTCATGGACACCAGCTTAAGATCCCAGCTACCCCATAGAGAAAATAAGTCTAAGTACAACAACTTTCTTGTCTTATGAATTTAAAAACTGTGGAATTGTTTTATCCTAAAAGTTTTGGCAAGAGGTTAATGTTTACCTATTAAAAGAGTTAAAAAAATGATTTATATTCTGAGAATTGTAGAGTAGAGAATTTGTTACCTTAAAATAATTCAAGAGGCATTCATTAAGCACCTACTGTGGTTAGGGCAATTAATGATGATCTTAACTTGTGGAAATAATGAAGCAAAATGAAATAATATATCTGAAATAATAATAATGTTTATAGCTATCTTTTAGGGGACATTATATATCTTAAGAGAGATATGAATTTATGTGGATCCAAATTTAATACAAGTCATCTCAGTTTTCTTCTATAACTTTCTTAACACTTTATTAATTATTTAGAAATATATTTAAAAATTTTTCTTACATTTTGAGGAATTCCTTCTTTCCTAGCCTCTCTATAATAACATTATAACATCATTCCCTTAGCTCTTACTAAGGAAGTGTGAAACTGAGTCTTTGCCTTAGTGTGTCATGTTTACAGAATACTTACAGTTTATCTACTGGTATAGAAAAAAAATAGCACCTAGTTAGCAAAAATAGCTAAAATATAAAACTGCCAGATGTTGGACAATACTGAGAGCCTTCCCTACTCTTTTCTCTGTCTTTCTCTACATAGAGTATTTATTTTGGTGTCCCCAAGTTTCTGTCTTCAGTAGAGTAATATTCCACACCTTCCTTCCCATAAGTGATTTGCCACACTCCCACCCTACCTGTCTCATACCCACACTGCAGTTTATGATACTTACTTTAGACAGAAAAATTCCTAATTATAGGTCTTCTTTTTTTCCCATAAAGGACTAGTATAGTTCTATAAAATTTCTATCCAGAAATCATTTAACAGAGAACTATACTTATTTCAAATATACCTGAGAAATAGTGAGCAAACTAAATAAATAAATAATATGAATAAATGAGCAAGTGAAGGTAAGAAGGAAAAAAAGACTTCTGAATAATATATATGCAAATTCCATGTATTTTTTCAATAATGACTTTTCAGGATATCTTATTTTTTTAACTAAGATTCTACATCTTTTTTCCCAGTGCAAATATTTTAAAAAGAGCTTGAGAAGGCTGCTAGAGACAGCAAAAAGAAGCAATAGTTGTAAGCATTCAAGCAAGGGAGATGCTAAATGAAGCCAACACATATCCTTAAAAAGTAGTATTTTGAGACCATTTAGTGTAGGGGCAAAGAGTCCTACATATATCATGATTACCTAAGAGCATTATTGTATTCAGTAGGACAGTCATCATATTGTTGGTTTTTCCCATTTGTTCTCTCCTTTTCCATTCTACCATCACTGCTTATGTTTAACCCTCATCATTATAATAATTTTAGTTATTCTTTCCACTTCCACTTTCTCTACCAATTCTTATCTATTCTATATACTGCTGAATTGAATGCAGCTTTGTCAGTGTTTGTCCCAAACAGATTGTTTTGAGTTGTTGCATATTTCTTTAAAAAATGTACCTAACTATATTAGTTTTGAATTTAAGACATTTCACAATCTGGCCCCACAGTTTCATGTCAGCCTTATATTTTCATTTATTCTGTGAACATTCCTAAGCCCTTTTTGCTAAGCCCTGAAAAATGAAAGGTTTAGATAAGATATAATCCCTAGCCAATTAATCCATTTAGTTTTATAAGGCACAAATACCTATAATTATCATATACAGTAGATAGATCTTTCTGTTCTAGCCCCTAGCCATGCTACATTTCTTGCCTTTGTCCATACTTTTAGAATTAGAATATACTCACACTTAGAAGCTCAGGTGGTTTTGCCTGTTGAAATCCTTTTGATCCTACAAACACTGTTCCTTGTGTTGCAACTGTTTATTTTATGAGTTTATCTACTTCCTCTTATAAAATTACTTTCTATATATTTTTAACCTATCATTGGAGCATAAGATCAAAGACTTACATTTAGAAGGGACATCATAGGGTAATTTAGTCCAACATTTTCCTCTTAAAAATGAAGAACTCGGGCCCAGAGATCACATAGGTAGATAATAGATAAGAATTGAACTCAAGCCCTCTGGCTCCAAATATAGAAGTCTTGCTGTACATGTTGCCCTTACCTCCAACTCATCATCTATATCATCATCATCAATCATCATCACTAACATAGCAACTATTATGTTTCAGATACCATTGTAAGTGCTTAATACATATTGTCTCATTTGTTCCTCACAACCACCCTGGAGTGGTAAGTACTATTATTAACCTTGTTTTCCAATTGAGGAAACTGAGGTAACAGGTTAAGTGACTTATCCAGCTAAGTCAGTTTTGAATTCAAATCTTCCTGATGTCAGGCCTAGTGCTTTATACACTGTGCCACCTAGCTACCTCTAGGCTGTAAAATAGGCCAAATGAGTTTGAGAACTGCTGTTATTTCCTGCCAATACACAGATAAAACATTTTCTTTGAAATGATGCTTTTTTACCAACCTTCTTCTCACTTTCTTTATGATAGGAAAACTTTAAGGTAGCAATACTATAGTTGTTTCTCTGGCATTCTAGCAGACTGAGAACAGCTTGGTACAAAACAGGGAATTGAGGGCTTTGGAATCACTAAAGCTTGGTTTAGATCCTCACTGATTTCCTGTGTGACCGAGTAGCTCATTTTGCCTCTCTTGTTCTTAGTTTCAGTTTCAGAAATTGACTCTGATCTCACAGTTCTGTGATTAGCTCTCAGAATCTCATGGTTTGTCCTATTTAGTCATTTTATGATCAGAGTACTTATAACTAATACTGATGAAACTCTGAAATGTTACCTGCAACATTTTGGTGACAGGTAGGAAAGAGTTACTTGTTAGCCTTCTCTTTCCCAATTATCTGGAATTTCAAGCCTTATAGAAATTTTATATTGTATACAGGTAGACAGTATAGGACATTAAGATGTCAGTTATGGCTTGGATCCTCCATTAGCATTGTATATCACTTTTCTATAAAGATAGCTTGATGAACATAGATTCTGGTTTTTTTCTAATAAAGTAGATGTGGACCCTAAGAATCTATTGAAGAACAGAAAACATTTGTCTTACTTTTTCTGTACAAATATCAATAAGTGATTCTTGTTGTTCTATAATTTCTCAAGTCCCTCAGCCCTTACTTCTCCCTTTTGTATTTTTTAAACAATATTCAAACACTTTTTTAGGCCTCCCACTTTCTTGTTTTAACAACACTGGCTTGGCTTTTATTGTAGAGTCTACATTCTATTTAGATTCTCAGAGATATCAGCTTATTTTTGTCAAGACTACACCCTGCTTGAAAATAAGATATTATTCTGTTTCCAAAGTCATCTGTTTCTTTTTTTTTTTTTTTTTTTTTTTTAACCCTTGTACTTCGGTGTATTGTCTCATAGGTGGAAGAGTGGTAAGGGTGGGCAATGGGGGTCAAGTGACTTGCCCAGGGTCACACAGCTGGGAAGTGGCTGAGGCCGGGTTTTGAACCTAGGACCTCCTGTCTCTAGGCCTGACTCTCACTCCACTGAGCTACCCAGCTGCCCCCCAAAGTCATCTGTTTCTTCATGCACTCAATAATAGGATACATTGCTATTTCTTTCTGATTTTAAGTACCCTAAAATGTGTGTATTTTAGTAAGTTTATTTTCTTCATTTGACAGGTGGTTGGCTCTGGTGACTTTTAATACCTAGCATTTTGTACAAGGAAATAATATGGGTTATACAACAAAAATTGACACTTTCAATAAGCAGTACTAATTAAGTATGATACTAGCTTTTTTGTTTTTACTCCCCAATGTCAGTAAACAATGATGAATTTAGAGGGTGACTCTAATTGTGAAAATAGAGTGGAAGTCTTCTGTTAACAGAATTATTTGGGACTCTTCACAGAATCAGTTGGATCAATAAAACATACAATTTTTATTTTTGAGGAACCATGAAGTTGACCAAAAACTGACCTTTTAAAAAAATATATTTTCTATTATGTTCCTATTATATCCCATGTATCCTTCTCTATCCTCCTCCCAGAAAGCCATCCCATATAACAAGTAATATTTTTGGAAAGAAAAAAAATTAGCTCAGCTGATTGACAGATTAAAAAAGTTTGCAAATGTCTGTGAAAAAGTTTGCAAATATCTGCAATGTGTAATTGGGGTCCTTGTTAGAGTTCTCCCAGACTGCCAAAAAGCCCTGAACACAATAGAAGGTAAAGAAACACTGTTCTGATCAGCAAGCAAACTTCCATCTCATTTATGTAGATTCCTTATTAGAATATGCACAAGAGCTATACAGAGTAATAGATACAGATTTGAAATCCTCCCATTCATGAAGTTCTTCAGCCATGGGAGCAAGGTGCAGTAAATACAAGTGTGTAATTAGAATCTGTTACCTTAAAAACTACAATTCCCAGCATCCCACTCTTCTCATGTTACATGCTGACATAGGGAGGATATACATTAGCCCAGCCTCTTGCTCCCTTCTCTTCCTGTTGCAGCTTTGGAGTGGGCTTTTTAAACAAGCAAGAAAATTTAGTCATGTAGTCTTATTTTGTTGAATAATTACTTTTTTATTCTTTTACTTCCTGTGATTATTATTAATAAACTTCATAAAATATAATTCTTGAAGTTCCTGGATATTAATTTAAATCTTACACAAGGAAGTGAATGAAATTCTCTAAATTTAAAAGAAGGACTCCAGAAAGAGCTGTGTATATTTTTGCCTAACTGTACTATATTATTTTTATCTTTATTTTTTTTACCTAGATCAAATTGTGCAGAGAATATTAGGAAGCATATTTTACATACTGGTAAACATGAAGGAGTCAAGATGTACAACTGCCCAAAATGTGACTATGGAACAAATATTCCTGTGGAATTCCGTAACCACTTGAAAGAACAGCATCCTGATATTGAAAATCCTGATCTGGCTTACTTACATGCTGGTAAGGCACAAAAACTATTGCGAAGATTTTCTCTTATTGAATGCAGACATTTAAATGATTGAAATTAGAATGATACCTTTTTCGTATGACTTTTTTTTCTAAGAGGGGAAAGAATAATAATCTCTCCAGGGTACTATCTGCTTCAAGATTTTCAAAGGAAACAGAAGATCCTTCTGATCGGTTTTATTCCATTCTTCTATGAAAGAAGGTCTTTCTGATCACGTTTGTTAAAAAGAACATACAACAGAGTAATCACTTGATGACACTGATGTTACAGTTGTGTGAATATAAAGCATAAGTGAACTTGAAGCCATCACATATAAATTGTAAAGTCTGACATGATGCTAAATTTTCTAATTTACCTTAAATTTATTGTGATGTATAATATTATCTACATTTTAAAATATGACTTCATAATTCAAGTTTATCAATCAAAAAAACTAAGTAGCTGGAGAGACTCAAATGATAAGGAGAAACAAACATGTAATGTCACAATTTCCTATATCTGATCTCCACAATTCTTAATTTTTAAAATAGATTACTATTGATATATTTTATTTGTATGTCATCTAGATTTTGTCCAGGATCTTCCCTCTTTTCAACCTCCTACCTCAATATACAGTGCCATTGCTTCTCTGAAGATTTTTTTTTTAAATAGAGGAACAGGAACTAAACATTCAGAAATCAGCACGTCAAAAAAATATCTGATTTTATATGCTGTATTCTAATGGAACTCTCTTCTTCAGAGAGATGGGGAATAGAGAGAGGAGAGTAATCATGCCTGTTCTTTGTGATTTTCTAATGTTCATTTCTTATTGTTTTTACTTTATGTTCATTTCATTTACATTATTGTCATCAGTGTCTTTTGCTTTCTTAGCACTTTATACTTTACTTCGTATTATTTCATGCAAGTTTTTTCATGCTTCTTTGTAATCATCATATTTGTCTTTTCTTATTACTAATATTTTATTATATTTATATATTCAAATTGTTTTGCAGTCCTTATTTAACAGCTAAAAGTCAGACAGTAGAAGTTATCACCTATACCCCTAACACTCTCCTATAGATAGCATTTGTTAAGGCCCAATCATTTTAGTAATTCTAGTCCAATTGATTTAGAAAACATAAATCAACAAGCAGAAATAGTGCCACCTTTTATTATGACTTTAACTTTATTTAAGAAAGTATTAACTGAGTACCTGTTCTGTGTCTATTTTAGATTTTTTTTGACCAATTAGGTACATATAAAGCATTTTAAAATATGTGACTCAAGTTCCCAAACATATTACTGGTAAGGGCTAGGCAATGGGGGTTAAGTGAGTTGCCCAGTGTTATATAACTAAGAAGTGTCTGAGGTCATATTTGAACCCAGGATCTCCCATCTCTAGACCTGACTCTCAATCTGCTGAACCACACTACCTAGCCCATTCACGCCCAATATATTATTATACTTAGGTGAATGAGAGTCATGGAATGTATAAGAAAAAAATTAATTGTTTTATATACATTTTTGCAAGTATCGTACTTGAATGGAGATAGAACTTGAAGAGTAAGTTGAGTTGAAATATGACTAATGCATAAGGTAATATTTGCATATGTTAGTACATCATTTGTTATTCTTCTATTGTGTCCTTTTAGCATTTTTATATATTTATACCAGTACAATCTGACTATTTGTGCAGCAGTTTCTAAATCTTGTATTGGTAACCTTTATTATTGAAAGCTTTACGAACTAGATAGTTTATCAGATTTATTGCATAAATATAGATAAAGCAGTGTTGAAATACCTGCTAGCCATCAATACCTCAGGGTTTTTCATTAATATGGATGGATGGCAGTATGGATCCCAACTATGCTGCCTTGAAGAACAAGTAGTCCAAGAGGTGTCAGAGCCAAACAAGCTGAACTGAAGAAGTTATATGTCAGGAAGGTACCAATTTCACAGTATTGTGGCTCATCATACATTTCTAGGAATAATATTAAGATTGACTGATTCTTCCATCAGTGGTCAATTTGGAAATTTAAAATGGAATGCTTTCTCTAAAGGTAAGAATACCCTAACTAAATTCCTTCTTTTAAAAAGAGAGAGAGAAGAGAGAGAGAGAGAGAGAGAGAGAGAGAGAGAGAGAGAGAGAGAGAGAGAGAGAGAGAGAGAGAGAGANNNAAAGAAAGAAAGAAAGAAAGAAAGAAAGAAAGAAAGAAAGAAAGAAAGAAAGAAAGAAAGAAAGAAAGAAAGAAAGAAAGAAAGAAAGAAAGAAAGAAAGAAAGAAAGAAAGAAAGAAAGAAAGAAAGAAAGAAAGAAAGAAAGAAAGAAAGAAAGAAAGAAAGAAAGAAAGAAAGAAAGAAAGAAAGAAAGAAAGAAAGAAAGAAAGAAAGAAAGAAAGAAAGAAAGAAAGAAAGAAAGAAAGAAAGAAAGAAAGAAAGAAAGAAAGAAAGAAAGAAAGAAAGAAAGAAAGAAAGAAAGAAAGAAAGAAAGAAAGAAAGAGAAAGAAAGAAAGAAAGAAAAGTATTGGAAGAAAGGAAGATGGAAAGAAAAAATAAAGCTAATTCTAGAGGCCAAGAATGTGTGTGTGTTGTTACTAAACACACTAAGGGCACTTGCTTTTTGCTTACAGATTCATTGTACTGGCAACACAGAATTCATTACCTGGCTAAGTGCTTTGGGATATCTTTGGGCTGAAAAGTGTTGTCTAAAAACAAATTTTATTCCAGTTTCTTTGTAACTTCTCTAAGTATTTCTGTAACATTTTGTTTAAAACACTCTTTGCAGATATGTCACAGCAGTATTCCACAGTGTATTAACAAAAGAAACCTCTTTGCAGCTTACTCCTGAGTGCATGCTGGAGTTTTTGTTTCCCATTTCCCTCAGCAGTACAAGAATACCCCTGTCAGTAACCCTTTTTTAAACTTTGATAAACTTGGTTCAGTTAAGTAGATCTTTAAAAAGGTATTTTAAAATAACTTTATGCATTGGTTCTTCTTCAAATTTTAATTTATGTCTTCATCAGTGTATTTAAGGAAATGTAAAAAAAGTCTCCTTAATTACCAATATAATTTAAATAGATTCTTGCATATATGTATTTATGTATATACATTTATATATGTGTGTGTGTGTGTATCTCCCCCCCCCCCCCTCTCGTTAGAGTTTTTTGGTTTTCTTTTTTACCCTGTGATGTCAACCCTCCTGGTTTATGAATTTCATGATAGGTGGTATTGTAAAATTTCATGTGGTGATATAAAATCTTAGAAGTGTTTTATGCCTGGTCCTGAAGGATTCTCTTAGCCACATTCTCTCCTATCTACAATATTAATGTGCTGGGAATTTTGTGAGCTGAAATCCAGTGAATCATGTTACCCAGTTATTTGATAAAAGGTTCTGATTCTTAGCAGGAAGATAGAGTTTACAGCTATCCTAGGACAGGGGGAAAAAATCTATTCTAGTCCTGACTTGGCTAAGCATGCATAACAAAACATTTTGGTAGTTTTTGCATTTTGATGGTTCTAAATGATAAGTGCACAAGAAATATTTGTGGATTTTTTTTTACCAAAATTCCTTATTTTAGTTATGCTAGGTATTGTTTAATTAAAAAATGAAAAATAAGTTATTTGTGAAATCTCTTCATTTACTTGAGTTATTGATCCACTTTAATTTCTCCATTTTTTGTCATTAAATCATTATTTAGATTTAGATTAGAGAGAGAAAAATCCATTATTTTGAAATGATTTCACATTTATTTGATTTTTTTTCCCCTTCAAGTAGTTGGAAGTTTGTTGTAAACCCCCTTTTTTTTGTGCAACTCTATTAGAAGATATGAGAATGGAGTAGATGACTCTGGATTCCTTGATATAGGATATTCTTCTTCTCCAGTTAACAGAAAGCCTCATAAAACTCCCCATAGAATTTGTTAATCAAATTAAATATTTTCATCAGAACTTCATAATAATTTATTCTTCATAATGAAAAAACAATTTATTCCAAACTTTATCTTAATTTGATTATTCTTGTTTTGAAAATATAGTGTTTATAGATTACTCTTTTCCTTGAATCAACCTCATTTTTTTCTTGCACATTGTGTCACTGTTAAATTCTTTTATTACATGAAAGAGCTCTACCGACCTTAAATTGGGATTAATATAAACAGTTTTTCTTATTTATTTGTAAAAGTTACAGTATGATGTATTAGCCAAGTGAAAAAAAGTAATTCTACAACCTCTCTACAAACAAACTTCTACAACAAAAAGAAAGGGAAGGCTAGGGAAGACATCAGTGTGCACTATATTGGGGTTGTGCCATTTGTTGTTGTTAGTTGTTTTAATCATATATGCCTCTTTATGACTCCATTTGGGTTTTTGTTGACAAAGATACCAGAGAGATTTGCCATTTCCTTCTCCAACTCGTTTCATAGATGAGGAAACTGAAGCAAACAGGGTTAAGTGACATGCCCAGGGTCACACAGCTAATAAGTGTCTGCCATCATATTTAAAGTCAGAGAAATGAGTCTTCCTGATTTCAGGCCTGGCATTCTGTCCACTAGGCCATCTAGCTGCTGGAAACTACTGCTAAACCCATTGTTCTTGGTAGAACATTCAGATGATACTAGAAAAGTTTTTCTTTAGATCGGTTGATAGAATTTATCTAGTAATGTAATTATCATAATCTTTGTTCATAAAAAAATCATCCTGTTGAAAACTTGATAGGCATTTTAATGACTTCTGAAAATATTTTTTCAAGCTGATCTTGCAAAGTAATGTTGGCAGTATTTTTTGGTTCTTGAATGATGGAGGAAATATTCCTGGTTCTTTAGGTTTTGGCCATGTCATCATTGGGATTTTTATCTAAAACAGTGATGGGCAAACTACAGCCTACAGGCCAGATGCAGCCCCCTGAAATGTTCTATCCATCCCCATGGCATTATTCCTAATCTGACTAATACAATGAGTAGAATACAATACAATGAAACTTTGAAAGAGTTGCCTTAGAAACAGACTAACAGATGAGTGTTTCCTTTCCTTTGGCCCCCTCATTAAAAAGTTTGCCCATCACTGCTCTAAAATATACCTCAAGTAATTAAGTTCCATGTTATGTTTTCATAGTGAATAAGGTACAGAGCTCACAGTCAGAAAAATCCGAGTTCAAATCCAGTCTGTTCCAATGACTATAGAAACATGGTAGAATTATTGCTACGACTTCTTTTTTTATTTAAACAAGTTAATATGATTTTTTCCTTTAAAATAAGAGTCCACAAATGCCTCTCCAAATTAGTGATTTTTTTGTTAAATCAGCATCTGTACTAGGAAGAAAGAGAGAACTCACACACAGTTGTATGTGTCCAAAAACCATTTGCTGGAAAATACTCTTTACCTTGGCATGAGGACTCATTAGGAATATGATGGGATGTTATAAATATCAAAATTTGCACCACATGAGCCTGTAGAATGGAAGAGGGGGTGTTTTTCTAGCTTCTCCTATTATATATGTAACGTCCTATCTCTGATGTATTATACTTTTTCTCCAGGGTTTCTACAGCAATGAATGGTGGTGGAAGCAAGATAATGTCTCTTATCTTCACTTAAATACCTACTCCTTGGGATCTATTAGTATTATAATTATTCAAAAAGGCATGGCTACCTCATTTGGTTGGACCTGTTCTAAGTGATACAGGGACCTACTTTCATGGTTTTAACTAGTCTCTAAGAAACCTCAAAACCAAAGTGGCATATTTCTTTACCCTGGTGATCCTTAAGTGATCTAATGGCAAAACAAAGAATAAAGAGACCAAGAAGTTAGTTGCCTAATTGATGTTCTGACTTTCTGATTAAACTCTTAGCTCTCTTGAGATACTACAGACTCAATTTAAAGCATAAGATAAGTTTAGTAAATAGATATTTACTCCCATATTTTTGTTCAGTACTTCATATATCTAAGTATCTTGTGTTTATGAAAATGGCCAGTAGAAATGTTCTAATGCCTATGAGAGGCTCTTCATCTATAAAATGCAGATAGTACTAGTACTGCCTGCATTGGGTTTTTAGGAGACTCAAATGAGATTCTGTTTGTAAAGCGCTTTGTAAATTTTAATGTGCTTCATAAATATTATATTTTTTATTATTTCCACATGATAATTGCTGTCATAAATATTGAGTAAGATTTTTCATTAAATTATTATATGGATAAAATAACATGTACCTATGTACTTCCAAATCCTAATGAATTAGGATCCTAGTAATTTTATCTACAGTGGCAACAGAATTCTTTATTTTTTATGCAACTTAATAGCCATTTTATGTCTTTTTTTTTTTTTTTTGCTTTCCCTGTCATTACAATGAGAATGAGAATGCTTTGCTCTTATCAAAACCCTGAAATCTTTTTTCTTTCCTTTAATAACTAATTTAGTACCATTTAAACTATACTTAGCTGGTTTCTTAATTCTACCCAAGTGCATCACTTTACACTTAGACACATTAAATTTCATATTCTACCTCTGAGCCCATTTATCTAATCTATTACAGTTACCCTGTAAAAGAGCTACATCCTTTTGTGTCTTAACCACACCCCCTCATTTAGTACCTTATGCAAATTTGCTAATCTTACAGATTGTCTTAATCATTAATAAAAAAATATTAGTGTCCCAATATAGATCCTTGTGGGACTCGGTTTGTAACCCAATTTCCTTAAGATTCTCAGACCCTCTGTTTTCAACCCAGTTAATTTCATATGGTTTTATTAGTTTGATGCCTGACCTGTGTCACAAAAGTTGGTACAATAATTCATCCTGTGAAACACTCTCCAAAAATCTTAGAAAATCCTGACAGTGTCTTATTGGCTCTCCTTTATATAGACCAATTATTATCTCACCCAAAAAAAAAACGAATGAAATTTGTCTGACATGATTGCCTTTGGTAAATCCATTCTGACTCACACCTATTAAATTGTACTTTTCCAAATGTATCATTAAGCTCATCCATAAGTATCATCTCAAATTTATTTCCTAATATAGTTGTTAGACTTACAGGTCTATAATTTTCAGCCTCTTCGCTCTTTCTTTTTAACATTCAGACTGAATTCGTTGTTTTCCAGTCTCCTAGTATTTCACTTGTAACAAAAGACTTCCTAAAATAATTAACAGTTCAACAGTTTTGATTCCTTAACCTCATACTTCACACATTGGTTAAACTCATTTTTTTCTTGCTGCTTTTCATATCTACTTTTACTTCACAACTCCTATCTAAATATTCTAGAGGTTTTGCTATAAAATTGCTCTTTCACAGTCCATCCAAAGGGATCATGATATAGCAAGGTCCTTTTGATGCCATTTTTCTCTGCTCTTCTTGCCCTAATGATGCCCAGAAAAGAGAATTGCCCTAACCAAAGTCTACTAGTAAAATGTCTTAAAATTAATACTCTTTGATTTACTACCCCCCCCCCCGACTAAACTGCCAGCTCTGAATGTTGTTCTTCTGTATATTATTAGATAGTTAACCAAGATCCATTCTTTTCCACATTAAACAAAAACCAAATACATTATATTTAAAGAGACTTGAAGACTATTTTTCTCTGAAATACAAATCCTCAATGATATAGAAATTGTTTCAATGTCAGTCATTTATTAACTAGCATGGTTTTTGGTTTTTATTTTTCTGTACTAAATATTCTTTATTTACTTTTGAGTTAACATTATAGGGATTTGTGGAGTTTATTTGATCATTTTATGCAGTTTGGCATCCTATGAAGGTTAGGTTAATCTTCCAGTTTCAATAGTTACTGAAGTAATTCTATTTCTAGTAATTTTGAAATCTTGCTTGAATTTTGTTCCTTTTTTATATAATTAATAAGCAAGAGAAGACAAGAGACCCATTACTATAACTAACTATTTTGCATTTTTTAATCACAAAGAGAAATAAAAAGCTTGAAATTTTAGGATTTAGAAGCTAATGTAATTATTTATTGCTTTGTTGATTTTAAGAGATTTTTAAAGAAGACTTTAAAATGTGGTGTGTTTTTTCCCCCTACCTCTTTTATCATGGGAAGCTACATGATAAAAGTATAGAATAACAGAATTTTAGAGTTGGACGTAATTTCAGGCATCTTGTTTAACTCATACGGGAAAAAGGATCCATTTTACAACAATCCTGCCATGTAAAATTCCCATTCAGCGTTTGTATGATGGCCCACTCAAAAACAGAGCTATTAAGCAAGAAGTCTGAAAGTTTGAGTTGTAATTGGGCTGCTGTCATTACTTACTTTTGTTATTATTGATGGTTCACTTAACTTCTCGGTACTTCACATTCCTTTTTGTCAAATAAGGGTAATACCTTGCCTACTTCTCCTAGGAGAATCCATCTAGTGTCTATAATAAAGTGTGGCAATAAGTGTTGTAAGACATTATTTGTGTTTTAAAAGAATCCAGAACAATATTCTTGTTTTGTTGTTTATAGTGTTGGGATTGTTGCTTGTTTATTTATTGGTGGATGGAGGCACTGTTTTCAATAGAAAGAGAAACAGAATTTTGAAAAAATGAGAAAAATTCTGTATTTATTTGTATGACTTAGTCGTCTTTTTTCATTATGTTATATCAATCTGTGTTTAAGTTATGAGATGTACAAGGCCAGTAGTGTCTATCTATTTGTCATAGTTGATTGTTCTATAATTAAGATTATTGGGTTTAAGTTATTATTCTCAGAATTTTTAGTACCAGTCTGTCTAAAAGATACAGTACTTGCCTGAAATAATTTCCCTTCTAGTATGCAGTTTAATGCTCTGTAAAATCATTTAATGATAGTCAGTACATTTAAAAGAAAGTTGAGAGAACACCATTGAAAATGCAAATTCTGTTGGCAATACCTCTGTAATAGGCTTATGACTTCTGAAAGATATGGGAAAATAATTTGATTAATAATTTGTTTTGTAACTTGGGCTTTTTTAACTCAAACTTGTCCCTCTCTTTATATAAGAGAAAAACATAGAAATTCCATTTAATTTTTTTTTTTTTTTTAGTAATCGGTGAGTTAGAATGTTTTCTTAAAAGACGCATTCATTGTCTAATATACAGCCTAATATATTTTACTCTGCCTTTTTTACATAAAATACATTATTTTTCCATGCTTCCTCATATAACTTTTTCATTCTTTCCTTAATTCTTTTTGAGGGAACAAGGTTATACAGGCAAACTGCTTCATGATTACTTCATCAACATCAGACAAAATTGAGATATTATTTGGACTAACAGTTGCAATATTCATGAACTGAATCCTGAAAGTTGAAAGTGTTAAAAATAAGCAAAATCGTGATCTTATCCCACTTGACAATGACATTTATCAAAATATTAAGGAAAAAATTGATTGTTGGAAGTTATAGTAGCAACAATATGATTTTATCAGTTACTGATAAGGATTTTACATTTATATAGTCTTTTATTTTATTCAATTCATCTCACTTTACATCTTTTAGAAATTTGTATGTGTATATACACAGAGATACACATACACACATACACCCACTCCTAAACATACTGTTTTCCAAGACTGTCTATTTTGAAAACAAAGATGTTGACAAATACTAATTGAAGCTTCTCATTTTCAGTGAAGATTAGTACTTCAAATTACTCAAATTACTATGAAACAAAAATTTATTATTTAGCAATGGTGAGAAACTCAGAAATCACTGTATATTATTGTCCTAGTATAATTTATTCAAGTCACTTGTCACTGTTACAATTCTTATAACAATCTTGATAATTAAATTCTGGTTTAAAAAAACTCATTGATATCTTCGACTATACTTATTTAACACTTAAGGATCTAGTTTTGATTCAAAAAAAGATTTTTGTATTTCTTACCCCTTCTCCAAGTGCCCTATTATGAAGGAGCACATAACTTAAAATATCTACCTAGATTTAAATCTTGATTTCACTGACTCATTTAAAAATAAACCAAGGAAAATGCAAAATTATAAATATTCAGGATGTGGTTCACAGTGGAAGGTTTAGTCTCTAATTATCATAACTTTTAGATAGCATTTGAAAATTTTGATAATGATTTTTCCCTCTGATTAAAAAGAAACAACAATATTCCATACACATAAACTAATAATTCCTTAATATTTATTACATTATTTTCTTGCTAGAACAAAAAAAACATTTTTTAATCCCCTTTATATTCATCAACATTGGAAAAGAGGAAGTGGAATTTGAAACATTTTTGTTGATGGAACTTGTGCTTTTAACACCTAATAAGCCAAGAAAATAACATTTAGAATCATAAAATTTACACCTGGAAGAAACATTAAAGACAATCTAGTCTAACCCTCCTCATTGTATATATGAGGAAATTGACTCAAAGAAGTTGTGAGTTATTCAAGGTCCCATTATTCCAAAGAAGCAAAGCTAAGACTTAAGTTCAGAATCCATTGTTCTTTCTGCTCTATCAAATAAATGTTAACAAAATTTCTGTAATAAAGAAACACTTTGGGGGCAGCTGGGTAGCTCAGTGGATTGAGAGTCAGGCCTAGAGATGGGAGGTCCTAGGTTCAAATCTGGCCTCAGACAATTCCCAGCTGTGTGGCCCTGGGCAAGTCACTTGACCCCCATTGCCCACCCTTACCACTCTTCCACCAAGGAGTCAATGCACAGAAGTTAAGGGTTAAAAAAAAAAAAAACAAAACACTTTGAGTGTCTATAGTTATTGGTTTTTATTCAGGAAAAATATTTGTAAAAGTAAAATTATTGCCCTCTCTCAGATGTTTAATATTTTCTATAGTCACCATTTTTCTAAGGAAAAAAAAGACACTTAAGTGCATTATTTTAAAATAATAAAAATCCATCAAGGTAAAGCAGTCACTGAAATCTACTAACAGTTCTTTCTGTAGCAAAATATAGATTAGGTCCCAGGTAGATAAAATATTTTTGATGGCTGGTCTATTTCTTTAAAAAAAAAAAAAAAAGCTTTGCTTCAAACAGGTTCATTCTTGTCACAGCTATTAGTGCCAGTCTTTCAATAGCATGTCAGATTGATTGGCAGCCAGTCATTCTTTCCTTTTGTCAAGAATCATAATTTTAGTGTGTGCTTGAAATAAAAACCTAGCATAAGTGGTTTTCTATTTGTAAAGGAAATGGCAAGAACCTTTTGCAAGCAGTGTAGATTAATTTAATTATCTTGCATTTCATAGAAAATTAAATAATAGTTTTATTGGGATGGAGCTCTACTTTTGGACAGTATCTTAATGGACTTACACAGCTGTCATCTGATTTTACAAATTAAAATTAGACTTGCTCTTGATTCTTTTGAAGATGACTGATCATATTGAGGAAACTGAATTTTAGATGAAACGAGTATTTTAGAAAATTAAGTAAACATAAATTCCTCAGTGATCCCTGAGTCTGAAAATTAAAATTTTGTCAATCACTTTCAATGAGCAATGTTCAAATGGTTTTCCCTTTATAACTGTTTTTATATTCTTTTTAATTGGCCAGTAGGTGCTGCTGTTGAGTGACGTGAGAGTAACAGTTCAAGTTACATTTTGATAACAAATCTAGGTGACTGATTTGCCAAACACACAGATGTTTTGGCATAAACTACACATTCAAAAATATGGTTTAGATAACTGATTTTTAGGTGCCTGATTTTTCTCTCATAGTGATGTCTGTGTACCTATATAAGTTTAAAGTTTGAGCTAAAGATTTCCCTACAAACAAATATAATATCATAGCTACCTTTTTTGAAGTTAAAATTTTAGTGATAATTATATTCTAGTTTATTTCACCGAGGGTTTTTATAGCTTTCACTGGCACTGAATTATTTACATTTACCAGATAAACCTCTTCATTTTGTCATTGCTATTTAAAGATATATTGAATATAAATTATATTAGGCATTTTTATAATCCCTTGTTGATATTGAACATCTTTCCTTATGTATCTTGAGGCACAGAAATGCTGAGTTACTTATCAATGGTTTAAAAAATAACAAATCCTTTGTAAAACTAGGCTCTGCTATATTATCCTTTTTTCCCACACAAATGAAACTAGAAAAATTCATTAAGAACCAAAGACCAGTCTGTATGCACATTTATTTTTAGTTACTGCTTTATCGGAACAAATTTAATTTTCTTTCTTTTTCATCCAATCTCACAGATATATAACTCAATACTCCTACCTAATAAGTCTTTCTCAATTAAAAAAAAGTTCAGTAAAACCAAGAGACTCATCAAACATGTCTGAAAACTTGTATAATATTCTATACCAATAGACCCCTACCTCTAGTAAAGGAGGAAAGAAAATATACTCATCTTTTCAAAAGGACCAAGCTTAGTTTTTAGAATTATAATGCATTCAACTTCATTTTATCCTTTCTAGTACGAAATAGTATGTAAAGTCAATGACTATATTATATTGCTTGCCTGATTCTGCTTACTTCGCTATGCTTTGTGTCATATAAGTCTTCCTATTTCTCTCTGAATTCTTTATATTCATTGTTTCTTATGGCCCACTACTATTCTATCACATTCATATGCCACATTTCATTAAGATAATCCCTAATTAATATATACCTACTTGGTTCCCAGTTCTTTCATACCATAAAAAAAGGTACAGTACATAGCCTTTTAAATGAGAGTATATTGTCTAACCCTCTCATTTTATAGCTGAGGAAATTAAGACCTAGTTTTGACTTTCTAGAAACAAACAAGTATTATAAACAACATATAGTATGCCTTACCAAATATAAAAAGACAAATATAGCTGTAGTCTTGATTTCAGAATTGGAAGGTACTTCAGAATTAAACCAGTCTGACCTGTACCTGACCATAAATGCCCTCTACACTATACCTGACAGACCGTCATCTAGCTTTTTTAATAAGAGACCTCTAGTGAGGGAAACATTATTATTCTCCAGTGTAATATATAGCTGACTTTAGTGTATTTCTAATTGTTAGAACATTTTCCCAGATTCTTTACATTATTCCTATATCTTTAGGGTGTATTTTAGCTCTTTTGTATCAGACCCATAGCTATTCACAGCTAGCCAGCAAAAGCCCAAGGCTTAAGTTAACTCTTTCTTTTGAAGTTTGCTTCTGCCCCAGTTGCTATGCTCTAGATTCAGTCTACTGTTAGATTTAAGCTGAATGTATTGATCTCAAGTCCCATTACTGCCTATGATCAGTAGCCTGAATCTATTATGCAAAGCAGTAAAGGAGGTAACCCTAGCAAGACCTAAGGGATGCATAGAGGTAACAGACTTTTCTCTCACTCTTCTAAAGAGCCTAAAATCTTTTTTGCTACATATATAAACATTAATGTATATTACCATGTTACAATATGAGTCTTTTATTGTGATACTTAGTTAAATATGGTTTGGGTTTGAATATTTATTCTTTTTTATGCTTAGTATGATTGCTTTTTCTATACCATTTCCTCTATCAGCAACTAAGAATTCTGCTGCCTATAGAAAAATCACATATAGAAAATATTTTATGTTTCGTTAGGAAGAAATAAAAAAATTAAATGTTCTTTTTGCTTTAAGACATTTGATTCCACATCTGGGTGTTTTATTATTTATAGCAATATCAATATGCCTTTGTTCATCTTCCAGGCATGAAAATGTCAAGATATTTGACTATTATGTTAATACACACAGTCATTTTACTAAAAGCACAAAAATGATTTTAATATTGTAACCAAAAATTAAATGTCTTTGGAATACATATTTTAAGGAAAAGTTGAAGTATAACATGTTGCTTTACCCAAGATTGTTAAATGATTATTGATATTTTGTTACAAATATCACTTCTGTTTATATTTAACTTAATTGCATTTGGAATTTTGAATCTTTTACTTCCTTAAAAAGACCTGAATCATGCTCTGAGTTGAAATACATGTTCTTAGTTTTGATTTAAACATTTGTTTTCAAACTTTTTAAAAGGAAGAATTCATGCAATAAAACATTGCATTGATTTGCACTGTAATTAGTATGATAGCATCTGGTATAAACTATAGTCATTTAGAATTAGAAAAACTTTAAAGTTCATACAGAAGCTCTACTGAGAACACTTGTGTCCCAAAACCTGAATGACATAGCTATTGGACAATCCAGTCTTTGCTTAGGTACCTTTAGTGGCTAGTTCAGTATCTTCCAAGGAATCTTGCACCTTTAGTAGGAAGCTCTCATTTTTCTTTACATTGAACTGAGTTCTACCTTCTTAACTTCCATTACTTGCTACTAGTTCAACCTTTTTGAAACCTCAAATTGAAGTTGAACTATTATCATGTCTTCCTTTAGTCTTTCCTTCCTCAGATCATTCTTCCCCAGGCCTTTCTGTTTTTCCCTATATTGTTTTCAAATTGCTCACCATTCTACCTAACTTCTACATATTCTTGAAATTTTTAGTCTTTTTAATATATGGAACAGTCCTATGTTCATACGTGTTCTAACTCTCTATACAGCCATTCTTCCTTGAGCTTTGACCATAAATATTGTTTGATTAGTTTTTTAGTTACTTTTATTTTTATTCTTTCTTTTATTTTAATAACAAATTTCCATGTAAGTTGTCTAGTTATTAATTTTGTATCCCTCCTTTCTTCCCTCCCCCTCTCTGAGTTGACAAGCAATTCAATATGGGTTATTCAATTACTTTTCTTAATTAAGCCCTCCTCTCTCTTCTCCATTCATCTCCCCTTTCTTTGGATGTGTCTAATGGGTGAATTGTCTCAGCCTCTCTGCTTTTAATGAGAAAACTTCCCTCCACCCCAGTTTTCCTCATTAATTCATTCAAGTTCCCCCTTTTTACTTCATAATTCTACCCATTATCAACTTAAGCCCAGAGTTCTAGATAGAGATAGCTATTATTTAGTATTACATTATTAATATTACAATAATAATATACAGCTATTGTTTTATTTTAACTAAACTTTTTTCTTTCTATTCCATCCCCCCCCCAATCATCCAAAATTCTACCTTTCCATTTTATCATCTGTCTTCACTTAGTTTAATACCTTCACTCAACCTCCAATACATGTTGTAGTGGGAGAGAGAATCCACTCCCATTTTCCAGTTCTTAGTGTTTTCTCCCTTAGTTTCCTTGTATCTTTTATATGCCTGCTTATGTTTACATAGTCTCCATCATTAGAATAAAACTTCTTAAGGATAAGAACTGTTTCACTTTTTTCTTTCTCTAACACTTAGTATAGTACTTGGCATATAATAGGTACTTAGTAAATATTTATCTATTGTTTGTATCAATCACAATCAAACACATTTTAAAACACTGTTATGATCTAAGAAAGTGTAATAAATTACTATCTTACTGGAATGGTTAATGATAACTCTTGATTTTGAAAAGTAGATAGAGCCTTGGGCCTACAGTAAAAAAATCTGAGTCTAAATCTGTTCTCTGACACTACATACCTTACTACAAAGCTTTGTGACCCTGAACAATTCATTTCATCTCTGTTTGCTTCAGTTTCCTCATGTGTAAAATGGGGGTAGTAACAGCATCTACTTTGTGGGGTTGTTATGAAGATAAAATGAGATAATAATTATAAGGCACTTATCACAATGCCTGGCAAATAAGTGTTATATTAATGTTCGATAGGATTGTTATTGTTTTTTGTTTGGCTTTAAAATGTTTCATTTGTATATAGATTTTCGTTTAGTTACAGAAGACATTTCTACCATTTGCAATATTGTTTTTTTTTTTTTTTTTTTTTTTTTTGTCTAGTCATTAAGAAAATACTTGATAGCTATATACCACTCCTGGGCCAAGGACGGTCCCTAGCCCAGATGAAAAAGGAGGAGGGTTGGGCGTGGGGCTAGCAACCCCACCCTGTAAAAACTACATCTGCTAAAGAAACTGCAACCTAAAGTAGGGGCAGCTGGGCTAGCTCAGTGGATTGAGACCCAGGCCTAGAGACGAAAGGTCCTAGGTTCAAGCCCGGGCTCAGACACTTCCCAGCTGGGTGACCCTGAGCGACTATGTGTCCCATTGCCTACTGGTTGTGGCCCTATGCTCCTTGAATGGAGTCCCAGGATAAAAAAAAAAAAAAATATATATATATATATATATGTAACTAAAAAATAGTAATCCATTGTCTTGGGCATTAAAAGAGTGTACCTATCATTTGATCTGTTCTGTCTTTATTGTCTCTACTGCTAGAAGCTGATGTTGTTTAAATATATTTTTGTATAATTAAAATTACCTAATTATTAGGTATTTGGCTTTGTGATATATACACACCTTCCTTTATTTGTATGTTGCATATTTTTTAAATTAAGTATTTTTTCATTTGAAAATTTTTGACACTTCTTAATAAATATATTCTGTGTTGTCATTGAAATAAGAAATTTACTACTACATAGAGTTTTCCTAACTTTTATGATTATAACCTCTAAATTAATTAATATAGACCAGCTCAGTTACCTGAAGGGGCCTCAATAACAGTTTCTTTTATAGCATTCATGCTGTTCTACATCTAATAATTGTCAATTGGACTGTACACTATCACCCACAAAAGAGAAGTAAACTTTTTCAAAGGAAAAAATGTGGTATAGAAAAAGTAAAATTTAGAGAAATTAGTTTTGCTTTTATGGAGTAAAGTATGATTTCAACTATATGTATAGAATACTTGTATAACATGTAGGTTTTTAATCAATCTGGATTTTGTTAGCCAAAACAAAAATAAAAACAGAAAAATATCACATATTTTAATTTGTATGTAAACCAGATAGATGACCAGTTAATCCAAATCCCATACCTTTTAAAAATCACAAAAAAAAAAAAAAGGATTTACTATTCTGAGTGGAGGACTGGAAATATTTTTTAAAAAGAAATTGAGATTAAAGCTCGATTTGTAACAAGTATCATTGAATAGATAGCTGCCCTGAACAATATACCAAGTACATAGTTATGCAAAGATTATATTTCCTGAGTGCTTGAACTAACAATGCTCCCTAGACCTGGGGGCACTATATTTCAGGATAACCACATTTCAGAGTGTATTATTGCCTACATAATACTACCACCTGTTGGCCTTTTGCACTACAGCTGCCTGCTATGAAGACAGTGACATTTTGGTTTATTGCCCTTCTTTTTTCATTCAGGTTATATATCAGATTATACAAAATTTTTAATTTCTGAATTTTTAAATGTACTTTTTTAGAGTTCTGTGTTTCATCATCCGCTTGTTTATGATTTTCAAATTATGTCCATGTATGTATGTGTGTGTATCCAAAATGATCCTCATTATATTTTTTCCCTAAATTTCTGTCCTAAAAGCAATGAAATCACATGCCTTAATATCATATCTTAAAATGAGCTGACAGTACTTAGAACATACATCTTTATGAAGTAATTTCATATATTTTAATGTTGATATTGATTTTACAACAGTAGTTTGTATATGTTTCATCTGACACTAAAATTCTTAATGTAGTCTTTCCTTTTGGTTTCTGTCATTGAATGAATTTTCAGCCATTTTTCACCTATTCCTTGACTCTGACTCTGATATTAACCTTTTGTAATTAAGATGCTTTGTCTATTTGACACATATTATTCCCTTTTACTTCTTCTAAATTATATTTTACCTCCAATAGTTTTTTTATCACTTCCCTTTATCTACTCTTGTACCACTTCTTTGGTACCTTTCAAATCCTAAATGCTGTCCCATTTATCCTTAGTAACCATGCTGAATTTTTCTGTCCTTTTTAATATTTAGGTTTTATTGGATGAATGTAGATTGCACCTTCTCTAACCGTGCCTTAAATAATTGCCACTTAAGGGAATTAAGAAGTACAAGGGAAGGAAAATGCTGACCCATAGACTAAGCAGAGGGAAAAAACGTTCCCACTGGGTCCAATTTCCTAAGAAGGACCATCAGGATAGTGGCTAGGCCCTGAAATTATGGTCTGAATGACCTCTAGAAAATGATCAGTTCAAAAAGGAGCTTGTCTGTAAGTGTACCAAATGAAGTAGGGATAGGCGATAGTCACCCCACAGAAGAAAGACAGTTCCCTTGTCCTTGTAAAACCTATAAAAGCATAGGAAGAGAAAATAATTTCAACAGTACATAGAGACTTGATGAGTCTGAAGCATGATAGGCACTCCAAATCTTAATGTAATCTAGTGGCAAAATATTTTATTCTGAAGAGAAGATTAATATATATCTTTACTTCTAAAGGCATTTTCTTCAGTTTGTGTCATCTCTTCATTATTTTTAGGTATCATGTGCAGTTGCTTTTAATATGTGGATATAAGATGATGTAACATCACATAAAGACCTTTGTAAGACAAGGTTGAATATGATTTTTTTCTGAAATCTAGAATATTCAAATTCGATATGAAGAATGGATCTAAAATTAGTGGGAGATAATATAGAATTAGGCCTTGATCAGTGATACGTAGTGGAATTGTGCATCGGCTAAGGGGGATTAGGGGGCTTTGGGGGAGAGGGAAAGAACATGAAATATGTAACTAAGGGAAAATATTCAAAATAAAAATTTTTTAAAAATAAAATTAGTGGGAGAATTTGAATGTATTTTTCTTTTTACATTTAAATAAAGTTTATGGAACAATTTTAGATAACTTTTGTGTCTGAAAAATAAAGTACATGGTCTAGAATGATATTTATTTAGTTTCTATTTAGCTATAGGTTAAATAATATGATCTCTGAGGCTACATTCAATTCAGAAACTGAGATTCTTTTATCTGGGTACAATATTAGTCAACCTGAAATTGAGACAACATGAAGAAAATAAATGTGTAATTTTTCTATTAATTTCTCACCATTCTCTTCATCACCATCAGATATTATTTATTTAGATCTTTGCAACACAGAATTTGAATTAGGTGCTGTTTCACTGATATAACCTTTTTGCTTGTATTTAAAATTTATTTCAATTCATTTTGTAGTCAAATTATATCATAGAACAAATAATCTTCAGGATAGAGACTAACATTTTATATCCAGATATCCATAAAAACAAATATGATTTATGGTATTATCTAAAGATTGTCAAGAAAACTTAATTATTTTAGGGGGAAAATGTAACAAATAAGACATTTTTCCTAAAAATTGTCATTTTAACAAGTAAATACAAATACAAACTTTTTTGTGGTACCTTGATTTCTTCAAATTCCAAAATTCTCAGCATGACAATTATTGCCTTTTATTGGGCCTCTCATCCTATCTTCCTGGTCATACTTTTCATTACCTTTTAAAATCCTCTAATACAGGAACATTAGTTTACTCAAAATGGAAACATTGTGGGCTTTTTGGCCTCACAGCCCTAGTGCATAAGCAGTTCCACCGTATTATACATGTAACAGTGTTCAAAAGCTATTTCTATGTTATTCATATTAGTAATAGAGTGATCTTTTAATGCCAAAACTGTAATCATATCCCCATCATATTATGTGAGCGATCATGTTTTTCTTCTGCATTTCTGTTCCAACAGTTCTTTCTCTGGATAGGGATAACATTCTTTTTCAAAAGTTCCTCTGGTGTCCTGAGTCATTGCATTGCTGCTAGTAGAGAAATCTAGTACATTTGATTGTGCCACAATCTATCAGTCTCTGTATACAATGTTCTCCTGGTTCTGCTCCTTTTGTTCTGTATCAATTCTTGGAGGCTTTCCTGTTCACGTGGAATTCCTCCATTTCTGCATTCTGTCTTGTATTACAGACACGTGTATGAATTTTATAACATTTCTGTAAGACTAAGTTCTATTGTTATTATATTCTAAAAGAGGAGGGACCATCTCTTGGTTATCTGTATCTCTTATAGCACATAAATAGTAACCACAACTCAGCAAATACCAATTCATTAAATAGTTGAATTTATTACTCATTGGTGCTAGAACATCTATAAATAAATACGGTTTATTGCATAGAAATTTTAATTTATATTAAAATCTTTAAATTAGGAATTATTTGTATTATATGCTAATTTTTTCCTTACAAAAGAATTTTCTATCATATACCTTTAAATAAAAAAATGCAATCTTATACTTAAGTTCAATCTTATACTTAAATTCACGTTGATGTGAATTCTACATTCAATGATATAGATCACAACCACACACCTTCATTTCTTGTTCAACCTTTGCCAGTATCTTTTATAATTCCTCCAGAGAGGATCTCTTCATCATGCTGAGTCTTCTTCTAAATCTCATGACATTTGATGGTTACCACTAGAGTTACCTGGACTACCTTTCAGTTACCCCTTGTTCTCACTGCTTGACTGGTCTACTTCCTTTTCCAGTCACACACATTTCTCTGATGATAACCTTTGCACAATTTACAATATATTGAAATATTCTTCCTTCCACCATTACCCTTGCATCATCCAAAGAATTTTGATGTTAAAAGATGGGCTTTGGTTTCCAGGAAAAGCTAGGAGTCATTAACTCATGGCACAATTTCAGCCTACTCTCCTCTTATCCTAAACCCAATTCAATGTTTAACCACAGAGTGTTTCTGTGTGTGTGTGAATGCCTGAGTGTAAGCACACGCTTGTCTATTGATAGCTTGACTTATTGGCTATCTTTCTAATTGCATATCATAATATGAACAATGGACTTTCTTCATTCAGCATTTTGGAGTCTAATGCAATCAGCCTAATTTCGTCTCCAAACATCTGAATGTTCAAGGCCTCATCACCTTTGGGGCAAATTTTTTCTCGATTTGAACTTAGCAGTAGACATCCCTAAAGGCAGTGGCCAACAATGTTGACCACAGAAGTAAGTGCTTAATAAATGCTTTGTTTACCATCTAATTATTCTCATAAAGATTTCTTTCAGGGTAGAAAGGTAAGGATAATATTCAGGAGTTGTTGATATTTTTAAGTCACCCCTTTTCAGTAATCATACAGTCTTTTTTTTCAAGTTTTTGGTATTCTTTTCTCAGATTTTATTGAGAAAATATTATTTAAAAGTCTCAGATATGTTTCTGCTATTACAGACTTCCTTTAGGTGTTCTTTATTCCAGCTTTGCTCTTCCATTATCCATCTTCTTTATTCGATGGATATACTGAATTATACAGAATATCAGGAAATCTCATAGTAGAGTTCAAATCTTGTCTTTTCATTGTCAATGAAGGAAAAAATAGTTTCACATAAAAATATTGACTTCTCTTTTTAATCTATTTTCTTCCACTTTCATCCCTAAATGGTCTCTGGATGATCTGGCTCAATTTGTCACTTACCAAGCCTTATGTAAACCTTGTTTTCCCCTTCATTTTTCAATATTCATGAGAAAATATTACTTATTATCTTCTTTATTTTTAACATTTTTGCAGATAAGGAAATAGGCTTTTGACTGATATGATATCTAATTTCCATGTCTTCATTGTGTTCACTGACTTATTTCAGTAAAACTTATGTAGTTGTAATAGGGATATTCTTTTTTTAAAGTCTGTTCTTTATCTATTTCTTATTCTTTAAAATTTCTTTCACTTGTTTAATTGTTTGACTGGAGTTGCTTCAGTTGCATGTCATATATTCTTATTCATCTTCTAACATTTTCCCTTTTTTCCCTTTTGTGCTAATAGTACTGTTTCTAGATGTTGATTTTTGTTTAGAGTCCTGTTGATTTTTTTTCTGTACCATTTTTACCTCCTTTTCTTGTGTTAGTGCATAATATGCCCTTATCTTCATGGTCCTCTTTTTTAAATTTCTCATGCTGAGCAATGCAATTTAAAATGGCAAATATCCCATATAATTATGTTTCGTGTTCCTTTGATAACTTGATGGCCCTCATCACTTCATCACTTCACATCTGGAATATTGCAAAAATATCCTGGTTAGTCTCCCCATCTCAAGCTTCTCTTCACTCCAGTCCCTCTTATACTTAGTTGTCAGATTCATGTTCCTAAAGAAGTACAAATCTTGCCATGTCACTGCCTCCTGCCCTCATTCAGTCATAACCCTCACTCTGCTATCTAGTGATACTAGCCTCCTTGATGTTCCTTTCACAAGACACTTCACCTGCTATCCCTAAGTGTTTTCCCTGTCTGTGCCTCATGCTTGAAATTCTTTCCCTTGTGTTAATAGTGTCCTGAGTCCTCAAGGCTTAGCTAAGGACCCACAATTTAATGGAAGTCTTCCATTCCTCCTTAGTTTTAGTGCCTTTTCTCTGTGTTTATCCTCAATTTATCCTGAATATAACTTGTTTGTTTCTATTTACTTTCATGTTGAGTTCATCATTAGAGTATCAGCTCCTTGAGAGCAGGGATTGTCTTTTGTCTTTGTTTGTATCCTCCGTGCCTGGTAGTTAGGTGTTTAAGAAAAGCTTGTTGATTGACTCTAATGATAGCAAATCTGCCATATTTTTTTTATTTTCTTCTTTGAGGAGAACCTGTGAGCCATCTTTCTATTTAACTGCAACTTAGTTTTATGTTGTTAATTTTATATTGTAAATGTCAAGATTGAGAGGATTAATATACCTGCCTATTTAGAATATTATTTGATATGTTAATATTTTTAAATGGTCTAAAATCTCTATTCTTCTTAGTACTGACTTTTCTCCTACTTTGCCACTGTCACTAAATAATCAGCTACTTTTAATAAGTTTTTCCTTGCTTATCTAACCTGGTCCTCAGAGAGCAAATAGAGTCTATAGATAAGAGCCTACTAGAAGTCTTTCCTATATGTTAGTACTTGTCAGAGCTGCAGTTCTGTTGATTCAGCCTACCCAGCTTTTGAAAAGTCAGACATCTTCATATAATGGTAAGACTAATAGAATATGTCATTTTGAAACAAGAAACCCCATTAGTACCCTTAAAGTTATTTTATTCCCTCCCCCTCAAAAGAACTTTTTAGATGAAATGTTTTCTGAAACAAGGATATTGTATAAAGTAAAATGTATCTGTGATATATTAAACCATATATTAAAGACACTAAAAAATACTTGGTAGAATAATTTTGTTCTAAGTACCTTAACATACACTTGAGAGAATAACCAAAGTTTTATTCCTATTAAAAGTCTTCATTAGCTATTTACTTTGGGGTTTTACTGGTTGCTAATGGAAATAGTAAACATATAAACAGAGAATTTTCCTTTTTTTCTGCTTGAAGTTATACTATTCTTTTAGTATACTAGAGATTTCATGATTTTTCATCCCCTATGGAAACTGTATCTTATACTGAGAGTCTACTTGGTCTGACTACTTGTGTTCTCCAGCCTTGTACCTTTTTTAAACCTTCTGTTTTTAATGTGTTCCATAGAGCTGAAAAAACTGCTGATCCATAGACCTGGTCATGCAATACTTTGTGATTGAGTGAGGTAACAGGATAATTATTGATGAATAAAACTGTCTCCATCCATTCAGTTCCACTAAAATTTATAACATGCCAAGGCACCAAGCTAGGCATTAGGAATATTCAGACAAAAACGAAATAGTCACTGCCCACAGTGAGCTTATATTGCCCTGGGTGTTTACAGCATATACAAGATAAGATAGTTGAAAATTTTACCAAAACAATATATTGAAATTTTTTAATTTAAAGTTTATTTTCTTCCTTTTGTATTATGAAAGTTTTGCTTGAAATTATATGCAGTTGAAATTCAATTAAAGGTTAACTTTAGAAGACAAAAATGTGATATTGAATCTCCTAAAATAAAGGACATCTTTCTAAGAATAAGGATATGTTAGGGCAGCTAGGTGGCTGAATGGAGAGAGTGCTAGGCATGGAGGTAGGAGGTCCTTTCAAATCTTGCTTCGGACACTTCCTAGCTGTGTGATCCTGGGCAAGTCACTTAAATCAAATTGCCTAAACTTATTCTTAACTTGGAACCTAAACTTAATATTGATTCTAAGATGAAAATTAAGAATTTAAAAAGAAAGAATAAAGAAGTTGGAAACATGGTGTAATATTATGCATATAATGTAGTGACTAGGGGCATAATAAATCCTTACTAAATATTTGGTCTTTGCTATAGAAAGATAATAATCATAGTAAGATGGAGGGTATTTTTCTATTAGTAGTAAGCCTGGAAATTCTACTTCCATTATAGATGGAATCTATTCATACTTTTTTGTTTGATTTTTCTTTTTGACAAGAATTTTTAACCTTTTTTTGTATCATGGATCCCTTTGACAAACTGTTAAAACCTATAGACTCCTCAGAATGATATTTTTAAATGCATAAAAAAAATACATAGAATTTCAAAGGAAACCAATTATGATGGAATACAGTTATCATTTATATCTTTGAAAAAGTTAATGGCCCTCATGTAAAAATCTTCTGCTTTATGATATTTACAAACTAAGGTAAGTGTGTAGCTTGTGGCACTAGAGCAGATTTGCTCAAATTGGTTATTGTGTAGTGGTAATAGTTGAACCAAAGGTCTACTGAACACCCATGGGCCTATCATTTAGCTGCACAAGTAATTTGACTGAGAAAAAAGAAATTGATATTTTAAAAATACAGGTTGTTGAAAAACAAAGGATTCCTGTTTTTTATATACTCAAGTAACTTAAGTTGAATAGTTGACTTAAGGAGCCAATCTTTCATCAGAGATGAGATGACAGTAGCTCAGTCCCGGTTCCTATTTTTGCAAAAGCTTAGATATCTCTCTGTTCAAGGAATAAAAAGGGGGTATGAAAGATATCTTTTGTTAGCAGAGATATAAAGGAACTTAAGGACTTTTTTTTTTAAGTTTTAAAATCCTCTGACATGACATTAATTTAGACATGAATTAAAGATAGTAAAAGAGACAACAGGATCCTTCTTATTTTGAAGGGTATATTGAAATCCTAGTTAGAAATTTTTTAAAAATAATGATTGGTCATTTTAAGAACAAGCTTTTTTGTAACGCAATTTATGTTTGTATGAGCAAAAAAAACACTTTTTGATAGGTAACTGCAGGTTCACACAAGTGGCTCATGGCCTGATGATTATTCTGTGGATAAGGTGAATGCCCATTATTTATCTGGAATGTTTCTTCCAACAAGTCTTCAATGTGATACCAAATACTTAATGATATCTTTAAGTTTTAGGGTCCCCCTACTTTCTGTCCCCAAACCTATCTTTAGAACCTGTTAGTTTGCAGAGTCTCATTTTAGGGGAAAAGAAAAGTTGCTGTTTCAATTTTATTGGATTTCCTCACTAGTATGTTCATGTTTAAAATTCATATGTCTTTATAGCTAAAATTAATTGGCAGTAAACTGATGAATCATTTAATTTAAAAGGCAAATAACCAATTTTGAGTTTATAAAGAGAAATGAGTATTGTATTTATTTGAAAACTCAATTTTTGGCTTTGATTGGCAGAGAAAGTATTTTTCAAGAATAAAAATATAGATATTGAAAGTGACAAGTGTAAAATGGTACTTCTCTCTAGCTAAGTTTGAGGAATTATGGTAAAGAAGCTTTTAGCCTATTGCCAATTCTCTTGCCCTTACTATAGTATATTTTCCTAAACTATTGCTATTTCTTTTTTTTAAAGTATGATAAGAATGTTTATTTTTCCATTCAAGATTTGTTTTTTCACTTGAATTTTAAAGCCAAGTACAAATGCCAACGGAGCAAGATCCTCCCAAACAGCTTGACTGTGGCTATACCCATATCCTGGTGACCTATCCTTCAAGTTTTAACTTGTTGTTTTAATCACCAAATCCATGCAATAAAAGAAAGGTCTACATTCTTCATTTAACAATAGTTACTAGCATTCAGTGGCCTCATATAACCCATCTAGTTAAAATAAGTTTATTAAATGTACCCATTTCTTGGTCAGGACCTTAGTTCTGAGTTTATCCAGGAATACTTAAATTCACTTCAGCTATAGCAAAAATTGGCAGTATAGTACAGCGATGGGTTAGAAGGATCAACATTTTCATCCATGAAGAAATGTAATAGAACTAACAGATTACTAGTGCATGTACTATGAAGGTTCAGAGAGCATATTCACTCGTTCACTACAGGATATATTGCATGGAAGGAGATCCTGTTCTATAATTAAAAGCCCTAAGGGCTGCATATTATTAGAGAACACTTTATCCTTACAGAAGGTTTAGACAACTTAAAATGTATATTCTCCTTCTCTACTAAACATTTTTTCCTTTGGTCTTAACCTTTAGGAAATTATGCCAGATATTAACTATTCACCAATCAGAGTTGTGGACATATAATAGAAATAAGATTGGATTGTGTAAAAGGAACAGTTTTTTATCCCTCTAACTTTATATCTACTTATGACCTAAAATGTGATAGTGGATTATTTTTAACTTGTGCCATTATTTTTATTTTGAAATTCTCTTAACATAGGTCCAATATTTAGTCCATTTGGCTGTAAGGCAGTTTGATATTTATGTGCCCCTAAAGATAGCTACTTAAAATTTGTGATCCTAATAGGTTTTGTGTACTATACCTGAAAAGTGAAAATCCATTGGTAGTTTTATATTTAAAAGTTCTTAATCTACATTGATTTCTAAGTTTGTTATAGATTCTCAGCCAAAAAATACAGTACATCACTGACCATTCTATCACCTGACAGGAATTGATAAAGCATCCGTGCAGAAAGTGTCAGAAAAGGTTAATATTTATTGATTTTTATGGTGCTGCAACCAATGTAGTTTTGCCATCAAAGATGTATGGCTACTAGTAGTGGAATCTGTAAAATTGCAGGTGGCTCACTAGTTTTTATTATAACCCATGCCAGTATTCTAACGTTAAAAAATGATAGGTATTTAATTTAGCACAAAAAACTGAATCTACAGCTACCAATATACCTGTGACTTGAATTTCACATTCTAAAGCGAAACTCAAGAGTAGCACTTAAAAGCTAAAAAATAATCCTTGCATTGCAAATGACAATCACATTTAGCCTTTTCATCCACTTAACTATATGCTATTGATCTGTAGAAGGTGCCCAAGCAAGTGATAGCTGAAATTATGAGCAATAAAGAGCTTGCTTCTTCAAACAAAAAAGTATATAATTAGCAGAGAAGAGTATAAAGCCTATGTTTAGTTTTAAAGGAGTTTAAACAAAATGGAATGAGTGCCACAGCAGTGTTGAAATGTATACAAGGAAAAATCTGGCTGTCTTGAAGCATAAATCCATTCTCTGGTTTCAGTTTGTGGGTAAAAAATTAGGAGCTCACCACCATCTTTTCATTTATCTCCATCAGTATTTGCTTGACAGAAAGGCAATCCTTGGTTTGCCTACAATAGCAGAGACAGAAAAATCTTTCTGATTGTTTATTTTTCCATATATTCTGTACTTTTAATGCATTGCACAGTTACCTGCCTGCTGAAAATACATACTATATAACTGGTAAGACGAGAAAGAATTTAAATATTTCATTTTTAACAAATGCTGATGGCTAAATCTTGAAATCTACCCTCAACACCACCCCCCAAAAAAAGAAAAAGCCTAAGAATATGAATGTAAACTAGACCTCTCAGACTAGTGTTCTTTAAATGTTATTTTCATGTTCATTAAGTATTTCACAAAGATTTTTCTGTTAGATGGGATTTATTTCTATAAAAAATTAAATGAAAATTTTTATGGTAAAAAACCATTTACTTTGACCAGCAGAATAAATGGCATCTTCTCCTGTAAACATGCTTTAGATCTCCTTTTGTCTGTGCCACATTTTTCTTTTGAGCCTTATTCCCCTAGTTTGTCTGTGCAGCTTTTTTTTCCCCACAGACAGTTTACCCATTTTATTGTGCTCATTTAGAGGAAAGAAAAACAGTTTGTCTCCTTGAAAGGCAAGGGAACATTGACTGGAAAACTACTTTCGTAGCTGAAAAACCATTATAATATATGGCAACTAAAATTCTAAAATTGAAAGAAAGGATCCTAGAGAAAATTCCTGAATCATGTTATAAAAGCCATTGACAGTTTGAAATATTCTCCATAAAAATTTCATTTTTTCCTGATTACTCTTGGAATTTATTAAAGTCTTGTTTTATCACACATTTAAAATATCTTCATGAATACCAATAATTCAAATGAGTTTAATTCTTCATATGGTTCCACCTTCTTGATTGTTAATGACAAAGCTGTTAATCTATTTTCACCCATTTTTGTTTTTTCTTTTAACCAACCTGAAATTATTACTGATTTTGTGATGTCCCACATTAATAGTTTACCTGCAATTATGCAATGCCATTTCAAAAACATTCTAATGCTCCCCTTATTCTTTTGCTTTTAATTTTGAGCAAAAAAAAAAAGCCATAAAGTTACCCCTCTGTGCTGCTAACCCTTAAACCCGTGAATGGCAGCTTAATTAACAAGCTCTTCTCACACTTTATTTTATTTCTAAAATTAAAGATTGGTACAATCAACCATTTGGAGTAGTTTATACCACCACACCTCCAAATTAGTCATGACCTAAGGTAATGAGTGATATGTAAAGATGATTTTAACTGATGTTTTTGTGAGAATTACTATTGAATTCATCAAATAATTAAGCATTACTCTCTAGCATTCTCAACAGAAATAAAAGGAAAAAAATCCCTAAATATACATGTGTATGTTTATCTGTATAATATGGAGATATACATACACACATATATGTACATCAAGACATTTGTACCTGACGGAAGAAAAGGGAATGATAGTAACATTACAAATTGTTTTACCTTCCAACTTAAAAAATTGGTACACATTTGAGTGTTGATTTATAATTTGGTTTTCATTCCTTGTGCAAACAGTATCCCCCTTTAAATTTAAAGGAAATTTATGAGCATTAGGATTGTGGAATTAGTCCTCTAAAAACAAAATAATAAATGAAAGTCTTTGAAATATGACCCCAACTTAAATTGTGTTATACTTTATTTTTTAGGATTTGGACATTTCAAAAGATGAACCTGTTATTTTAATCGCATAATAGGGAAATATGTACTAGTTTTATTTAATATATGCTACTTCACTTTTCTGTATATTTTAGGTTTAAGTGAAACATTTTCTAATAATTATGATTAAACAAAATCTGTAAATATTGCAATTGTCTGTATTTTGAGGTTTTTTTGTTCCATTGTGCTGAGCCTAAAAGGCTAATATTAATATTATATGACTGGATTTATAAGAATCGAGGAATGCTAAAAAATTTAATTCAGACGACTTTTTAAGAAAATATATTGTAAGGCATATGAAATGGAAAAGCTAAATGAGGGAATAATATGGAAATTAATGTATAAAAATAGCATTGCACTATTGTTAAACTGCTTCCTAGGTAGACTAAATTTTGATACCACCTTCTGACTACCTTAAATAGAGACTCAAAAAACGTGGATTTTCATGTGAATTTTTGTATGTGGGAAGCAAATAATAAATCAGAGTATAGGATAAAACTATCTTTACTCTTCAAATAAAATTCCTTGAAGTAAAATATAGTTTAGATTTATTGTGTTTTGAAATCCAAGCCCACTTAATATAGAGATAGTTTATTTAGCTAGTGAGTTTGAGTGACAGTGATAGATCATGCCATCAGAGTGGAAGGTACCTCAAGAAATTATTTCTTCCTTGTACCCCACCCCTCTTCTTTCAAGCCAGTCTTATACCTTTGCCATTCTAAGCAAATTGATATGGTATGTCAAAATGTTCCCTCTCAGCTTTCATTATTTAGGAAGGGTTTTTTTTTCCCCTACTTTTTTTTCCTTTTAATAATGGGATGAACAGGTTGGGAGGGAGTAGAATCAAACCTTTTAGAAAATGCTTCTGTAGTTCACAGTGATATAGTGATCGACATTACAATCTAATTGTACCCAAAACGACTCCAAATTTCGTAAGAGCTTGGGGATTTTAAAACATGATAAGCAAAAATGCCTAGGTTCATGACATTTTCAGTTCCAGTTTCAGCTGAGCCATGTCTTAATTGCATCCGTTTAGGGAATTAAAAGTATCATTTTTGGCAGTGCTGAATCTGGCAAAGTACATAAGGAACCTCAGTAGGGTGCTGTAAGATTCTTAGATTTGAAATAGCATCATTTAGGGAGGGGGAAAATCCAGGAAAGAAATAGATTCTAAAGCTATAAGACATTAAAATCTGATAAGCTAAGGACAACCAACAGCAAAATGCACATTCAGGCAGGCACACAAAGTGCCTGCCAAAATGAGTATAAAACAGCATTCACTTTCTCTCTGAGGGAGAATGCATAATGCTAAAGGACCAATGCCTGCAGTCTAGGTGGGTGGTGCCAATACCAAAGTCTGCCCAATTCACTGATAAAAGGAACACCTCTGTAAATGCAGAGGTGGTGAGATAGGCAATAATGGTTTTTATGATCAGCCATTTTCTCTCAATAAAAAGGAAGCCTTACTCACTGCTTTTTTTTAAGTATCATCTTTGCACTAAATAAGTGCGCTCTTTCTCTCAATTTTCTCATGTTCTCCTTATTGCTTTTCTCTCTCAGCCTCTTTTCAATTCTTCCATTCCCCACTTTCTTCCCAGTTTCTCTTTTATATACACATAGAGAAATGCTATAAGTTCATGAGTGTGAATGTGGGGAAGACAAGAAAAAGGAAATGACTTAAGATCCTATAACTATTGAAAACAAAGTCAAGAATAAAGATTAAGATTTTAACTCCTAGTTTCTGTTGGATCATATGCCCTGTGGATTAGGGATATAAATCCCCAGTCACCTTTAATTTGAAATAGTCTTTGGTGTTCTGCCTTCCTTCCTTTTTGCATATATTGTTTGAATTTTTTATAACTGCTAGTTCTTTCCAAAAATCTTTGTCTGAGACATTATGTCATTCATAAAAGAATTTTCTTTAATTAGATCAAAGTACTATCACCCCATGCCCAGCAACTGTCTTTTTTGGGGGGTTGGAGGTACTGTGTGCTCTGGGATTATCATCTCCAATTATTGAGCACTATAACCTCCCACTAAATAGAGGGAATCCACCAATTTTTACTATTCTTTTCTGCAACCTACAAGTTATCTTTGCTCTGCTGTTTCCTCATGAGAAATAATATATCCATTATCTTGTTTTTCAACTTATTATTATTTCAATTGTTATTTTCCTTACTTGACTTTTGCTCAAGAAGACTGTCCATTTCAGTTCTGCCTTAATCATTACTTAAGTACAAAACCTTGTGGAATAAAATTTAAAATTCTTACATCAACTTCATTCTTTGATTTTGATTTATAATATTATACATTAATGTTTTTTTCAAAATTTGTAGTTTTCCTTAATTGTTAATCTCAAGCAATCTTTTTTATTGTCCAATGAAATGTTATTATTGTTGTATATGGAAATTATCTCTTATGGAAAGAAGTAGCAAAGAAAATGAAAAATATGATGGCATGTATGCCTTTAAAAAAAGGTTACTTTTAGCATTATTTAGAATTATAATGACTATTTAGAATTATTTTTATATTTGAGTAATTTAGTTCCCCCCCCTCCAAAATACATGGCTTTGACTGGAAATCTGAAAAATAAAATATAAAAATAGCTGATTCTTTAAAAACAAAATGAAACATTTGAGCAGTGGAAAGAGTTCTAGACTTGAGGTCAGAAGACTTTGGTTTAAATCCTGGTTCTGCTGCTTACTACTTGTTTGCAAGTAAATGAATCTTTTTGATCCTCAGTTTTTCATCTTTTAAGATGAGCAGTTTGGAGGAGATGGCCTCTAAAGTCTCTTTTATCTCTAAGTCGCAGATAATTTTTATAATAAAAATAAGATTTATGTTATTCTATTTTGGGGTCCATTTCCTGGATACTAATGAGAATTTACAGTGACAAAAATAAAGCATATTTTCTTATGTTATAAAAGCAGAAGCATTAAAAGTACCTTTACTTTGTAGCAAAAAATGCCATCCTATAAGTATATATATTTTTTAAACCCTTACCTTCCATCTTGGAGTCAATACTGTGTATTGGATCCAAGGCAGAAGAGAGGTAAGGGTAGGCAATGGGGGTCAGGTGACTTGCCCAGGGTCACACAGCTGGGAAGTGTCTGAGGTCAGATTTGAACATAGGACCTCCAGTCTCTAGGCCTGGCTCTCAATCCACTGAGCTACCCAGCTGCCCTGCCCCCAACCTATAAGTATTAATGAAGTTTTCACTGTTCTGTCTGATTACTGACAACAGATTGAAGAGAGATATTAGATAATTAGCAAATTAAATTTTTGACAAATAAAGTAAGAAAGCTTTGAAATGAATGGATAAGAAATTATTTATGGTCAGTATATTCAGTAAATGTTTAGTTCTTAGTAAGAAACTTCAAAATACTGAAAAGTCATAGGTAAAAGCAGTGATTGCCACCAATTTTAGTTATGGTTCCACCAGAAACAAAAAAGCAATCAATTATTTATTATGTTAAAGTAAAAAGAGCCCTGACTGACTTGGACATCAGGAGACCTAGATTTAGCTTGAAATATTACTAGACAAGTCATTTCTCTAGATCTGTTTCCTCATCTTTTTAAAAAATACACAATAAATTGAAGGAATTAGACTAGATAATCTCAAAGATCTCTTCAATTAGTTAAAAATTATGATATCAATTGTAAATTCTAAAGATAATAACCTATATGGAAAAGAGAATTTTCATTCTCTTTTACCATATCAAAGCATTTGAAGTGCCTCAGGGAGGAGTTGAACTAATTGACCTCTTAAGTTCCCTTCTATATTAAAGGTTCTGTAATACTATAAAACATGTTAAATACTGGGTAGGAAATGCATCGTTTTTACAGAAAAGGAAAAGCCAGTGTGGGTGGTTCAATGCAGCTTCCTATCACTGCTGGGTTTTGGGGAAGCAATTTCCACATTGTTCCTTTCACATTCCTATATGAATAAGTGATATAAAATATTAAAACCTTTTTTTCTGAGATCCTTTTGTCAGTACAGTTCTTTTCAAATTTTCTCTGTCCACTTAATTCACACAATTGCTTTGGAAATGTAGGGTTATATATTAGTACAAACTCATTGCATTGGCTTGATAGACCAGATTGTTTTCATAAATGGGAGCTTGAGGTTGGGGAGGAGTTTGGTCTGAGGAGGGAAATCTGTATTGGATATAGTTTGCATATAGTCATTTTTTAAAAAACTGTTTATTATTTTCCAAACAACAGATTTGTTTTTTTAAAAGATCATGATTGTTGGAGATAATTTTTCACTTTTTTATCCAGCATACCATAGTTACACTCCAAAGCTATCTACAAAATCAAAGTAACATGAAGACAGTATTTGCCAGTAAACATGCCAGTCAAAAATCACCAGTTATTATTCTGATTGTTTAGAAAGTATATATGGGGTAACAGGAGATATTTCTGATTTTCTTCTTCAGAATAAAAATGTGGATAGAAAAATTATTTTAAAAATAAAAATCACCAGTTACATAACAGCTATCTGGATATCAAGTTAATAGCCTTGCAAAATTAAAAACCAGGATGGTTATGGCGAGTCCACTGAGGAAAATATTCTCTGTATATACTTTTGCTTTGTCCTGTCCTCACACTACTTGAAATCAGATATTGGCTTTATGATTTTAGTATCACCATGGAAATTTTGTATTCTTCATAGCACATATTTTTCTAGGCATCTCATGTTTCCTTAAATGCTAAAGATTATCTGCTTCATTGTCAAATGGACTGAATCAGCTTCATGCTCCAAAGTTTCAGTATCCTTCTTTGAAGGTAATGTGTTGAATTATATACTCATGAGAGATGAAATAAATAAATATATATATATTTTCATATGCACTCCTCTTTTACTATTCTTTTTATATAGAAATGTTTGTTGGTGTTTGTCAAATTCTGAGTGACCAAAAAAATGAGTCATTCTCTTGCAAATTGGAAATTATGTAATTTCTTTAAAATCAGTTCTTTTAATAGTAAAAAAATCTAATTTCTTAGAAAGCTTTTATTTTGTCTTCCCTTATCATATGATAATGGCGGGGGTGGGGGGGAGTAGAGATATAGAAGAAAAGAGAGAGTAGACAAAAAATGCTGCTACTCTGAACTCTGATGCAAGTTTATTCTCCTTTATAAGAAGGTGAGTTGGAAAAAGACAAGGGTGGTTCTGACACCAAATTGTATCGCACAAGATTTGGGAGAAATTTTATTTTTATTTTAGGGAATTGCTCTTGCCATCCAGCTGCCTAAAAATATTTTGTCTGCCTTTGACCTCATCAAAACAATTAGACTAAGACTGCCAGTATTTTCCTTGAGTGTTTCTAAGAGTTACTCTTTCTGGGTTCAGAAGCTTTGGAATTAAGTCCTATAAACCCAGGGAGGTCTCTCATTTTCTTGTTAATGGGAATACCCAGAACACATATACCTCATGCTCTCTCACCTGACTCTCCAGGGTTTTCAGACTTTTACAGGATATAGTTTTTAATGAGGCTGCTAGAAGCTTTAGAAACTTCTTTAATGATTTTGTTTTGACCCTTTGCTGCTACCTCCACTAGGATTCAAGTGATTCTCTATATTACAAACTTGTTTCCACCATTCAGATTCTGAAATATTTAGGCATTTTACTTTAATCTGTGTTTCAATGAGTGAATATTTTACAGTATAAAACCTGTTGGGGGGATATAATCTTTCAACATAAAGTATCATCAGTGGAGTGTCATCAAAATGCCATCTGCAAAGACCAAGCCAACTCTTATCCAGTAGAACTCTACACTTTGTGTTATTTATTTTGCATGATATGGACATGTTTGACTTAGGCAAGGAAGTCCTCTCTATACCAATTACCAGTAAACAATAGGAATCCCCAAAAGACAATGAGTAGGATAGGAACAACAGATATGTTGTCTTGGTTTAGGGCCAAGCTCCTTTGCTTCTCCTATGTTCTTTTTTTTTTCTTCACTCATTATTGCTTAGTTGTTATTATCTCATTCTGTTTCCTATGTATTTTTGTACAGGAACTATGGCAGAGCTTTTTAATCCCCAGAATACCTAACAGAGAGCCATACTGTACCCTGTGAATGTTCACTAGATATTTACTCTGGATACTTTTTTGCCTGTTTTATTTTCTATAAGTATTTATGTATGTCTTATCACTAGTATTGTAGAGTTTCCTCTGACCATCATAATTTTTCTCACCAAGAAAAGCTTTTGATAAATATAGGTTGTATTTCAGAATATTAAATTTCTTTTTTTTTGCATCCTATAATCTATGCTGAATTATAAATTTGTAAATATAGTTCTTCTTAGAGACTATTTTTAGTTTTAGTTTTTATGTATGTCTTATCACTAGTATTGTAGTGTTTTCTCTGACCATCATAATTTTTCTCACCAAGAAAAGCTTTTGATAAATATAGGTTGTAATTCAGAATATTAAATTTCTTTTTTTGCATCCTATAATCTAATTTGAATTATAAATTTGTAAATATAGTTCTTCTTAGATATTATTTTTAGTTTTAGTTTTTATGTTGATGTTAATCTTTCAATCTCCCCTTAGAGTATTTTGTTCTTTTTGGCTATCAGTTTTGAAAGTAAAATCATTCACATTAATAGAAACTAAGGTAAAACAAAATAGTCTTGAATAATGTCAGTTTATGAATTCTTAATGGAAACAACAAGGAAAATTGGAGGATAGGAAAATTACACAGCAATTCTAAGAAGATGCTCAGTGTACTTAGCAGACTTACAGAAAACATAAAATTTTTAAAAAGAGACCAAATTAGGAGCTCAGGTGCTAATCTAAGAAATGCCACTATATTATCAACATGGAGGCTACAATGTGGATCACAAGACCATAGATTCATACTTTTATTGCTCAGAGGGACCTTTGGCCAAACCCCTAATTTTAGTAGTAAGAAAACTGAGATTCAAAGAGCTACATTAATCCAAAGTCATATAATTATCCCTATGGTCTTCTGAGACTGGAGCAAAGAATTCCTAGTTCGGTTCTCTTGTCTCTGAGAGTCTTATTTGGGTCTCTAGTACTTAACAAAATTTCAGATGCTGTTATATGGAATTGCAATGGAATTGCTTACACTGCTTACAATGCTTAACTTAGGGGACAGCGTGAGTTGAAGTTGCTGAGGAAGATTAAAGTTGGTGGAGGTAAGGGAAATTTTCCTTTCACTTCAAATGCCACCTCAGATACCATCCCTTTCCTCATTCCCCACCAATTGTTAGTTCCTTCCCTCTCTCTTTATCTTGAAATTGCTTTGAGTTTTCTTTATAAATGCTTTGTATATATAGGAATTGAAGGGAGAGGAATTGAATCTGGTCCTAAAGTGGTAAGTGACATAAAGTAGTAACATGACAGTTAAAAACACAAAAGTGTTTAAAGCCAGTAAAACTGGATTTTTAAAAAACTTACTTAGTGATTTTTAAAAACATAAAACAATTTTTAAAAACTGAATATAGATACTTTTAATTCAGTATGATATTAGATTTTCTATGCTAACCTTGAGTAAAATGGACCACTTCAGAAGATAGTAGCTTATCCTTCACTGTAGATTTTCAAGTACAATTTGTAGAGTATGTTGTAGAGGGGCTATTTGGCTTCTGAGATCCTTTTCAGCTTTTAGATTATGCAATAACTGTCATTCTGTAGCGATTTGGGTAACAGTTGTTTCTTTCAGTTTTGGCAGTGATGAATACAACATGACCCTTATTATTTTTTCCACAGCCTATCAATAAAGATGACTATTTCTTTGAAGAGATTTAGACATAGCTGAATGTAGTGAAAAGGTTACTTTTTCCAGCAGAACATGACAGAAGTGAATAACCTCCACCTTATACAATCTAGAAATATTCTCTAGTATTCATTTATATTGTACCAAATACCTGAAAATGCATTCTGATTCTTGGAGATCTCTTAGAGAATAAGGGTTATTTCCTTTCTTCTGAGAAGAAAGTTTTGAGGCTAAAATAAAGAGCAATGCATTAATTATGTACCTTGACATGTACTTTAGCCATTTTTCCAATTAGATATTTAAAATATTTGTAAAACCAAAATTTGAAGCTTTCCATAAAGAAGATTAAAAGGATTGCCTCCATATTTTCTAATTTGAAATCTATCATACATTTCTCATTGTGGACAATAATTTGGCTCACCTTAGGGTATGTTGTTTTTAGCAATTCAGTTAAAAGAGTTGTTTATGGGAATGGGTCATTTCTTTTTAAAGAAATACTGTTTTAGGGTTGCTTTTTTTAATGAGCTTCTGAGATTCCCAAGAAAGGGCAGAATATAACTACTGCTCTATGCAGTCACTATCATTTTTTGGTATGCAGTTGATATAGTCAGCCCTTATGACATATCATTAATAGCTATATTATTATGTCAATACAACATATAAATGTTGCTTTAAATTCAACTTCATCTAATTAGGATATAAACTCAAAAATATTGGGAAGAGGAAAATAGAACCTAACAGCCTTAAGGTTTTCATTTTCTTTTGTTTATTATTAAATCAATATTTTTTAGAATGACTGAAATAATAATGCAACTTCTACTAATCTTTACTAAATAGAGCTAGTCTTAAAATTTTTATGGAGCTTTGGGATTCAATTTTAGCATTTGAAGTTGTCTTTTCTGTTTAGGAATGGAGCATCCCAGATTACGAGATGTTAATATGGATGTTACTTAAAAAGCAAAACAAAAAACCTTCAGGCTATGAGTATTAAAAACAATCATGTTCAGCAATATGCATGATTTTGCTTAACTCTTCTTCAATGTTGCATTTCTATGATATTCAAGAGAAGAGTTTAAATAGAAGACAGGGTTGTTGGAGAAGACTCAGTGAGAAATGGTGTTCACTTAGAAGTTGGCTAGTTTTAATATCCTACATTAGACTTTTTTTCAGCCACTTTTAAACTTCCTTACCTCCATTCCCATGAGTTTTGGAGTTTTCATTGTCTACAAAGCACTTGGGATATTTGGATTGTTGAACAGGAAACAAAAGACTGTTTTAAAAAATCATCCCTTCTCACCCCACAACATACATCCTGAAAAATATGGTTGCTGGATGTCTTGATTATAGGGGGAAATTTAAAAATTATTAGTATCTTTTGGCATTATCGCTATTCATTTGTGAGTACAGGCTTTCTCCTTCCAACCTAGAATTCTGTCCTCTCAGTTCAAATGCCACCTCATACACCATCCCTTACCTCATCCTCTACTAGATATTAAAATGCTTCCTCCCTGTCTTTCTTGAAATTGCTTTGAGATTTCATTATGTATTCTTTTCATTTATGCATTTCTGAACATTTTGTCTCCCTCTTGTAGAATATAGTAGAAGAGTTCTGGCTTTGCTTTTATATCCACTGTACTTCTCATGGTATTTTGCATACTGCAGTGACCTAATATTTGTTGAGTTGAATTTGGGACACTGATTTCTGGATTGTTTAGAGGTAGCAGTTTTGCCCTGAAATCAAAAGTGCCTCAAAGCTGAACATTAAAAGGAGTTTGCTTCCCCAAATACCATAGAAGCTGAGAAAGATAGCTCAGCTATGGCCTTGAGTATGGGAGTCAAAGAAAAATAGCAAGAAAGCACATGATCCTGTTATCAAACTTTATTCTTGCCCGGGTAAGACTCACAAGTTAAAGAAGAATAAATAGAGCAAATATTGATAAAATAGAATTTTAAAATAGGAGGTAATTTACATACCTATAAGTTCTTCCCATTTATCCTAGTGATCATTTTCTTGAAAACCACATGCATTTATGCCAGACATAGTCGCACACCATAATCTCACTTACCTACTGGTGAATCACTTGACCCTGATATTTCTGAGTTTCATTGGCCTATGCTGATAAATTATCCACACTAAATTTGGTGGTGAGCCACTTGGAATTGGGTGGGGACGAGAATACCATGTTACCGTAAAAGGGGAAAATGGGCCCATGGCTGAAATGGTGTACATCAAGGCTCTCAAACCAAAAGTAGAAGGAGCTACCCCCTGAATTAATCCTGTACTTCCAGCCTGGGCCAGAGAGGGAGAATTACTTTTTAAAAAATAGAAAAGAATATCTAATAAATTAATCACCTTCCCCTCCCTCTTTTATAAAAAAGCCTTTCAAATATTGGAAGGCAGCTAGTTGTCCTTCCTAAAATTTGTCTTTTCCAACCTAAGCACATCCATTTCCTTAAACCATTCCTCTTATTATAATTTTACCTTTCTGAGTATTCTTCTGAATGTACTATATTTAGACAATAACCTTCTTAAAAAGTAATCCTGCAGAACCAAACATATTACTTCAGATGTGGTTATACTAATTCGGGGCAGTGGAATATTATTAATAACAATAATAATGATTATAAAAGTAGCTAACATACAGTGCTTATTATATGGTAGGGACTGTTCTAAATGCTTTACAATTATTATCTCATTTGATCCTCTCAACAAACCTAAGAGGAAAGTATTATTATCTTCAATTTGCAGGTAAATAGGTTCAGTGATTTGGCCAGGGTCACATAACTAGTATCTGAAACTACATTTGGCTCTAGTATTCCTGACCCACGACCTGCACTCTCTCCACTATAATCCCCTAACTGCCTGTGACATTTTTGCTTCCCTTGTCCTGAACTCTGTACTTTTATGAATGCAATTTAGGATTGCATTAATATTTTGGCAGACACAACTGGATATTACAATTTTTAGTTTTTAAAGTTATAGTCAACAAAAACATGGGTTCTTTACCTATAAAACTGCTATTAAGCTGTCTCTCTTTTTAATATTTATTCAACTTTTTTTCAACAAGTAAATTATTTCCTACCCCTTATCACATTGTTACTTCTTACCTAGATTTCTTGCTTAGAATATGTGAAATTTAAATATTATGTAACTGACTATATTTGGTACAAAAGTAATGAGCAATATCTTGACACAGATAAAGGACTTTTTAGATGGACATTAATCATGAATTCTGATTTTATTCAAAATTTAATGAAGGGGGCAGCTGGGTAGCTCAGTGGATTGAGAGTCAGGCCTAGAGACGGGAGGGCCTAGGTTCAAAGCCGTCCTCAGACACTTCCCAGCTGTGTGACCCTGGGCAAGTCACTTGACTCCCATTGCCCACTCTTACTACTCTTCCACCTAGGAGCCAATACACAAAAGTTAAGGGTTTAAAAAATTAAAAAAAATTTAATGAAGACCAAAGGTACAAGCCCAAGATAGGAGCAAACAAAATGATTATTGATCTGTGTAGATGTCATTTGTATTGAGAAAATTTCATGGAGTTATAGCTCTATATTCATATGATGATTATGGAAAATTCTCGCTAATTGTGATTCCTTCTTTTTCCCTTTTGGAATTTTATTATCGTCAAAAAGTCCTATCAGACTTCAAACATATTGGTGGTATTCTAATATTAAATAATACTAGTAATAATTCTATTTGAGAAATATTCTATTATAGTAGTTAGAATGATGGACTTAGAGCCTAAAAGTCATGGTTTCAAGTCTTAGCTCTGACCTTTATTAGCTTTGTGACCCTGGATAAATCCCTCAACCTCCATCTGCCTTACGTAACTCTCTACAACCCACTTACTAAAGCATAGAGTATTACTATAAAGCATAAAGCATTGCCTTTTCTCTTAGGAAGCCATAAACCCTTAATTATATTTAAGTCCATATCTTTTAAATGCCTTTTCTTTAAGGAACTTGAAAAATCATTGGCAGAAAAAGTCAATTAATTTTAAGGAATTAGGTCAAGGACAGAGACAAAATCACAATATAGATCAGAAATTAAAGGCACAGGAAAGAATATAATTTGGTGCATGTGTATTTTGCTACTCATTTCCCTTGTGTTTATTGCTATTTTGAGTCAATGAAACAAAAGTTGAGTCTTCCCTATATCTACTATCTTAATAATTCCAGTGGATTTTTTCTAATATTATATGCATTAGAACAAACATTCAATAATACCTTTTCTTTGAACTTATAAAATTCTGTTAATATAATCATTTTTTTTTACCTTTTCAAAATTTCATTGTTCTAATTTGACTGCAATTCCTATCACTAACATAGTCTTCTTGTTAGTAAGGTTTGCTTTTAAGTATATCCTCTCATTATAGGATTGAATACAATTCTAAGTTGATTTTTCTTAGAGTCTCTTGTTGGGGTTGTGTTTTTAATATGTCCTTGAAACATTTTCTCTGCCCACCTCGTGAACACTTGCCAAGTTTGATCTCTCTACACACAATACACTTGGGAAATCTGTTGTCATCCTTCCAAACAACATGTCCTGCCCAGCAGAGCCGTGCTTTAATTAGCATGATTTCAACACAGTTTTTATTTCCTATATTTAAGTACACACTTATCTTTTCATAAATTGCTTACCATTTGAAGTTGAGATGGATAAGAAACAGCACAAATTGTATTTGTTAGAATGTGGGTTTCCTCAGCAATAGAAAATGATCAAGATAACCATCACTGAAAACATAAACCTTTTTGTATCTTTAGACCATAATGACTCTAAATATAACTTTAACACTATATTCAATAAGTCACTGTCAAAATGAACAAGTATTCCATTAGGAGTTATAACTCAACAGTTGCCTTCCACATATAAAGATAAAGAATCTACTCTATCAGTTATCAGTATCAGTAGTGAGCATTAGAATACTAAATCTTGAAGAACAAAGTAAATTTAATTTCTTGACATATATTTATATAAGGTCATGAGGGGCAGTGTGGCGTAGTAGATAGAAAGTTGGCTTCTGAACCAGCAACAACTGGGTTCAGGTTTCACCTTTGATACATTGACTCTATGACCCTAGGACAGTCACTCAACCTCTCTACACCTTGGGAAACTCTGTAAAGCAATAGAGTTGCAGAGGAAGTGCTTTAAGTTGTTTTAATAGGAGGAGTTTCCTCATCTAGAAGTTACCTAATCAATGAAACCACAGGAGCAGACCCTATACTTATCCCTTTTTATATGATCTCATAGTATTCAGGATCATTAATTATCATTGATAAATACAAGTTTATAAATTATAACTTTACTGAACTGCTCACAAAATAGCCTGAAGTGGTTTCCCTAATTCATTTGATTCGGACTGTTGTCAAATTATTTTTATTTTTTTTAAAGTCTTTGTAAAATCTAAAAATTCCATAAATATTCATTCAGATCTACTTTACTCTTTTTTTTTAAGTTAAAAGAATTTTTTTCCAATAACTCATATGTTGGCCAATATTATGGTTTTCTTTGGGGTTAGGCAGAAACATTAATAATTATGATCTACTGATGGATTTTCATTGTATTTGCCTATTCACATAAGACTAGGCAGAAGTTCACAGGCTGTTTTTTGTACAAATGTATGTTCGACATCAGTGATGTTTTTTGATTGCAAGTACTTTGAGCCATGGAACAAGCATACTTTTCAGAATATTAAAAAGCAATTGAGGAATTATGTAGTGCAAATTTTCCTTCTTTAGGAGAGAGTTTCTGATTGTTTCTCCTTGCATTTCCAAATTTTTCATTTTAGAGATTTCACAAAATAAATGTCCCCTATTAATTTTTAGTAGTAGTCATTCTTTGATATTGCATATTCCCTGAGATATTAATGTACAGATATGATAGACAATAAAAATTGTACCATATAAAAACCTCTTTATAGAATTTAAGTATTACAAACCAGGACACCTTTCTTTATATCAGTATTTTATTTTTATTATCAGCTGATCAGATGATGTAGATGGGCCTAACTGTATAGCCTTGGCTAGTTATTTATTTACTGAAACCCCTACCTTCTATCTTAGAATTGGTACTAAGTATCAATTCAAAGACTAGGCAATTGGGGATAAGTGACTTGCCCAAACTTACACAGTTAGGAAGTATCTGAGATCAAATTTGACCCTGGAACTCATGTGTGTAGGCCTTGCTCTATCCACTGAGCCACTTAGCTGCTCTTGGGCTAGTTAGTTATTTATCCTCTGTCTGCCTCGATTTCTTTAACTGTCAAATAGTGATAATCATATTGCTTGCCTCCCAGGGTTGATGTGAAGATCACCTGAGAAATTTGCAATGTGTTTGGCACTATGCCAACACCCAGCAAGTGTTGAATAAATGTTTCTCTCCTTACTTTCATACTCTATTGTTATTGGACTATCTTGGCCAATTTGTGAGAGTTTGATTAAAAATGAGACCAAAGTTACAAGATCATCCAAGAAAATCCAAATGTTTTTAAAGATCTAGTTATATACATACCAACCTTCTACTTGACTTCCCTCTTGCTTTAGTGGGACTCTGGTTCACAAACTAGGAATTATCTGAGGGCAGGCACTGTTTTTAGTTTTAGGGGTGTGGGGAGTTGTTTGTTTGTTTTGTTTTGTTTTGTTTTTGTATCACTAGTTCTTAGCACTGTAGCTGGCACATTTTAAATTCAAAATAATTACCTTTTGAATTAGCCTTTCCATCACCCAGTATGGGCCAATTAGATGAAAGAAAATGTTCTTCAAGAATAGAAAACTCTTAGTTCTCACCATCAGTGTGCAGATATATGCCGTTGATCACCTGGAAGATTTGTTAGAGAATGTATATGCATCAGTATCCACCATTACAACTATTTTTAAAAAGAAACCTGAATTCAGATCTTAGTAATAGTGAGTCAGTTGTATCTTCCTCTCAGAAGACTAACAACATATTGATTTCTTCAAGTTTCTTCAATAACTACCTTTCCCTGCTAACTTACTTATGATTTAGTAATTCCTCACTAAAAAAATAAGAGGGAGAAAGGATGTAAATTCTTTTATGAATATATCCTTACCCTTCATTAGCAGTGCAAAAAATCTTTTTTTTTACATTTGCCAAGAATTTAATAGCTAAATTCAAACTTATTAGTATTCCTTTTTTGTATCTGAGGCAGGATTAACCTAGTACAGACTACAGTTCATTCATAGAATTGCACATTTACCTGATAACTTGTGTTGATTCATTAATCTTAGGATGTCAGAGCTAGAAAGGACTTCGAAGATTATTCACAAATACCTAAATTGGAGGATAGGAAACTGAGGCCTGAAGTGATTTGTCCAAGTTGAATCATATGTCTAATTATTTCTAGCTGGAACTGGAACCTAAGTCTCTCAATTTTAAAATCAGTGCTTCTTCTATTATATAAAAATACAGGGGCAGCTGGGTAGCTCAGTGGAGTGAGAGTCAGGCCTAGAGACAGGAGTTCAAACCCGGCCTCAGCCACTTCCCAGCTGTGTGACCCAGCTGTGTGACCCTGGGCAAGTCACTTGACCCCCATTGCCCACCCTTACCAATCTTCCACCTATGAGACAATACACCAAAGTGCAAGGGTTTAAAAAAAAAAATACTGCATCCTATTAGACAATGATACTAGAAATATTTCTCCATGAAAACTCAGAGGTCTGTAATCCCTGTTGTCTATGGAACCCTTTATGACATCTCACTCATTCTTCATGCCCTGGCTAAAATACTAACTTTTCCATGACATTTTTCTGTACTACTCTAAACTACATTAATTTTATCCAATTAAGCATCCATTGCCTTGTGATATTGCTTTCAGTTCTCAAGTGCTATTAAGTTCAACCCATTCATTTACATAAATAAACCTTCTATAAAATGTTTAACAAGTTGTCACCTAGCCTTTCATTGAAGATCTCCAGTGATGAGAACCTCCATCTCTCCCTTTGTACTTTAAATACAGTTCTGAATATTAGGAAGCTTATCGTTATAGATCCAAATTCTATACTTTATTCTCTTTGCTCTCCTAGTTCCTTCCCATGAGGCCAGGTAAAACAAGCATAATAATTCTTCTGCCATGTGATAATAGTAATGTCACATTTCTGTACCCTTTTATGGTTCACAAAGTGCTTTTCTTACTATAGACTTTTAAGTTGCTTTCCACAAGACAGTTTTCATTAAATTCTTATCCATTAAATCCATACCCCATAACAGTATCATACAGACTACTAGTCCATAAACCTTTCTGGTTAGGGAAAGCTTTGATCATGGAAAGACCATACCTAAATATAGGAACCTCCCTGGACCCTTTGTGAAAAAGTATTTTGGCTTTTGGTTCTTCAAAGGATAATACTCAGACCATTATGCTTAAAGCCCAGTTGGCTGAATTCCAGAGACACTGCCTCAAAAAAAAATTACTTTCCAATTTCTTTGTAAATACTTCAGCTACCCAATCTTGTCTCTCATTTTGTCTTTCCAACCTCACTGACTTACCTGCCCTGTTCCTTGAATTTTTCCCTTCATGACTTCCTATCCCCCAAGAGGAAATCAACTGCTGTTGAATCACTAGATGATAAGAGGGGCCCAATTTACTTACTACTTAGATGTATTTAGGATTGTCTGGCCAATTCAAAGCATTTAAAGTCTTGTCTGAGACAGTGATTTATTGTAATGAAACTTAAGAATCAAGTAGAGTAGTGGGGTCTATACCAATTGAATTTCTCTCACTTTTAGAAATCAAGGTAAATTAAGTAAATTAATGCTGTGGCTTCATTGCTCAATTTGTAATTTCATTTGTATTTCTTTTTTTTAAATTTTCATTTGTATTCCTGATAATTATTTCTTCCTTCATTCTTTAAAACATTCTTTTGTCATTTTGTTTATTTAATTAGAAAAATCATTCTAGAACAAAGCTAAGATGATAAAAGTATAGGAAGAAGTATAGTATACTTCCCTTCACCATCCCCCTAAACCTATTTAGAAAATGCACCAGACTAAATCTTAATCAGGAAATCCAAGAAAAAATATCAGGTCTGCCACACATAGGAAGGAAAGTTACACACAAGAGCAAGAAAAAGTCCCATAGTCATCAGAGAGGGCCTAGAATTACAGAAGATAGAGAAAAACAGGTGCCACTGGCAACTTTGCCATTCAGTACCAGACACAGGTAATCAATGTAGATATTTTTGAGAAGAGACCTTGTCTAATAGGTGATGCTCAAAGCCCCACTCTGTGTACCAAGCCAGTAACAAATTTAGAAGCAAGCAGCAGCCACATGGCCCACGATACCAGGACCAAAATGGGTATCTTCATGACAAATTCTAGGCCAGTCCTAGTCTTGTGAAGGACAAGAAACTCAGTTTTAAGAGGAGCCCACAGTTTGTTGTCCCTGAACCAGCAGAGCTTAACAGCTGACTGAGAGCAGCTGAAACCAACAGCAGTTTTCTGGAACTCCAGATAGGGCAAGCCCACAAATCCAAACTCAGATCAGGAACTTGCAGAGAAATATAAAGACACAGATAACTTAGAATATCATATTATAGGAGGCAAAGAATATGACTTACAACCCAAAACAACTTACATAGCAAAATCTAATGTAATTCTAAAGGGGAAAACAAAAAGACTTTTAGTGAAAGCCCAGAACTGCATAGCAATTTTGAAGTACAAACACAAGAGTTGAGAAACATTTAATAAGAATTAACAGCCACAAGGGACTAAATAAGGGTAACTTTGTATTCTAATATGGGGAGATGACACATAGACCCTCTATACCCTGTCTCTAACAGGGGTGATAGAGTCTAATTAGCCTGCAAGTGGTTCTGTTATACTGTGATGATCTCAAATGAATAATGGAAAAGGAAAGAGAAGAAGAATATGCTAAGGAGGAGAAGGGAGAAGATGGTTAAAGAAAATGATATCACTTAACAATGATATACAAGTAAAAGTCTAAACAAGGTGGGAAGGGTGGGGTGGATATGTGGCATTTAAACCTCATTTTAAGTTATCAAAGATGGGAAGAATACACACACAGAACAGGGAAACAGGAAAGAAAGGGGGAAAGGGAGAGGGAGAGAATAAGAGTGGTGTTATATTAAGGGAAGAATTAGTTCTAAGTAAAACTAAGGATGTATAAAAATATTTATAGCTCTTTTTGATATGTCAGAGAATTGGAATATCTAAGGGAGAATCTATCAATTGCCCAGTAGCTGAACAAATTAAGAAATGATGATGGGAATATTTTCAGAAAAACCTGGGAAGACTTGCGTGAAATGATGAAAAGTGAAGTGAGGAGAACTAGGAGAACAATTTATGCAGTAACAATATTATAATGGCATGAACTGTGAAAGCTTCGGAAACTTTGACCATTGAAATGACCATTCACAATTCTAGAGGACTCATGATGAAACATGGTCCCTCTTTTCTGATAGAGTAATGAAGGTGTCAGTACAGAATTATTTTTTTTACCAATGTAGAAATTTGTCTTGATCAACTATATAAGGTGGTAATAGTGGTTTTGTTTTTCTTTCTCAATTAGGGGTGCAAGGTAGAAGGCAGGAAAGACAGATTTTCTCTGATTAAAAAACTGTTAATTTTTTTAAAAGAAAGAAAAATCATTCTGGCCCTGCAAAGTTGATAAACAGTCAACAGTTACGAGCCATATGCCATGTTAGTGATTCTGATGTCCTTGTTGTCTCCTGTTGTCAAACTATGACATAATTGCCAGGAACTACTTAGAGCCAGAAACTCGTTATGACATATTTGCAAAACATTGACTAGGACTCTGTGTGGATGCTGCAGCACAGTGGGCCTAAATTTTACAGTAAATTCTCCTTATTTCCCCAACAAACCAAGAATTAATTCAGATGAAATGTTAATTGATGGCAAAATTCTTACACATTAAATGATTTTAATGAAGCAAAATAAAAAATACTGCATGTGGTCATCACAGGACCATGCTCATGCTGTCCAATATTTCATAATTGCAGATGGCTTCTCTCTTAGGGATTTGAACACAGTTAAGTTTCTCCATAATTTGATTATTTTACACTAGAGGATTGAAGCAGTATTAAATAAATCTTCCCATGTTGTCAAGGCAATATTTTGCTCTTTTAAAAGAATTAATGCTAAAGAGAGTTGTAAAACTTCAGCCAAATGTCCATTACCTGACTGCTTATGGATTGCTCTTAAGGTAAACGAAGCAGCCCTAGTCAAAGGCCAAACCCAAACTTCTGCCTTTTTTTTGTTGTTGTTCACTGAACCAGAAATATCCGCCGTGCCCTCAGGGAGAGCAAGAACTGCTTTTCCAACAGTGGTCAAACTTGTCAGTGCTTGGAGCCACACATGACCTCACATGCCACACAAGCTTCACATGAACAAAAGATAGTATTTAAGGGAAGGGAAGAACACTTAAATAAAATACGAAGGTATAACACAATACCTGTCATAATGTATCCTTGTCTTTTGGCAAGAACTGATATGGTGGTAGAGACCTGGAATCATGCAGTATCTTGGGACTGAGGTGAGAGAGTAGTGGTAAAAAAATAGAAATGATGAATAGTCAGTTTAAACTTATCTCTAAAATACTTTACTCTTGAAACATAAAAAAAAAGTTTCTAACTTTACATTGCTGAAACTATGAATATAATATATTCAGACATACTAAAGAGGGTTATACTTGAAAAAACTTTGTTTGGTGAAGTCATTCAGTCAACGAGCAATTATTAAATGCACACTCTGTGTCAAGTACTATGCTTAAGTACCAAGAATAAAAACAAAGGCCAAAAATAACCCTATTCCTTAAAAGAGGAAAGTTATGAATTCATGTATACATTAATTTGTTTTTTTCTCTAAAGCCCTATTCTGAAGCCCTTTCTGATAAGAATAACTTTGGCTTCTCCAAGGCTATTCCAGTAGAGCTTAAGCTCAGTTCCTACTAAATTGGAAAGGCTTCAGATATGGACCTAGAGACAGACTATATGTCTGTCATCTTTACAAGTCAGTTTACGAGTCAGTTAGGTGGTATAGGCCTAGATTCAGGAAGATCTTAGACATTTACTAGTTGTGTGACTCTGAATAAGCCACTTAACTTCTTTCTGCCTCAGTTTCCTCAACTATAAAATGGTGATTAAAAATACCACCTATTCCACAGGTTGTTGCTAGATTATCTCAAGTGAGATAATATTTAAAAAGCTGTTGAGGGGGCAGCTGGGTAGCTCAGTGGATTGAGAGCCAGGCCTAGAGACGGGAGGTCCTAGATTCAAATCCGGCCTTAGACACTTCCTAGCTGTGTGACCCTGGACAAGTCACTTGACCCTCATTGCCCACCCTTACCACTCTTCCACCTATAAGCCAATACACAGAAGCTAAGGGTTTTTAAAAAAAAAAAAAGCTGTTGACATAGTGCCTTGCATATAGTAGACACTTTATAAAGGCTTATTATAGCAAGGACGTAGAAAAAATAAATGCTTAATCTAGCCTGTTTGTAGAGACCCATAACCAGATGAGTGGTGATGGTTGGCCACCAGCTGATTAGTTTTTATGGTCACAACAACTCTTGAAACATCCTAATGTATACTAAGATATAGAGAGGTTGAAGACAGCACAGGCAGATGATATACCCAGACTAATGAAAGTATAGATCATTGAGTTCTATCCTGAAGCAAAAAGAATCAAGAGTCTTGGAGAAGAGTACAGTAAGAAGAGTTTTTGTGAACTCTAGGTGGTTCAGGAGTATCAAAAAGCAGTGGAGTGGCCCAGATGACAAAGAGAAAAAAAAAAGATAAAGTCTCATTACAAAAAATACTTTGCAAAATGAGTTAGGTATCTATGGAGTTAAAACTGTTCCAAGTGCCAACCCATGGCCTACTTACATCAAGAGCTATTGGATGCAAGAAAATTTCAGTACAACAATAACTACAAAATTTGGGTGACCTGGGGTTTATTTAATGGGAAGTATAACATATGGGGATTTCTGCCACCATGTGAATAAGAAGATAAAGGGAAAACACAAAATGGAATGAAGTACAATTAAAACCAGGAGTGGTTAGAGCAATACTTTACCAGATTTTTGTTCAGGATGTATGAAAACAATTGAGTCATGAATAGTGTCAAAAGCTACATTGAGTTAAAGCAGGATAAGGGAAAAAAGAATCCAAGTGGTGATAATTAACCATATGGAAGACAGTCTGAGAACAGCAAAAGCCAGAATAAAAGTGGTCATGAAAGTTATCTTAAAATTAGCAAACTTGAGGCTCTGCTTTTACCATTTTGTCTTTGAACACAGTGGTGTATTCCCTCCTACCCCCTCTTTCTTCCTACATATCCTTTCCTTTCTTTCACCCATGTGCCTTTGAAGTTAAAAAACAAGAGACATGAATATCAGGAATAATAATGCTTCTCTGTGCTTGCTGTTCTCTTGACCTTCTCCCAAAGCCATGTTTCCAGATATGGCTTTAATGGTTATTTTCTACCAAGGCATTATGTTTTACTTAATATAATGGAGTAAGAATAGACCTGTTGCGCTTTTTTTTATAACAATGTCAGTTCTTTGAATTTCTTTTATAGTAAGACTGATATGCTTAGTATTCCTGCCTCTTTCATCCCTTAGTATCTATCCATGCTGACACCTTCTTTCCAGACATCTGTTTACTTTTTGACTGCTGATACTTCTTAGTAAATACTTCCTTTAAGAGGATTCACCCTTTGAATCCTTTAATGATCATTCAGTTATTGCCTAACAATTGATCAATAAACATTAATTGACCACCTACCCTGTGGAACGGAATAGGAACAGAGGGAGATTCAATGTGATACCTTCTTATGATGGATTGTATACATTGTAATTTGGTTCCTTATCTAAGACTTTTTTAAAGTGCTTTTTAAATTGATATCTTTTGTTTTTATATTGCCAGAATCCCACCTCAATGTTCCTCTCTTTGCCCAGGCCCCAAATTATTCCACGTAATAAATATTTTTTAAAAGAAGAGCAATTTGCCAATACCAAATAATATACCAAGAAAAAAAATCTAAAAATGTATTCAGTTTTCCATACCTCAGAACATCTGACCTCTGCAAAGGAGCGAAGGGAAGATGTTTTTTTTTTTTTTTTCATTTTTCTTTTTGGGACCATGCTTGTTCTTTGTATTTTGCAATATTCCCTCTTGATTGTTTTATGGTGGTTATTCTTTTTATTTACTTGCCTAACATTTTATGAATTCTTTACAATTCAGAGTTTAGATGTTTGTTTATAAACCAGTATGGGTCTTGATGTACATTTCCCTCATTTTACTAATTTTACATGTTTTTAGCCAGAAGGATTGCTTTTTGCTCTTTCATTGCTAGAATGAATTCTTGCATCTATTTTTTGTTGTTGTTGAACTTGTAGGAAATCTCTAGCTAAATTGGTGAAGAGGTACCTAGATCATAATGCTGAAAGGGACATTACAAGTAACCTTGTTCTATGTTCATATTTCACAACTGGAAAATTCACAACTCTACCAGCAATGCATTAGTCTCCCAATTTTGCCACATCCCCTCCAACATTCATTACTTTCCTTTGCTGTCATATTAGCCAACCTACTAGGTGTGAGGTTAACAGGATAATTTTAAAGCCTGAACTAAACCATGTAATTCACCTTTTTTTTTCCTTCCCTCTGCCCACTTTTGAAGAAGATATGATATGAGGTGCTTTTATGTTTCTAGTATTAGTTCTGGTTTTTGATACATCCACAGAATTCTCCACAACATGAGCCTGGAGGACTTGCCTACTATGTTTCTCTTTGAGGTAGGTTTGGTATTTGTCATCAGGCAAAGGATTCATTCCATACTTCCTATTGCCAACTGTGGGACAACATAGAAATATGATTCTAGGACTAGAAAACTATCAGATTATTATTGTTCTTATGCAATAACAATAATAGCAATAAAACTATTTAGACAGTTATAGAAATCGAGTTGCCTATAAATAACATATATCAGTTTTACATCAGCATACATGAAAGCATTTTGTAAATTGTAAAGTCCTATAAATGTCATGTGTAGGATGACTTGTGCTTTGTTCCTATTCCTTTAGTGCAAACAAGCTAAAATTTGTTCCATTCACTCTTCTTCCTACTCTTCAAAATAATATCATGTAATTCATTAATCAAATTTAGTAGAAAGCATCAATTGCAGTGTCTCAGCTTTTAAGAAATCTTTCCACTCATATGAATCTTAATGACAAAAGTTAGAATAAATGAAAACAGGTGTGATCTTCAGAATAATGGTATTGTCATAGGTTACATTTGTTATTCATTTAGGGATGATTTTAATGACATCTCACAATTTTTTTCAAGTAGTAAATTACCCCAGGCCTGATTATGTTAATACTATTAAATATGAAACTGTCTTATTCTGAGGTGTTAGAATTTTTTTAAAAAAGAAATATTTGTGTCTTTCAGTAACAATTACTACATCATACATAGTGAAAATTGTGTCTGCAATAATTCAGGCTGCTTCTTTTATTTTAAAACTTTTTCAGTATACTAGATGGAAATTAAACAAACATATTTGAGGATGTTTATGATTCTTTATGAAATAAAATGATATACTACCAATATTATCGGTTTAAGAAGAAGATAAATTAATATAGATTGATACCACAGAAGTCTTGTAATGACGTGACAAAAAGATGCTAATTTGTAGAACCAGTTAAATGCTTTCATTAAAGTTTGATGATTTCAAGTTGTTTTTCTTCCTTCCTGTCTCTTTACTTCCTTATTTTTCTTCCTTCCCACCTTTTTACTTTCAGTTTCACAGTCTCATTCACTTGCTCTTTCTTTAAGAGGGAAAATAGTTTGGTTATGAAGATATTAATGCAACTTTAGGTGGAATAGATTTATTGATTTTTATTCACTGTCTAGAATTGCCAACATATTCTGGGTTTGTGCCATTAATGTGCATTTAGGTTTGCAGAATTTTGCCTTAATATGATCAGTCTTCATTTATGCAAAGCATAATTCTGAATCCATTTGAGCAATGTGCATTTAGTATAAGCAGAGTTCTGGGTTGGTGTTATTAAAATGCATACAACAACCATCCTGCTCTGGGCTTCTGCTGAAATATGATTTTAATTGAAGCAGAATTATGGCTATATATTATCAATGTGAATCCAGTTAGACCACAGGATTGGCTGGCACTATAGCACTCTGGGAACTGGTTAGTAATCCATATGTTGTAGTTAGGTATTTAAATACTCTCTAATGTGTCTGTGTGAGGTACTTGATAAAGTATTAGGCAAACAAATACCTTCTTTTCCTGGAAGGCACACATCACACCAAAGATGCTTTGAAAAGGTACTGTCATTTATATTTGTTGTTTTCAATGAGAAAATATTCAACGTGAAAGCCCATAATAGTCATTCACTGAAGTTTCACTTTAGGCCTTTTTGGTAAAGAAAAGAGAAGTCATAAAGAAGCATCTTTTGGCGAATATTTTTTGTTTGCTTATACAGTTTTATTAAATTACAACTTTCATTCTCCACAATGGATCTGGAGGGAAGAAAATAACTTGTAGAAACACAGATGCTTTAATGCAGATTAAATTTCAGAGGGAGGAATAGGAGCCTAAAATGATCAGCATCAATGAATATACTAACGAAACCTTGTTTTTCTCATTTTAACTTGTAAAACAAGGTTTTGGGGGCATAATAATATGGTGGAGAATGGTATCTATTTTCATAAATAATGTTCAGATCAGCAATAGTTCCTGATACTAATGCATTTTGAAACCTTTGTTGATAAGCCATCCTCTTCTGTTTTATGTTATTGTCTTTAGTATTCACAAAGACTCAGATGGAGCAAGTCTTTGCTTATATAAAGGGCTTCCTCTCATACCTACCAACTAATGCCCTTTCTGCTTTTATTTATGCTTTTTAATTAACAGTTACATTTTAAATAGCCCACATAAATTTATAGTCTGGTTGTGTCATTTTACTTCATGCTATCAAGTCATGTTTTTATAGAAGTTGTACTTTCCTACTTTTTTCATTTCAGAGTGGCCTACCACATTAACCAGCCATCTATTTATGTCTTTCAATAGCTTAAGATCTTACAATGTAATATTTGAGTATTTTTCCTGTAAAAAAATTAAGTCCTTTTGGTTCAAAGAGAAAAGAGGAAATATCTGGGTTTTAAGTGATATCTTTTTACAATATTATTTTCATAATTGACCTTTCCATATATTAAACCATATTTCTTTGGCATATATAACAAGCATCTCTTTATAAAGGTCCAGCCCTAGCAGGTTGATCACGCACTTGTTACCTGTAATTCACTACAGCAGCACCCTGTTTACAAAGTCCAGACTTCCTGTGCTGTCAGTTAGGGCAATCAGCACAAAGACCAAGAGCTTTTGGAACTAAATAAACAATGAGAAAAACATTCAAGGCTGCCAGTAACCCTTCACAGGTAATTTAACAGCCTCTGACTACAAGGCATCAGTTGTTGTAGATGTCTGCCGACTATGAAATCTGACATTCTGTCTTGCCATGTTCTGCCAATAGCTCTGTGCGTAATCTCTTGCTGAGGTTCACTGGAGCTCCTTCAGTGCATTGTGCTTTCATATTGAGTGTAAGTGGTTTCATTATGACAGACATCCACACCTGCATTCTGTCATATGTGTGTCATACAAGTTTGAGTTATGGAGCATCAGATTATTTAAAATTGGAGGATTAACTAAATTGGGATTTTCTTTTTCCTCTGATCTGTGAAGAAAACATCTCTACTGTAAAGTTCAGACCCTCTGAACTCTTCTTAAAAGATTTAAATCCTAATCGCCAGGCTACTGTATTAGCAAGGATGGACAAACAGAAACCATCCATTTCTTACAATGCATTTATATTGTGGAACAATTGGCACTTTAGTTTAAAACCTTGTGTTTATGTATTTTTAATTTAACTCGTTTGCTTTCTGATACATTTGATGACTTTGCTGATGGTCTGGATAATGATTGCAGTAGCTGTTTATATAACTGTTTATATATATCAAAGCCAGCAGAAAACATCTGTGAGTTAAAGTGAAGTGACATGGATCCATCTGGATTTGTGTCAGAAATGTTTCCTTTTTCCCTATTTTAGCTGTCAAATAGTGGGATAGTATATAAAAAGGTATGATGATTCCACAAGTCCCAAAATACAAAGCTATGTATAACATTGCAAATGTCTTACTTTTTAAAGCAATATGGTTATCCCACTATTATACTTAGTTATTCAATGTTTATTGCATCACTGTGTTCCATGCTCATGAGGATATTATCTTGTACAAAGATTACATTTACATTGCTTTTACTTCAATGTCTCTTAGCATGTTCATAGAAATAGAAATAACTGTGTGTAGCCAATTTTACTGTAGAATTTTAAGATGTTTTATAAATAAGGAATTGTTCATTTTTAACCACCTTTCTGAAACATGTAACTGTTTTATAAATGAGTATTATGGAAAACAAGAATATAATACTTCATATTGAAATGCTCTTTTCAAAGCAGTTTTACATTATTTCTCTCTAATCTTCCCAATTACTCCATGAGTTAGTCAGGGCAAGTATAATTAGCTAAAGACTTTTTATTTGCCCAGTTTTCATAACCTGATCCCTTCCATGTTTTTCATTCTTCTTGCACTAGACTTCCCTTTACACAATCTACAATCCAAATATACCAGCCTACATGTTATCCCTTTCACATGACACTCCAACTCTCATTACCTTTGTACTGGCTATCTCTCAGGCCTTAAGTGAATCTTTATCACTTAGTTTCCTTGACTTACTTCAAGCTTCAGCCCATGTTTCTTCTTTTGCAGAGGTTTATGCTTGCCTCCTGTCTTCCAACTGCTAATTGCCTTCCCCTCTGAGATCACCTTGCATTAATTCTGTATATGTCTTTTGTGTATTTCAGTATTTATGTACATGTGGTCTCTTCCATTGGAATATGAGCTTATTGTGCATAAAAACTGCTTCTGCCTTTATTTGTATCCCCAATATTTAGCTCTATATCTGTCATGTAGTAAGCATGTAGTGAGAAATGGTTTTTGTGTCTTCATTCACACTCCACTCTTTGTAACCCCAAGCCAAATTAGGCTATGTTCTACTTCCATATTTTCTCCCCTTTTTTGCACATAAATTGTCTTACTAAATATAGACCTACAATCTTTCATGCACATAACTCTCTACTAGGGTCCATCCTTTGCAGTAATTTAATTTTAGTTGAATTTCTGTGTATGCCTTGACAACACCATTAACAAACTTTTGCCTACTACCTATTTTATATGTGGCACTGTGCTAGATCCTGGAACAAAAAACTTAAGACATTGTCTCTGCCTCAGGAGACTCATAAACTAGTTAGAGAAATGGGACAAATAAATTAATAGATAATGATCTAGACTAGCATACATTAAGTGATAGTTGAGTATTATAGATGATAAATGCTAAAGGAGTTTAGACAAGGAAGCATGAGGTAACATTTTCACCCAAGTCTTGAAATGAGGAAAGAAACTAAACAAAAGGAGAAATAAGAGGGATCTTATAAATCTTTGGCTTTCTAGTTTATCATGAGAGCTGATCACAGAATATTTGGCTTTCTAGTTTATCATGAGAGCTGATCACAGAATATTGAGAATGGCAAAAAACTTGATATCTCACTCCTAGCAAGTATGCAAGACAAGAAAGATTTTTCAGTGTGCAGAGTGCATTTTTTTTTTGTCTTTTTGCTGGGACCAAGTAACAGTTATCCATAACCATACTGGGGTCTTATCTTCCTCCCAGAAGTTCCAGGCTCAAGGAATAACTTCTTCACTCTCTATTACGAAATCCTGGGCAAGCAATTGAAAACCTTAAGGACACAGCTGGTCCTTTCATCTTTGCTGCCAATTGATTCAGGGACTTCAGAATAGATAGGCAGATTCAGGACATGAACAGCTTGGTAAAGAAGACTGTGTCTGAAAATGATTTTAAATTTCTGAACCATGGCATAAAATATAGGAATGATGGGCTTTTGGCCAGGGATAAAGCATACCTTACAAAAAAAGCCAGTAAAGTTTTTTTTTCCCCCCTAGAATTTTATATATCTCATCTGAAGTGACTCAAACTGAAAGGGCAGAGGATAACTACAGCAATGACAGCCTAGCATTCAAGTGAAAACTAATTAATTGATAAAAATAAAATATGAAGAAAAGAGTCAGCAATAAAATCCATGGTCCTAAAATTTTATAGATAAATACACAAAGTGTGGATGACAAGGAAGTAAATTTGACCCCATTGATATTGATCCTAGTTGGATAGGATTATATTCCTTTACTAGAATAAGTCTTCAGAAAGATATAACTTTCTCAAAAGTTAAAAAAATAGATAAACGAGAGATATATACTAATACTCATATAATGATATGAGAAAATCCTGGAAACAGTGATGAGAAGCTTGATAGCATGCATTTGGTTATAGACCAAGAAAAAGAAATGTAAGTGATATTATGTTGGGAATATGCTGAAGACCACCTGGACAGAAGGAAGAAATAGATGATTAGTAGATCATAAGTTTAGGGGACACCATATATAGATGTCAAGAAATTTCAATTAACCAGAAATATGCTAGAGCTCTCCTCAAAAATGGAGCAACTGATGAATTCTGGGATTGCTTTAATGATAATTTCATTCTTTTAAAGATAAGAGGATGGGAATTTCAGTAAAAGGTTTCAATAGATTCTGAGGCAATTTAGATAGTATTTTACAGCTAAAAAGTCAGCCCAGAATGTTCTAATGACTGAAATTCTGAAGAAACATAAAGAAACAATTCTAAGAAGAGAAAAAGAATTGTCTAAACAGCAATTTGGATTTATTCAGTGAGTTACAAAAATTTATATGCCCTTTGACATTAGTTCCATTATAAGGATTATGCCTAAAGAAGAAAAAAAAATTTAAATACTGCTCTACAAAAAAAATTTGAAAAAAGCATTCCTTCTCAAAGCAAAAATACTTCAAAATAAACTATCTAAAACAAAGTAGCTAGTCATTAAGAAATGAATGAAAAAATGTTATATGACTGTAAAGAAATATTATTTGTCTGTATGAATCAATGAATATGAAAAGTTCAGTGAATCATAGAATATCAGAATTTGAAGTAACCTCAGAGACTATCTTTTCCAAAATATATCTGAATATGAATAAGAATCCACTCTACAATATTTCCTTCAGGTTGTCCACTTTAATTTTTTAACCCTTCAGTGATGGGCAGCCCAATAACATCTTAAGAAATCTCATCATCAGGAAAATAGTACCAAAGTATTCCTTTTATCTGCACCCACCTTTTTTATCTTTTCATCTTCTTCTGGTGACTTAAGTATATCATCATTCTTCAGGTTTCAAAGTTTGATACACAATTTTTAATACTATAAAAGAGAACTCTTATGTACATAAATATCAATTTCTAAATGGAATGCAAATCAAAGCCTTCCTGCCAAATAGCTTTTTAAAAATCTGTTCATTTGGTTTAGGAAAATAGACTAATTTTATCAAAGTTATCTTTGCTAAATGATTAACATTCTTTGTCATGAAATTTTTAGAAACAGAGCTCTATGTTCAGCAAAAATGCAAGGCTTTTTTTTAATGTTAGGAAATAAGGTACATAGAAAGACATTTTGTAAGTCATTTTAATCCACTTCCTTTTATTATAATATCTTAGAGATGACATTAATTATTGACAGAATTTGCAATACTAAGAAATTCGCAGCCTTTCAACATTAATATGTAAAAAATGTTGGCCAAATTATATGTGTTTATAGCATTCTCTTAAAAATTATAATGCTTGAGGAACTTGTTAAAATAACTGATCTAGAACCTATTATCCACATAGACTTTGGTCACATGAAGTGATTTTTAAATTTTGTTTTGTTTTGTTTTATAAAGCCTTCATATGATATGAGTCCAACCTGGGGGAGAGGAGAATGTCCAGTTGTGAGAGTATAGTTTAATTTCCATGTTGGTTTGTGTCTGTTCTGTAAAGTGTATCTTGGGTGCTTAGTTGAGTTGTTGATTTATAAAGCAATCAGTTAAGTTAGAAACCATCAATAAGGTATCCAGTGATCATGGGGGAGGATGCAGTTGTTTTCTTATAATTGGGAAATTTATTGAAATAATCAGGTTAGACCAATTATTTTTAGTTACTTCAAATGTAAGATAAATTTAAAGGACTGATTGAAAAAACTCTTTAAAACACTTCTAATCTCAAAAATCCATTTACAAAACTATAATATTTTTAATTGGCAATGAAAAATGAACTGTTATATGGTCAGTTATTCATTAGCATTTTAAGTACCTATTCTGTGCCAGGCACTATGCTAAGTTAAGCACTAGGTATACAAAGAAAGGCAAAAGACAGTCCCTACTCTCAGGGAGCTCACAGTCTAATGGAGGCAGAAGGGATTTTGGTGGGAGGTAGGAAAGAATAACATAAAAAAACACCATGTTCAAACAATTAGAAATCAACAGAGGAAAGTATCAAGGGGGCTTATGTGCTTTTGAAAGTGGTCCATTTATACCATTAGGTCCATACTCTTTTCACCTTAACTCTTTTCAGTTGTCTGATGGTTCACCCATTAATATAGACAACCTGGGTCTATGTGAACTGTTTGATATATTTGGGCTTTTTGAAGTTGTGAATTTATGTATTACTTGCCCCATTTCATATAAATGAAATTTCTCTCATAACCCAAGTGAAAAACAACAGTTGATTCCCTTATTGTGTTCCAGTGGTGAGGAGGAGTGGGCTGGCATGTTTATAGTTACCTATATTGTCATGCTTCAGCCACAGGGAGCTATTCCCTGTTATTATAACCAAAATATTTGTTTGATGGCCTCTACTAGGTAAATTGAGTCATGCCATTTATTAAATAAAAGGCTCATGCTTCATATCACCTCAGCCACCCTAGCTTATACAGGGCACTTGGACTCCTAATTATATCATTGCTTTTCTAGGTTCCTTAAGGCTTCATTGACAGCAGTGCTACTTAGAGTTCTCCAGTTCTTTATAAAATCAAGGGTCTTATGACAAGCACTGTGTTACTTAATTCAATTGGATACCAGGGACAGAACCTATTTGCCTCATTAATATAACTGATAGCATATGGCTGATGCAATCAGGCCATTAAAAATTGATTTTTATGAAAAAGTATTGACCATCTAGCATATTGTGGGGTCTCATGCTAAATAATAAAGAAGCCACAGTTCTTGTCCTTAAAAAGCGTGTGATAAGGTATTCACAAATATGAATAATCCTGGACAGAAACAAGTACAAAATACTAATGGGGGAAGAAAATGATTGTGGAGGGTTGCAGAAGTAGCACATGAGCTAGGCCTTAATGAATGTGTATGAACTGGAGATGGAGGTAGAGTAAGATAAGAGCATTTTGTGAACAGAGCAAAGGCAAACAAATGAGAAAGCATGGTACTTTTTAAGGCAGTTGATAGAGGATTATATAGTTTTAGAATTGGAAGAAGACCTTAGAAGTCATCTATTCCAACTTGAGATCCATCTAATCCAGTGGTTCCCAAACTTTTTTTTCCTACTGCCCCCTCTCCAGAAAAAAATATTACTTAGCCCCCCAGAAATTATTTTTTTTAAATTTTAATAGCAATTAATAGGAAAGATAAATGTACCTGTGGCCATCACCACTCCCCTGGATCCCTGCAGCACCCACCAGGGGGCGGTGGCGCCCACTTTGGGAATCACCGATCTAGTCTTTAAAATAAGGAATTATTTTTCAGATATGGAAACTGAGAGCCAGAGGTGCTAAGTTACTTCGGGGGGTGGGGGAGGATGAATAAAGTACTTATGTGCTAAGCAATTTGGGATACTAATGGGAACATAAACCTGTCTCTTTTTGTCAAAGAAGTTAGATTCTAATGGAGACATGATGCTTGTGGGAGATTTCAGCTTCAAGTCAGGTGGAAAAGTTTCATGATCCTTAGATGATGTCTATTTAAGCCTGGGCCAGAATCAGGACCATTGGTTTAGAGGTTAGGGGTTAGAGGTTAGAGAAAAGGGGTTTCCTGTATTTCTTAACCTAATACTAGTAATTGACCATCAGCTATTGATAGTGATGATGACAAAAGTTGGCCCCTTCTCCACATTTTTTTCTCCTCTCAGTGATAGCTACAGAGGTTAGTCTGGAAGTGGCCCTGGGGGAATTGGCTCTTCTCAAAGTCTTGAGATCAGGACCCTGCATTGTCTCCATTAGGGTCTGAAAAGAAATGAAAGTCAAGGTTAGTGGTGATGATTTGACTTCCTTGTTGAATCCTGCATTCTGATTCTCTAGTTTAGAAATGTCAAAATACACTGCAGTCAGCAAAACTGCTGAATTAAGCCAAACCAGATTAAAATGTAATTGGGAAATCTCACAAAATAAATGAAAAACCAGTAACAGATAGATAATGGTAATATATGGTTGTCTTAAGTCAATGTGTAGCCTCTAGGGATGCTTATTTATGGTTTATGGCCACCATTTCTATTTGAGTTTGACAGCACTCTTCTAATTAATCTTTTATGACTCCCTTCCCATGCTAGTATTCCACAGGTCGCTTCTACTTTGGGACATATTCTGCCATCCTGTGGGGAACCTAGATTGACTGGCAAACAGTACATAGCTAATTCTTTTCCTGCCGGGAGAACAGGTGACCTTATTCAAGATCACACAGGACTGGCAGAGTTAAGATTAGAACTGAGAAATTGACTATACATCCAGCCTTGTACCACTCTAAAATAATCCCATTTAGCTGGAGTTTGAGAGTCCTTTTGAGAGATAAGGGCAAGAAAGGTAGGCTAAAGTTGGATTTGAACTTTAATCTGTAGATGTTAGGGAGTTTAGTAGATGAAAAGTTTTTTTGTATATGCAATGGATTTTTGTACATTGAAAATTTCTTGTACCAAGAAAGAAACATGATCAGAATTGTGCTTTAAGAAGCTTTGTATAGGATAGATAGAAGAGTGGAAGAAATAATATCAGTAGAGAGCTTACCAAAATAAGCCCAACTGAGAGGTATTGAGGTCCTGACCTGAGTGATAGAAGTGGGAATGGAAAGAGACATCTGTTGCTTACCCCCACACACACACACACCCTAATACATTATAATCTACAGGATATGGTAACTGATTTGCTGTTAAAGAATGGAATGAATTAATTGAAGATAAAATCAAATGTTTAGGGCTAGAATAACAGTGATGCCATTACTAGGGACAGGGAAGATAGGAAAGAGAAATGAAGGATTAGATGATAAATTTCACTTTACATATTTTGAATTTGAAGTATCAGTACCTGATCTCAGAAGAAATATTCAAAATATCATTTCTATTATTAAAGCACTTTTCAGAAAAGTGGAGACAGTATATATCAATATATTCTTTGAGTATTTCAAGCAATATCCACTTTCTAAGACTCTGAGAAGAAAAGGATACTTTACCAAATCAATATTTGCAATGGGTTGATTTCTCCTAATCTTTTTTAAGTGTGAGAAATGCTACTTAATTTTTCATATAAGAATACTCAGAAAATTATTATTTGTGAGTCATTTTTCTTTAGTCCCTTGCATTTGATATGGCCATTTTTGATATTCTCAAAATAAAAAGAAGCATGAGAATTGCTAAATGGGGCTTTGAGAAGATTCACAACTGCCCTACAGAATTGAGAAACTACTATATGGGGCTCTCTATGTCCTCTGGCATTCATAGTACCTAGATGCTTGTTCTCTTAGAATACCAGTAACTTAATTGGTTGTCTAATAACCACTGCCTCTGGGGTTGGATAGAAGACAGAGAAGCTGAAGAAGAGACCTCACTGGTGTCTGTGTTACCATATTCTTTAGAGTTCTCTGCATGAGTAGGAGGAAAGCTCTCTCTGCTCCCTGAGAGTGACAGCACTGATGGATTACAGGGTCCTCCCTGCTTCAGCTGAGGCAACTAGCAGCCAAAGCAGAGGGCACCTTGGTTACACTGCAGCACTTTGACTATCTTGAGTTTTTTGACTTTACTATTAGGATTATCTGAGTTTCTGTGTAGTTATTCATTAACACAGGAAAACTAATAATATTGTATAAAAATCTAAGCGACACCAGCAGGGTTGCTTATAATGCTTATAATCCAACAGAATACCAAAAAAAATATCAAACAGTAAATCATTATTTTTTTTTACTGAGCATCCCTTTTCTACTAAGCACTGAGAGGGATACACAGCTTTAATGATGGCCCCCAGGATTGCCTTAGAAAGTCTTTACTAGGAATGAAGAAACCAGTGGAAATGTGCTTCGGTTACAGGTTTGGGGGGGGGAGGGGAGAGTAAGAAGAACATGAATCATGGAATCATGGAAAATTTTTTTCTAAAAAAGAAAAAAAAAAAAAGAAAAAGCCTTTACTAGGAAGACAAGACTAACTTGGATGTAATGATTAGAAAGAAATATAAAATTTTATATTATTAAATTCTGAATAGTAAAATCTAGCAGAGGCAGCTGTAGCTCAGGAGTTAAGAATATTCAACCTGAAGTCACAAAGATCCGAGTTCAAATTTGGCCTCAGACACTTCTTAGCTGTGTGACCCTGGATAAGTCACTTAACCTCTGCCTGACAAAAGAATCTACTAGAGAAGGAAATGGCAAATATACCAATATCCTTGTCAAGAAAATCCTATGGATAGCTATTGTCCATGGAGTCATGAAGAGTTGGACATGACTGAACAACTGAATAACAACAAAGAATATCTATTGTTCAGAGGATTAAGAATTTAGTACTGGAAAGAACTAGTTCTGCTATGTCATTTCTCATTTAAAGAAATTACATTCTAGTGGAAAAACCACAGCTTTGACTATAGTGATCTTTGTTGGCAAAATAATGTCTGCTTTTTAGTGTGCAAGTTAAAAGCGTCCTACTCCCTTCCTAAAGTCAAAAAGGTAGTAAGCAATAAATATAACTGAGTTCAAATCCAGGTACTTAATTCAGAACCCGGCGGTTTTGTAGGGAAGATAGTTAACTATTTAATTAATGCTTCTTGATGAATTTTGTAAATAATGTTGTTCATAGTGAACTGATAATCACTTAATGGATTCAGAGACATCATAAAGTCTTCCTTTGATAGTCATGGCTTAGAAGTAATTTTGGATTTTCAATGACTATGTCTGGAAAGCATAAGCTCTAACAGATTCTACCATGCAAGAAAGACTTCAAGTGTTATCTTTAAGAACCAGCCTAACAACAAGTTGGCTACTTAGAGATTCTTCAGCCATGTCAATCAAAGTCAACAAGCTTTTATTAAGATTTTACCAAAAGCCAAACAATCTTGTGGGAATACAAAAACAAAAGTAAAGTAGTTCCTGCCATGAAAAAGTATGAATTCTCTTGATAGCAACAACACATACATAAATAAATATATGCAGAATAAATAAGTGCTAATCTGGGGAAAGTTGGGAGAGGCCTTACCATCTGGGAGAATCTGAAAAGGCTTCATATTTAAGGTGGTACTTGAATAGAGTTTGAAGGAAAAAAGGAACTCTTTAGTTTAGGGTGAAGAGGGAAGTGCATTCTAGGTATGTAGGAGAAGCCAGTGCAAAGGCATGACAATGTAAGATGCAATATTGTATTGATGAAAGGCAATTAAGCTAGTAGGACTAGCTTACACTGTAGACTGCATAGAGAAGGAGTGTGTCAGAAAGACCAGATAAAAAACAGCTATGAATGCCTAACCAAAAGTTTTTATTTGGCCCTAGAAGTAATAGGGAATTACTGAAATTTATTGAGTAGGGTAGTGATATAGTCAGACCTGCACTTTAAGAAAATCATCCATGAATCATGTTATTGTTGCTCATTCTTATCGTGTTCTTTGTGACCCTATGGACCATAGAACAGTAGGCCCTTCTATTCTCCTGAAGTCTGTTCACGTTCATATTCATTGCTTCTGTGATGCTATTTATCAATCTCATCTTCTGTCAGTCCCTTTTCCTTTTGCCTTTAATCTTTCCCAACATCAGGCCTTTCCAGTGAGTCCTGTTTTCTCATCATATGGCCAAAATATTTAAACTTCAACTTCAGTTTTTGACCATCCAGTGAATAGTCTGAATTAATTTCTTCAGTGTTAACTGATTTGATCTCCTTGCTAGCCAAGAGACTCTCAAAAGTCTTCTATAGAACCACACTTTGAAAGGGTCAGTTCTGAAGCACCCAGCTTTCCTTATAGTCCAAATCTCATAGCCATACATTCTAGTGGAAAAACCAGTTTTGACTATATTGATCTTTGTTGGCAAGATAATGTCTGCTTTTTAGTGTGCTGTCCAGATTTGCCATAGCTTTCCTTCCAAGGAGTATTTTTCAATTTCATGGCTGCAATCACCATCTGTAGTGATCTTTGAGCCCAAGAATATAAAATCTGATGCTTGTTCCATTTCTTCTCCCTCTTTATGCCATATAGTGATGAGACCAGTCTTAGGTTTTTTTTTGTTGTTGTTGTTGTTTTGATGTTGCAGCTTTTACACTATCCTCTTTCACCTTAATCCAGAGGCTTCTTAATGCTTAATTTCTGTCATCTGAGTGATATCATCTGTATATCTGAGATTACTGATGTTTCTCCTGACAACCTTAATGCTGGCTTTTCATTCATCCAGGTTGGCATTTTGCATGAATTACTTTGCATATAAGTTAAATAAAGGGACAATCTTATCATACTCCTTTTCCAATCTTAAGCCAATCAGTTGTTCCATGTTCTGTTCTAATTATTTCTCTTTGGCCCATATATAGGTTCCTCAGAAGACAGATAAGATGATCTAGTACTCTAATTTCTTTGAGAACTTAGCACATTTTGTTATCCCCATAGTCAAGGTCTTTATTGTAGTCAGTGAAAAAGAAGTAGATTTTTTTTCCCTGTAACTCTTAATTTCTCAGAATCTAGCAAATGCTGGCAATTCTCTAGTTTCTTTGCCTCTTGAAAAAACAGCCTGCTCTTCTGATAGTTCTTAGTTCACATATTGCTGAAGCTTGAAGAATGTTAACCTTGCTGGCATGTGAAAGGTGCACAATTGTTTGGTGATTTGAGCATTCTTTGATATTGCCCTTCTTTAGGGTTTGGGTCATAAACTGATCTTTTCCAAATTCAATGGTATTGCTAAGTTTTCCAAATTTGCTGAAACATTAGGACAGCACCTTAACAATATCCTCTTTTATGATTTTAAATAGTTCAACTGGAATTCCATCACCTTCATTTTGTTGGCAATGCTTCCTAATGCCCTCTTGATTTCATTCTCCAGCCTATCTAGTTCTAGAGCAGTAAGCACTCCAATGTGATTGTCAGTGGTGTTTTGGTCTTTCTTGAATAGTTTTTTATATTCTTGCCCCCTCTTATTAATATCTTCTACTTCTGTTAAGTTCCTACCATTTTTTATCAGTTACCCTGCCCATTTTTACATGAAATATTCCCTTAATCTTTATAATTTTCTTGAAAAGGCCTATCTTTTCCATGCTATTGTTTTCTTCTATTTCTTTGCATTGTGTTTATTTAATAAAACCTTATCTTTAATATTTTGCATAATTCTGCATTCACATGAATATATTTATCTTTCCCCTCCTTATTTTTGTTTCCTTCTTTCCCCATCTATTTGTAAAGCCTCATCAAACAGCCATTTTTCTCTCTTGCTCTTGTTTTTTGGAATTTTTTAGGGATGTTGTCCCCTATACAGTATTGCAAACCTACCAGATTTAATTTCTTCTATTTGTTACTTCTATTTCATATTCATGATGGTTGTTATTTAAGTTATACCTATAAGGTCTGATGGTATTCTCTACTTTCTTCAATTTAAGTTGAAATTTTGTAATAGGGAAGCTATATGGAAAAATGGATGGAGCGGCAGGCTTGGGGTCAGGAAGATTTGTCTTCCTGAGTTTAAATCTGGCCTCAGACACTTACTAGCTGTGGGACCCTGAGCAACTCATTTTAACTCTGTTTGCCTCAGTTTTCTCACCTTTAAAAGAACTGAAAAAGAAAAGGGCAAACCATTCTAGTGTCTTTGCTGAGAAACAACTCCCCCCTCTAGTGGAGTCACACAGAGTCAGACATGACTGAAAAATGACTGGATAACTTTTCACTAAGAAGGTTACAGCCTGAGCCATAGTCAACTCCAGGTCTTGTTTTAACTGACTGTATGTAGTTTCTCCACCTTTGACTGCTATGTACGTAATCAATCTGATTTCAATATTGACCATCTGGTGATGTCCATATGTATTTGGGTTGTTTAAAAAAGTATTTGCTATGACCGAGAGAGTTATCTTGAAAAAACTCTGCCTCTGCCCTGCTTCATTTTGTACTCCAAGACCAAACTTGCTCGTTATTCCAGTTATCTTTTCATTTCCTACTTTAGTATTCCAGTCCCCTATGATGAATGAATTACTAAAAAATACAAAATGGCCTTGCTCCTCTATAATATTCTTCTGCTACTGTAGTATCAGAATGCCAGAAAAGAAGAGAAATGGTGATACAATCAGACTTCTAAAACTCTTAATTTAGTTATTGTTATACTAGGACATTTTTCTCCATTAACAAAAGAGGAAGAACTGAATAATTCTCGACTATGGAGGCATAACCTGCAGCATCTCTTTAGAACAAGAAACTTTATTTCATATAGTCATCTCACATAGCAATCTTTATGATAAACATCAAAATATCTCCATGAAAGTCATTGTTTCTTATATGTCATCATCATAGGAAATAGAGAAATTAAATTCTATGAAGAACACAAGCATAAAAAGTCCTTTCTTAAGTTAAAAATATATAAATATATATTTACCCAAGATTTAGTATTACTATTAATAGGGAACCTTGAAAGCTTTCTCAAGAAATGGAGCAATAAATCAAAGGTGTTTTCTCTCCCCATTATTATTTGACATACTTCTAGAAATGCTACCTATCACAGTAAGATAAGAGAGAACTTAAAGGTTTAAACCTCAACAAAGAGTAGACTAAATTTCCTCTATTTGAAAATGACTTTAGTTTATACTTTTTATGAATCCAGAGAATCAGTAAGAAATTCACCAACATTTGTGTTCAATGTTACCAATATATACAAAGAAACACTGGAAAGAGAGCCTCTTTGTCCATGATCATGTTGTGCTAATTTGTAAAAATAATCATATTACCTAAATTATCTTAGAATTAGTGCTATGCCAATCAGATTGTCAAAGAATTATTTTGTAGGCTAGATAAAATAACAAAATTCATTTGAAGGATCAAGAAGTCTAGAATTTCAAGGGAAATAATGAAAAAATCAGAAATATAAAGGGCATTAGTACATAGCAAACTATATTTTGAAACATTCATTACATGAATTGAGCATGTGAAAATAATGATAGTATTTTAGATTACTTTGTTATGCCTAGAGGATGCTTTAGAAATGTCTTGGTCCAACTCTCCCACACTTTACAGATGAGAAAAGTTTTTACAGAGTTCGAGTGACTTGCCATGATAGAACTCAAGTTTTTGATCCAGTGGCTTCTCCTTCACACCATTACCAGCTAATTATATGCCACCTTTCAGAGCCCCAAATTGAATGCATATTCCTGCGACTAAATCCCAGTTTCATACCAGGAATTTCAAGATTAATTGCCATGTCACAAATTAAGGTTGCAAATTAGTACAAATGATTCCATGACAGCCTTTTGTTCCAAAAGAATAAAGGAAATCTGATTCTTTTAGCACATTATCTTCAACATGTTAACTAAACATGTAAGAAAATGTTGATTGCCTCACATTCCAAACTAGAAAGTTTTAGAGAAGATAAATGCAAATATTCATTTTTAGATATCTGCTGGGCTTTAGATTCATTAAGACATCTTCTAAAACTATGAATCTATCAGAGAATCTTCTGTGGAGAAGATATCAAATTCTATAAATGTTTTTGTTTTTAGTGACTTTTCCTTAGAGAATACTTAATGTGTTATCTCACAAAGTTTGAAAGTAGTTATATTTGGGACAAATTTTACCTTTATCAATAAAATTTTCCAGCAATAGTATTCTAACCTTTAGACCTATTATGCTATACCTTAACTAACATAAAATCTAAAGCTTGATAATTTTGCTTTTTATAAAGCACCACTTTGTTTTCATTTTTCATGGAACTGGCCACTCTCCATTGAAGTAACTCCCAAAATCTAGTTATTATCCTGGATGCAATTATTAAACTAATATGTGATTAGTATTTTCTAATGAAAAATTTTAATTTTGACAAACATTTTCATTCATTTTTCCACAATCATTAAAGACTTTAAGAGCTCTTTTTTTGTTAACTGGATCCCGTGGCTATTCATTAGTGATGCAATTGAACCTAATTCACCAGTGGCCAGTAATCAGTGTGTTGCCTGTTAAATGAAGGAAGTTTTGTCATTGTCTTTCTGAGCTCCACCTTTTATTTCCCTTCTTCATCACACAGCAGGTAGATGTAGAAAATATTGTAGCACCTTACAATCATACATTGAACTTTCTTTCTAAAATGGCAAGTTAAAACAGTCCCTTGTGGTTCCAAATTATGTAAAATAAAAAAAAAATATTTTATCACCGATAGGTCTTGTCATTACTATTCAGTTGCATTCTTTAAAAATAGATGAATTCAAACTTTCTTCTTTTTTTGCAAAGAAAACCATCATCTGTGCTCACTATTATTGCTGAAAGGCTTTTTTTTCCCCTATGAGTAATGTTATCTTGCAAAGATTTTATCTTTTTTTTTTATTCTTACCTTCATATGGTTTCCCTGATATTATTGGTTGTCTCTATTAGGACATTTTTTTTTGAACCAAGAACATATCTTCAAAAAACAAAGCCAGTGGTACCATGTATATAAAAGGGGGGGGGGGAATACGTGTAGAAAAAATGTAGGTAGAAATATTCACATCTTTCTCCCTTTGTCTCCTTTCTTATCTCTCTTATCTTACACTATCTGTCTCTTGTCTTTATCTCATTCCCTTTTCTTGTTCTCTTATTTTTTCTCACTTGTCTCCATCTCTGTCTTTCTGCCTCCTCCTTTTCTCCTTTCTCTCTCTCCTTTCTTACTTCTCATAAAGGCTTGTGACTTTCATGAACTATTCAGTCTCAAATTCCACTTCCTGGAATGTCAATTAGATTCTGTAAGCATTATCTACTTACTTTTTGCCATTTCACATTTCATAATACCTTAGCAGTCCTCTAGTGAGAAACATTTGAAGTTCCATGCTAATGATCTGGTAATTGTTTTTATACTTCTCAATGAAGTGTGAAGTGGTTTGATAGTTTGTCAATAAGGTATCAGATACTGTGAGATATATTGTGAGAGTCATTTATATCCTTTTGAACCATAAAGCACATAATAACTTAAAAACATGGTAGATATTCAATAACTATCAAAACAATGGAAGAATGAATCAAATATTAAGAGCTGCATTACTGACATTTTTGATGTCCTAAAATGTGTTGTACTTGATTTTACTTAGAAGAGAAGAGTACAAAGCAAGATGACAAAGAAGGAACAAATCTCCTTTGATGTAGTTTCTAAAAGTTTCTTGTTTGGTTTTTTTCTTTGCTATGACTCACTGAAGGTAATCAAGGATTTGATATTGAGTTCTTGGTCAACAATGCACCTTTCAGGGTCAGCTAGGTGGCTCAGTAGATACAGAGCCAGACCTAGAAATGGTTCAAATTGTAGCCTCAGGCACTTCATTTTTGTATGACTGGTGCAAGTCACTTGTGGCCCCCCACCCACCCCCAATTGCCTAGTCCTTACTGCTCTTCTGCAAAGAGAATGTAAGCGTTTTTTAAAAATGCAACTTTCCATTATGTTATTCTTCTGGTGGAAAATCATAATTGATTTGATGAATGACTTTGGAGGAAAGCATGATGACACAAAGTGGAAAGCCTTTAAAATCCAGGAAGGGACAGTAAACATCTTGGCTTTGTAAATTACTTTTTCCAGGATATTAAGTGACAGAGTTGAGATGTGAAACAACTAAAGTATCTCAGAAATGGCCATCATTTAAATGAAGTTTAGTCTTTTATAAAAGTAGATGATGTATTTAATGTTTTAATTGCATAATATTGAATATTTTCTTTGGCATATTCTCTCATCTCAAGAGTTTCAAATTTCAGCTGATTCTTTTAAAAAACATTTTTCATGCTCAAAATATTACTTAAATGACATACCTATACAGGAGAGAAAAAAATTAAAGCAAATAAAGCTCTTTTGAATTTTCATATATGAAAATTGGTTTATTTTAAGTATAGCAAGAAAACTATATACTAATACAATGCAGTCTCAAAAGGAATGGTGTTCTTAGGGTATTTATGTATTGTATGTGTAAGGGTACTTATAGCACACCACTAGCTTTATAAACATACTTCTTTAGTCATTATAGCAATTCCAAAAAAAAACAAAAAACTAGCACATTAATTGCATACTTCATTTTCCAGAAAAAGATAATACTTGTAAAAGTTCCTATTAGAAGTGTAGTAGATAGAATGCTGGACTGTACATTTAGAAGGTCTGGCTTCTAACCCCAATTTGGACCTCACTTCCTTTATCTGTAAAATGAAAAAAAATGTTATTTGTAGTGGCTGACATACTAATATAACCACTATCTGAATTTTAAAATGTTATATATATAAATATTAATTATTTTATTATTGTTAGTTGTAGTTATTTATGTATGAGAATATAATCTAGAATCTGATTTTTTTACTCTATTATAATAATGATTCAAAATATAAAGACAGGGAAGAAAATCTCCTTTCCTTTTACCAGCTATCTATTACTAAAAAGCTATGGATTGTAAAGTACATTAAAAGAACTTTTGTGTATTTCAATATCTATCTCAGTCATAGAAGAAGGTTTTAGAATGACTACTTTCTGGGCTGTCCTCTGCCTTGAAGTGCATGTTCTGTACAACTTAGCCTTAACTCACGCTACCCTTGCTGTTACCTAGAGCCAGTCAGCAGCCAATGTTGCTTCTGTGAATTACTGTACTATAGAAATAAGAATAAGGAGAAAGGAAAATGGACTCCATAATTTTTTTTTAACCCTTAACTTCGGTGTATTGTCTCATAGGTGGAAGAGTGGTAAGGGTGGGCAATGGGGGTCAAGTGACTTGCCCCGGGTTACACAGCTGGGAAGTGGCTGAGGCCAGGTTTGAACCTAGGACCTCCAGTCTCTAGGCCTGGCTCTCAGTCCATTGAGCTACCCAGCTGCCCCGACTCCATAATTTTTTAAAAGAACTATTGGATTAATATTGAATTAATATTAATATTAGGGACCTGTGATTTCATTACCATAGGGAACACTCAGTTTGGGAATTATCTGCCAATGCAGATTGGTACCATCTCTGCTACCAGTAGTTTTACATTGTTGCCTAGCACACTGTGGAGTTAAGTGACTTTTCCAATGTCACGCTGCCAGTTTGTGTCAAAAACGGTATTTGACCAAGTTTTCCTGTCTTTGAGGCCAGCTCTTTATCTTATACCCACATCTGCCTTTCCATTAAAACTAACTGGTATAGTGATCACAAAATCAAATTACACATTTCCTTTAAGTTTTATAGCATTATTGTTTGCCCTGCTATCTAAATCTCTTTTACTGACTCCAAAGTTATTTATCCTATGTAATAATCCTCTGAAAAAAAAGGACATTTATTTTCAGTGCTGAATTTTGACTATTTTATGGAGTAGCATAAAATAAAAAATCAAACAGAAAACTTCAGTAGAAGTGTTTAACACAGTTCCATATGTACACTGCCAGAAATCCTTAATATACAACTTACTGACAAATCACATGTTATAAATTCAAACACTCCATTTTGGCCTATGTGTAGCAACTGTTAAGCAATTAACAATTATTGACAAAATAAACTGAAACAACTTCAAAGAACAGCCTAATTGTCATCATTCCTTCAGTTACTTTAATTTGTAGATTATTGACATAATACATTACAATGCATTCCAGTCAATTGGATAACTGTGTCTACTTTCTTCTTATCCCCAGCCCACTTCCAATTTACTATGCAATTTGCATTCTCTGCTTAACTTACATTGCAAGTTAAGTGTTTCAAAAGGTTTATGGGAGAATAAAAAGTTACAAAGTTGCAAGAGTGTTTCTGGAAATATGAATTTCTCCATCACTTTACATTTAAAAAATTAACAATATTTAAGTATAATTTGTGTGTGTGTGATTATGAGGATAGGAACTTGACCTATAGTTTTTTAATTTTTTTTAAACCCTTACCTTCTGACTTAGAATCAATACTAAGTGTAGTTTCCAAAGTAGAAGAGTGGTAAGGGGGGGCAGCTGGGTAGCTCAGTGGATTGAGAACCAGGCCTAGAGACGGGAGGTCCTAAGTTCAAATCTGGCCTCAGACACTTCCCAGCTGTGTGACCCTGGGCAAGTCACTTGACCCCCATTGCCTACCCTTACCACTCTTCCACCTATAAGTCAATACACAGAAGTTAAGGGTTTAAAATAAAAAAAAAATTATAAAAATTAAAAAAAAGAAGAGTGGTAAGGGCTAGGCAATTGGGGTTAAATGACTTTCCCAGGGTCAAACAGCTAGGAAGTATCTAAGCTTATATTTGAACCCAAGACCTTCCATCTCCTGGCCTGGGTCTTTATGCACTCATGCCTCTTACCCAGCAATCTAATTTCTATAGGGAATTCCCAGGTGAATAAACTCCCTCTACCAATGCAAATCAGTACCTTCTCTGTAATAGAGCTGCTTAGAGACCACCAACAAGAGAGTCTTGAAACTGTTTTTTCCTAGTTCTAGCACTAACTCTGCATCCTTTACAGCAAGCTTCCTCATTCCATTTGTAAATATAACCCTAGGAAAAAAACAAAACAAAACACTGGATTCATAAACTTAAATTAATTTCTTATGCTACTCTTCTCAAATAGTCACTTGGCTCTGAGATTTCATCATTTCAGGTGTTCCCTCCAAAAATGCATTTTTGCAACTCATCCATGCCAGCTTATCCCATACTAATCTTATCCATACTCTCCTAGTTTCCTGGGAGCTTTTCTTGCTTTCCACTCAAATCCCTAAGGAACCAGTGGAATATCTATTCATCATACCTTGCTCTCACCACATGACTATCCTATCTTTACTTTCTATCATAAAATTCTAAGATGATATCCTTTATTTTTGTTGTTCTTCCAAGTTTTTTATTGGCTATATGTTGCTGGTCACAGTTACCTTGAGGCCTTTCTTTCCATCACTCTCTGTATTATGCTCATCTTTAATTCTTCAGAGGCAATAGTTATCCAAGTCTTGTTGCCCTACAAATGTGCTTTTAATGTTTGCATGTGAAAGATGAGCTTTTGCTATTAGGAAAGTTTGTATACTTGATTAAATTCAATAGAATGCAAATGAGACTTTAGGTTATTTTTTTCCTTTCTTTATCTTGAGTTTTTATTTATATTATCCACAGAGAGAGAGAAAAAATATTTTCAGAATATTTTTCTCTTAATTACCATCTTTCCTTTTAAATGCTATTGTAACATATGATATGATGTAATATATAATATGATATGAATACGTAATATATGATATGTAATGTGATATGAACATTGTGATTGTTTTCAACGAACGTTTTAAGAGATGCAGAATAGTACATGAAATATTAAGGCTAAGTCATTTCTAGTGCTAACTTTTGTGAATAGGCAATTTGAACACCAAGTTTTTTCAACCAATAATACACATATTTTCCAAAGACCGGTTTATGTGCTTTCTTAAAGTCTAATAAATCTATAAGAAATATCTGCCATAAGTGCATTTAATGTTGGTAAGCTAGCATAGTCAAGAAAGATGTAATCAACTTGATGATCTCTATCAAAGTTTTCTTTTTTAAAAAACTGTAGATAGATAAATCCCAGGATGTTAGGATTACCTTTGTTTTATGGTCCTAGTTAATAGATGATAATATCATCTGTGTCTGTCAAATTTATTATATTAAAATAAAGAGAATGGAGGATTAATATTGTGGGTCATACTATATTATAGAACCCAATAACAGAGTCCCTTAAAAACTGTCATCTCCGTTGGAATGTCAATGCCCATCTTCTTGAACAGGAGTGTATGTTGGAAAGAAAACCATTTTAGCTAGAAGCATAACAATCACTTTATATTAATCATTCTCTATTTAAGCAATATGAAAATGTCTACTTTCAGTGACAGAAATAAAATCCTTGAAGGAAACAGTCTGTGATGTGAACTCTGAAAGGGCAGTGAAACTGCCTGTTTTGACTCCCTGTGGCCTAATTAAATGGTGGGGAAGATGCAAAGAAATTAAAATTTTAAAGCTAAGTTTACAGAAAAGGGTGTGCCAGAAACTAACAGGTTTAGTGTTGCTTTTGCAAATTATATGAAGTTAACACTTCAGAATTTAGAATATTTGTGGCTGGGTTCCTTAAAAAAACAAACAGACCTAATAGTAGTTTCATTTTTGTCTAGTACATTATTTTCCTTCAAATTTTATGCCTCTTGGATTTGGGGGGCAGGGAAAGATATTTCAAATATCCTCTTTTTATAAATATTTTTGTACCCTAAACTGATAAGTAGCTTTTAAATTATCTATTACCAGCTTTGTACTTGTTAATAACATTAGTTATTTTCAGAGAAAATGATCTTCATGATTTTTATAACTTGTTTATTAATGTAGTATTTGAAGGACTTTGCTGACAGCTGTAAACATTCTTTAAGCTTAAGATAGCTGGAGCTATTGGATATATAGATTCAAAAAATGAAGACAGTTTATATGCATTTGAATTAAATCCTTCTGTGGATATTAAGCCTATCATTAAACTGTTGCTTTGAGTAACTTATTCTATCTCATCTGAGTTTAACTTGACTGGTTTTGGTTAAATAGAGCAATTGCCAGGGATACTAAAAAATTGCAGCAAAATTGTAGTCATTATAGTAAATTTTGTCTTAATTTTATCATTTTTTCCTTAAATATCTGGAATTTATTTGCTTTGACATTCTTTCTGATTCTGTTCTATTCTCTGTGTGCTATTAAACTTCTGAAATCTTACATATGACAACAGAAATCTCTTCCAAAGGAAAGAAAAATTGACAGGTTTTCCTGAAAGTTTCAGCCAAAAGTTGTGAAATTGCACAGATGAACCCTATATATGTTAAGGGTTGAGTTCCTTTTGAATCCATTTTTGCAAAGGAATTTTTGGGGAAATTTTTTTTGTAAGCCTTCATAAATACACATTAACTTTTTATTTCAGGTAACTAAACTGGAAACTCACATTCAACTCTTAAGTCTGGCATCCAATTTTCAGACAGTTGAACAGTATGCATTGTATGATTTCTGCCCCATACAGCTTTCCCAAAATGTGAAGCTGCCCTATAGGTGAACTACAATCTGTTCATTTGTATATTTTACCAAGGAATGTCAACTGAACTGGTGGGGATGGGGAAATGCTATTCTGTCCTCCCTTGTCTCCAGGACACAGATGGCCCAGAGATTTTGTAGCTCAGTGAAGGTGAAGGGGGCTGCTGAGATGCCATTCAATAAAGAATGATGAATTCTAAGATGTTCAGTAGTAGGAACTGGCATCTAATGGTACAGAGCCAAAAATGTTGGCATAGAAAACTTTTTTTTTAAGTTTAAGCTTTGTTAGGCAGTAATTGAATTTTAGACTAAACTTTTATTTTTCTAATTCTATAAACTTGTCATCATTTCATTTTTCAAGACAAAATTTGAGGTGACACAAATTAATAATAAGTTCTAAAGGATCTCAATTTACTTTCTCCTAGCCATATAATGTTCCAATTAAATGGATATCACTAGGTTTTCCTTAAGCAATGATATGAGAAAGGATATAATAATAATAATAATAATAATAATAATAATAATAATAATAATAATAGCTAAAACCAGCTGAGATGTTGGCAAGTTAAGATCATGCCAAAGAAACTTAAATTAATAGAAAAAGTAAAGTATTCATATGTAAGCATACTTTGATATATTTACTTTGAGGCAAGAAGACTTGAACTCAGATACTAAGTTATTAGCTATGTGACCCTTGACAAGTCCCGTATTCTATTAGCCTCAGTTTCCTTATCTGTAAAATATATCTCCTTCACAGCTCTGTTGAAAGGATCAAATGAGACAGTATAATCTAAAGTGCTTTGCATACCTGTAAGCACAATATTTGATGTTTTTCTTACTTGATATATGTGTTCTCAGATATGTGGTGGATACTTCCCTTCTATTTGTTCTCATCCTATGTGATTCTGCCCTTATATAGACCTTCCATGACAAATCCACTGAGCCTGCTAGGGACCTTTCTCTTAATCTCTTAATATTGCAGGGTTAGCAATGAAATATACAAGCTATCACTTACTTATTCCTTATTTCTACTTGATCAACACAATGTTTTTCTGGTCCTACATCCCTATAATGATATCTTCGTGGCATTCTCTTATACAACTTTTATTTGATAATGGGACGCCCAATGATACTTAACGCCCAAAATATGTCTTTTCATTTGCCTAAGGTTGGTGACCTTCAACTTTGATTCTTCATCATCTGTGATATGTCATGATTTATAGCCATATAACATCACCAAAATAAGTATAGTTGCCCAGGTGCATACCTGCATGACATATGTGTATACCAAGTCAGTGAGGTTCTAATCCAACCCAAAAATTGCCATCCCCAGATCTTAAGTCTTATATCCCATTCATCAGGAAACCAAGACCTATGTGGACATCTTGCCATCTTTTTTTCTGTTGCCCCGTCTTTCCCCACCCAGAGCAGCCCTGCAAAAACCATTTCATTCTATTTTCACTGCATCTCTCATTTACTCTCCTTTCTTTCTGTTCACAAAGCTCTCCTATTTCAGGTTCTCTCAGGACTATTGCAATCACTTCTTCAGTTCATCCTTCAGTCAGGCACCAAAATAAATTTCCCTAAAATCTAGGTAACAACCACTTAGTAAGAAGAAGGAATAAGTGATGGACAGTTTGTATATTTCATTGCTAACCATGCATCATCCCTCCATATAGCCTCAGATTTCTAGCCCTACCAGCCTTCTTGCTTTTCCTAACACATGACCTTTCATCTCCTCTCTCCATGCCTTTGCACTGGCTGACCCTCATGCCTATATTGATCTAATTGTTCATCTCTGTCTCTTGGAAACTCTAGTTTCCTCAAGACTCTGTTCAAGTGCTCTCTTCTGTAGGAGGCCTTCCCTAGTTTCCTCAGTTTTCTCATCCAAGATTATCCTCCATCTTCATTGTATATTTTTTTGCTTATGGACATGTTTATCCCCACTTAGCATGTGAATGTCGTAAGGCACTGACTGGTTTATCTTCACATACTCAACTCTTAGTCCATAGTAATTCCCTAATAAATAAAAGCTTATTGATTGATGGATGGATACATAGTCCAGGAGAGAGATGATGAAACTCTGAACCAGAATAATAAGTATCGGAATGGAGAGAAACTGATGAATGAAGACAGATTACATAATATAGACATAGAATAACAAAGGTTGACATTTAATTAGATATAGAAGGTGAGGGAGAGAAGAGAATCAAGAGCGATTCTAAAGTCACAAACCTGGGTTACTGGAAGGCCAGTGGTACTTAAACAAAAATAGGAAAATGTCAAGGAGGAAAAGAATGCTGAATTTGGGACCAAAAGACCTGAATTCTGCTTTCGGCTCTATACCTTGTAACCCTGGGAATGTCATTTTCTCTCTCTGTGGCCTAGTTTCTAAGCTCCTAGAATTCTATGATTCTGGGTGATAAAGACATTAAGTAAATTGGAAATAGCATCAGTGTAGAGAGGATCCATACTGATGAAACCAAGAGTCCACCACAATGTCTTTTACCCTTTTTATTATATTGACTCTTGATATTTGCTAAAATTTTCCATAACAGGTGGTTGTTCCTTTATTTTGTTTATGATTTCCATAAGTGATATTAAAGACTCAGATCAGGCATATTATTGGTGATTTTTCTGAAGGTAATAGCATGCTTAATTATCATTTTGGGAGATCCGCTAGTCCCTCTTCACTTTAACTTTTCAGTACTCTTCTGTGGCAATATTAAACACTAAAGGTGATTAAACTGTGAGCCTCATTTGTATTCTCTTTAAGTGAATTCCCCTGAATTCTAATAATAGGATCACAGAATTTAAGAGTTGGAAGGGACCTCTGAGACCATCTCATCTAATCCATAACCAAGAAAGAATCCCCACTTCAATATAGTGTAATTGTAAAAGACAAGTTCTAGGATTCCTTTCTCCCTCTCATATACCTCATCCAGCCCTGCAGGCTGAATCAGGATTTGCAAATTTCCCTGGTTAGTATGAGACTAGGGAATATCTCAAAGTAATGTCTCTTTATGTAGATTGCTGTATTCTTGTTGATCATTGTCTCCTCCCACCTGACACCAATAGCCTCTGGCAAGATCAGAAGCAACACTTGTTTCAACATGTCTCCACTTAGCTGGTCAAGTGTGAAGGATGAAGGACAGCAAAATACATTGGAAATTACCGTATGGTGTGTTAAGATATATTAACAGAGCTGAGGGACAAAAGAAATGCTATGTGGACAATTTAAGTTCAACTTTAAGCTTCCTACAAGTAGGTATCAGCAGCTAGCAAACCAGATTGATGTGCAACAGTGAAAGACAAATTGGTTTCATCTTGGATTCATTCTTGGATTCTTTTAGAAGAGTCAGAGCCACAAATAGGAACAGACCCTGCTACTAGTGGCCATTGTCACGGCCTAAAGATAGTTTTCACATATGAATTATGCTCACTCTTATTTTTTTATCATATGTCCTATGAGAAATAGGAACAAATGTAGTGTCAACATTATCTTCAAAAACAAATGACATTTACATAACATACAAAGAGGAAGAAAAGGTATTAGGCAATTGGGCAATCTTCAGCCAAGTTAACTTCAATTTATTTAGTATTTCTTGAGCATGCCTAAAGTGCCATGCAATGTAAGATTTGCTATTACAATAATCTCTATAGAAAAGTAATGTGACAAGTTTAAAATATCATGGAAACAGAACCAATAACAATTAGCCAGAACATTTAAACAGTTGCAGTGCTGAGTAATAAAAATAAATATAAATGAAAACTGCTGGTACAGATTTCAGTGCCTCTTTGGAGTGTTCACTGAAGGCTTCCCAGGTTAAAATTGACTAGGGCTGAACTTTAAGTGAAAAGACAAAGGGAAACCTTTATAGGTGACATGAAAGAGACTTTCCAAATATCTGATATGGTGAGACCACAGCCAGATTGATTTAGGCTTATACCTAAGTCTGGCCCAGTAAAGTATAAGAGAAAGAATAGGGACAAAAGTGATTATCCAGTGCTGATGTTGGGATGGATTCATAAGGGCTAAATTAGAATCTTGAATTTGATGATAATAATAAATAACATTTGTAGAGAACTTTATAGTTTGTAAAACACTTTACATACATGATGTCATTTGAGCTTCCCAACAACTCTACTCTATAAGTAGATACTACTATCTGAATTTTATAGATGATGAAACTGAGACTTAGAATATTAACTGACTTTTTCATTGATAAAAAGTGTCAGGATAGGATTTGAACACTGGTCCCACACTCTATTTTTCCCACCAGTTAATGGCACAGACTGACCAGAGAATATGAATCCATATGAATCCAAACAATGGGGGATGAATAACAATAGAGGGTACACATAAGAGGGGAGCTGTGAATTTGAGATATTTTGTGAAGTTAGAGCCAGCAAGCTTTTCTACCTGTCTAGCATTAGGAGCCAAGGAAAATTATTAGTGAAAGTCCCAGTAGATAGAATGGAATTGTGGAAATAACTATATCTATTATTCTCGGTCTGTGTCCCATTTTTGAAGAAGTCAAAAATCTTGTTTGTTTAATATTTATTTATACTTTATGATACTCTATGGGCAACATATTAAGTGATGATTAACTTATGACAAAAATAGTGAGTGTAATCCCCTCATGGAATAACTGTTCTTTCGGGGGGGGGGGGTGAGTGTCTATATGTTCATTCTTCTTTATTTTGAAATTTAGTATGAAATGGTTTGTTAGTATATAGATATTCTTGTATATCATAGACAAGTATCACAAAGGAGCCTTAGCTAAAAGTATGCATTTCTCTTTTAAATTACTTTCAATTATATGTGTAAAATAGCAAAAGTTGGTAATCAACATAGTATGGGGTAAGAGGATTTCTGTCACTTAGTTAAAAGGATGAATTATCTTTATAAGTACATTTTATTTTAATATTCTAATAATGCTGTTTTCAATGTTATCTTTAATAGTTACATCTTAAACATTTTTAACTCAGTTGTTTGGAACCAATATTAGATTGTAATCAAAAAGGCAGGAACTGAATTCAGAAAAAGAACCAAAACCATTGTTATTATTAAACAAATAGAATTTTAAAAAAATCTTTATTAGACTCATGAAATCTTTGTTTTAAAATAAAACACATTGGGGTTGGGCAAGGGTGTAGAAGCCAAAAAATTTGTCAAGGATACCTTTGACTCTTGGAGTTTCTGAAGCTATAAAACAATTTTGTGATTTTCTCCTGCCATGTAAATGTTATAGTATATAACTGAGGAGAAGGTAGTATAGAGTCTTGCTTTATCTCCTCCCTTATTTGGTAAAATTTTGTCACTTAATTCAATGAAAAATGTTTAATGGTCATTTGAAACCTTGTGACATATTCTAGTTATATCATTCTGGCTCTTGGGTTGTATTTATTTTAAAATTTATTTAGGCAGAGGAAATGAAGTCAAGTAGCTTTGAGAAACAAGTATTTAATCGTCTCAGATGTATAAGGCAGGTGCTCTGATTCAATTATTCAACCTACTTCACATCCCCATCTTCTTAGTACTCAGGGAAAGGACAGCATGGAGAATAATTTTTCTAATCTGGGATTTAGAATTAGGTTGCATCTTCGGTTGATGAAGAAAATGTAAGGTTCAAAATGGACATTAGACGTTTTAGATTAGAAAGAGGAAAGGAAAGTAATGAGCCCTATTTCTAAATGAATTTGAAAAGCAATCTGATTTTAGTTCTGGCAGTGCAGAGCAAATAAAATAAAAACTATCGTACTTTATTTACTAACCGATGAATTGAATTGTCCGCCTTTTATTACAGATATAAAGCAAAGACTATGAAGAGACAATCATTTTTGTAGCTATCAGACTTTCAGTAACATATCTCTTGTGGTTTAAATAACAGATAGTTTAAGTGTTTTTCCATTACCTTCGTGTAAATGAAAAATGCATAAAATATTTTAACAAGGCAAAGTAATCCAAGGAGATTGTTATTTTGTGTTACAAATTAGGTTATTTCTGTCATAAAATTAAAGAAAAAAATCAACGTAAGGACATTTCAGCTTAATATCATTTACCAGAAGGAACATGTAACAGATTTAATGAGCTAGCAGGTCACCTGAATCCAGCTGTTTCCGACCAGCTTTATGAAACGGAGAATGCAGCTAGCAGTAGGAGGTAAGCATTATTACAAGCTCTCAAGGAGTTACAAAATCGATTTCTGCTTGAATGAATTAATTTAGATTATCAATTTATAACCAGCTACACGAATCCCATCAACTCAACAATTCAGTGAATGATCAGGTTCAGCCCTTGTAAGAGCTTAACAATTAGAGGGCCTATATTAGCTTTGTAGCTATCTTCTGCCCTACAGTGTTACCAAGAAACTTAGTAGACATGACAGGAAGAAAAAGAAAATATTTGCCCAAGTCCTTTGCAGATGTAATTTTTTTTAAATCAAACATTAAAATACGAATAATGTTTGCATATTCGTGGGTTTGAATTCCGGAACCTATAACCTTGTCAAAAGATTATTTTAATGCCAAGCTATTCTTTTAAATGTGCTTTTTTACAAAAACTCAGTGGAAAAGGACAGCATTTAAAATCAACATAGAGATTTCAGTGGCAGTTTAAATTTCATTTCTTTTTTAAATAGTCACTGCAATTTTGCCCAAATGTTGTACTTGGATTTAGTCAGGCTACATTAAAAGCCATCTTCCATACCAATGTGCTCTTCCACATAGCTCCTACTCATGAGCTTTTTTGAATATCTATTTCTGCAAATTAAACAATCAGGAAATGTATAGATTTGGTCTAATCATAAGTAGCAGATATCTTTCTACTTAAGAATTGTAAAAATATATCTTTAATGAATTATAAAAATGCATTTTGTTAAAGAAAAATTTTACATTTTGAGCATTCCTTTCAACTTGACTTTCATCACCTACATTGATGATCAATTTTCTAGAGAAAATTCCTATTCCAAGGCAAGTAAACAAAATGGAAGGTTTACTGTTAATTTTTTCTCTGTTGTTATCCACCTCAAGAGAGAAAAATATGATAAATTCTGAATGCAAATTGAGCATACCTTTTTTTACTTTATGTTTCTTGATTTTTTAGTTGTGAGAGTTTTGTTTTGTTTTTGCACCATGAAAAACATGGAAATACGTTTTGCATGACTTAACATGTATAATTGATATCATATTTCTTTCCTTCTCAATGGGTGGGAGACAGGGAGTAGGGCAAAGAGGATTTGGAACTCAAAAAAAATTTTTTAATGAACATTAAAAATAAATTTTAAAATGATAATTTTCTCTATCCCTTCCATATTTAAAAACTGAGACCACCTGTAATATCACATCACTACCTTGTAGCCATTGAAGTAGGCAGCAAACTCTCCTGAATAAACACTGGACCCATAAAGTAACCTGGCCAAGTAGAGAAGACTAATCTCTACTGCCTCTTTCATTCCCAAAGTAAAGATAATCCTGGGATAAATCTTGAAAACCTTTCAAGCTCTCCCTGTACATGGGATTCAAGAAGATCTACTACTAGAAACCCTCTCTGTCATTATACACATATTTAGAGACATTGAGGTGGTACAATGAATAGAGTCTTGAACCTGGAGTCAGGAAGATATGAATTCAAAGCCAGTCTCAGGCATTTACTAGCATTGTAACCTTGACTTAACCTATGTCTGTCTCTTTTTCCTTATATTTAAAATTTAGGTGATAGCATCTACTCCTCAGGGTTGTGAATATAGAATGAGATACTTATAAAGTAGTTTTCAACACCTGCAAGAGCTATATAAATACTAGCTATTATCAAATCTTAAAGGACTATGTAAATGCTATTATTATTGTCTTTGCTATTATTAACTCCACCACCATCCCTCAAAACCTTGGCACAGTTGTAGCCTCAGTGTTATCAGTTCCCTTCCTTACCCAGTAGGAATGTATAATTAATTCTAAACCAAGAGATACCTAGCTCTTCAACGGTTATAATAATGACCTCATTATTTGTTTATTTTATGAATGATGGAAACCTGTCTGCTCTCCTATTCAGCTTCTTCATTTTGGTGCTGTATCAGAAACCTTGAGATGAGTAATAGTTATAAAGTGATGTTTTATTGCCCCAAAAAGTGTCAGCCCTAGTAGAGGTTTGTGACCCCTTCATAAGTTTTGTCATGATCCACACTGTCACTATGTACTGTGACTGATTACAACTACACAATGTGTTTCCAAAGTCTTGATGTAGTTTTAAGCTAACTTAAATATCTAGCAATTTATGTAGCACTTTAGGGTTTGCAAAACATTTTGTTAATTTTAAGCTACTTTAGAACTATGCCTAGACAATATATATATATATATACACATATATATTCATAAATATACGATTTATGAATACTGCACAAATTTTAAAGTACTTTTCTCATGACTACCATATGAGATATTAAAAATATAATTATTCCCATTCACAGACCTTCTATCCACTGAATCAGTAGTTTGTATTTTAGATCACTAAATACACCTTTATTAAAGGATACAAATTCAAATGTCTTGATTCCTTTCCTACCCTTATTCTTTGACTTTCTGTAATTCAAAATGACGCTCCCATACTAAATATCTTATTTTTCACCTCTACCCCATACCCCATGTGCTTTTAAATTCCTTTTAGTGTGCTGTTTTCTCCCATTAGAATATGGAGTCCTTGGGGGAGGGGCCGTCTTTTTTCCTCCCTTTGTATCTGCAGTATTTGGTATAGTGGATGGCCCATAGTAAGTCCTTAATAAATATTCATTTTCTTCCTTACTCTTTGATTAAAACTGCAACTTCATAACTGGCTTCAATCTTTCTACTTTCCAAACTATCCTGTACACCATTACCTGATTAATGTTTGTAAAACTCTTAATTTTACTATCCCTCCCCATTCAAGAATGTACACAGTGGTACCAAGAAAATTGAGCCCCTCATCTTGGACCTTTTTTGAGCTTTTTAACAATATGACTTTAATGATATTTGTATTATTGAAGATTTAAATCTGAATAAATTTATTTACATGTCAATTGCTAGCATAATCCTTTAGTAATGTTTCTGTCAAATGAATGTTTCAACACTACCCTCTTTTGCTTATTTGGTCCTCCTAATTATAATTAAGGATTACCAGACAAATTCATTTCAGCAATGGCAAATGCCGGCATTCATCAGAATTGGCAAATTGAAGAGCTCAACCGGAGCACAGTCTGTTTTGCTGGCTCTATATGTACCTGTCAGCTACCCAGAATTTAGGCTATCAAAGTCTTCTGAACTAAAGTCCTCCTCCAATGATTCCTTGAGCTCTTTGAGTTGGTTCTGGATTCTGAAAGCTGTGTGAATTAAACACAATAACCTTCCAAGTTGAAGAGAGTTTCAAGAACAAAGCCAGCAATTGACTATTTCTTTTAACTGAGGACTTGCTTAGTTTTGGATTGAGGCTTATTAACAGAAGGTTGGCTACCAGGTGATGAAATTATTTTTGGCCATAGCAAATCATGAAGACCTCATTTGTGGCCTATGGTCCAGCCAACTGGGAATTTTTTCAATTCTCCTGTCCTGTGAACCTGCCAGCAAAAGATATCAAATCTGAGTTCCTTTTAGATCCCATATGATTTTAGTCTTTGATTGATCTCATTGTCTATAATTTCATATGAATAAGATAAAAGAATATCCTAAACAAAGGTTCAGAGAGAAGAGTGAGCACACTTTTCAGAGAACAAAATTACTTCTCTAGTAAAATATATGTAACGGAGCAATGGAAAATAAAATTCAATTGGTGAAGCCAAGGATATAACCAGATTTATGATAGTTCTCCAAAACCAATCAAGGTAGCAAAAATGGTAGAGAGCCATTAGCTTTTGAGCAAAAAAAAATGATAGGGAAATAGTTGACTGTTAACAAGAAGCCTATTATTTGAATATAGGTCACCAATTAATCAAAAAGTTAACTAATAGGATGCAGAGCACTCTTCTAGGATGATGACATGTAACGCTTCTGAGAAAGGATCTATCAGCTTCAACAGAGTGCCAAAAGTGTCAGTGACACCAAGAAGGTTGAGAACTTCTGATCTTGCAGAACTCATGTATGGCAAATATAGAGTCATAAATAGAAGAGACCTCAGAATTATTCTTGTTCAGCCCATAACTGAACAAATTCCTCTTGTAACATCACCAATAAGTAGTTCTTAAGCTCTATTTGAAAATTTCCAGTGATTTGGAACTCCATTGCCTGCCAACATAGTTCCTTCCATTTCTGGTTACCTCTCATTATGATTTTTTCCCCTTACATTTCCCCCCTGACATCCCCTTTTTTTGTGGCTCTTAAATTTTGAACTATTATTCCTAGTTCTGCCCTCTGAGGCCAAGCAGAAATATCTCACCATTTTTCCATGATAACCCTTCATATGCCCAATGTTTTTCCTTCTCCATATTAAATATCTCCATTTTCTTCACCAATCATTGTAGTGTATGGTTTCTAGTCTTTTTACTATCTTGACTTTCCTCCTATGAAAGTGTTCCAACTTATCAAAATAATTCCTAAAAAGGAGACAGGATAAACACAATTGAAAATATTCAAGAAAAAATACAAAAGTGGCTTGGTTTTCTCCTTATGTTGTCCATAAAATAAAATTGATTAACTCTAGTTTTGAATTGATTTACATGCAAAATTTGGGTGGTATTTCAATTTCCTATAGCCCCCAAGTACTTTTGCTGCTGCCTTCTACTACATAATCAGGCTTTGATTATAGTAGCAGCAAAGATTAGAACTTCTATAAGTTCAAATTTGCATGACAAGAAAAGAGATCACAAACTAATATATAGCCCTATGGAAAGAAGATGAGGAAGGCTTTAAAGTCCATGATTAAGATAATTAAAGAGAAAGGAGTAAAATAAAAAATTAATCATCATAAGGTAATATATAAAGAATCACTACTATAGGTCCAAATTTTCATTTAACTAAATACCCTTCAATTTAAAATGTGGTTCTATTCTCCTATGTATAGTTTGCATAATTTGCCTAGCAGACTCTTATAATCAGAATGTTACAATTAAGAAATATGCTAATTAGAGGTTTATAAACCAGTGCAGATGTAGCCATTTTTCTAATGTGATAATTTTATCATTAATATTTTTCCCTTTTTATTCCTCCTTTTCTATAATTTCTCACTCTTATTCCTATCTTGTACCCTTAGAGGTAACAGCAGATAGTTAATGGAACAATATTTGCCCTTTCTCTCTCATATTAAATAGTTTGATCTGAAATCTACATTTATCAGCTTAACATAATAGTATAAATTATTGCTTTTATTATTCTTATAACATAAAACATAGTGTTGGCTTATAGTTCTTTTGTTTTTCACCTAATATAGAATTGGAGAGTAGTATTTTTGTTAGATATCATTTTTGTTAGATACCATGAGAACTTCTAGGTTCTCAAACATAAATTGATACCTTTCTTGAGCAAAATGTCTGAATGCTAACCAAATAATACTTTGAAAAATTATTTTAAAAGCCTAAAGATATTTCTTTTGTTGTAATCACATTAAAGAAATATACTTTCTGGCCAGGGTTTGAAGAGTAATATCTCAAGGTCTCTTTCTTGAATTTGAATTGTACCTATAGTATACTTGAAATGTACCAGTATTACTAAGTTTGTTTGATAGCTTTGAACAAAAGTCAGAATTTGCTGAATAGTTCCATATCCTGCCCTTCACCCTTGAAAGAGTCTATTTTTATATTATTAATGATAGAGACTCATTTGCATTACTTAGACACGTTCTTGTATTCTTGGATGTGGTTCTGCAGAGTATTCACAATTTGTTTTTTTAATCTAAAGTAATGTAAGAAGAACGTATACAAAATCTTGTTTTCTATGGCATGAACATAAAACATTCCCATCCTGACTCTTTTGTAATCCCCCTTTTCAATATATTTATATTTAACCTTCCTAAGACACATGTCAGATCATGTCACCTCCTTGCTCAGAAACTTCCAGTTGCTCCTCATTGCCTCTTAGGTAAGATACAAACTACTTAGCCTAACATTTAAAGCTCTCCAAAGTCTTGTTCCAATATTCCTATCCAACTTTATTTCCCCTTAGTGCAAAGCATTCCAACAAAATTGGGCAACCTATTTTTCTCTGAATTCAGCATTCTATCTTCCATTTGTAGGTAGCCTTTTTCTCTCATGCCAGGAATGTACATCTTCTTGTATTTATTTAGAGTTCATATCAAATACCATTTCTGCTGCTTAAAGTTTTTCCCTTTAGCCAAAAATATTCCACTTCCCTCTCTAGATTACTGTCAAAATCTTTTACTCTCTGACTTTTATATACAATAGTTACTTAAAGTACCTCCAACCATAATAGTCAATAGAATGTAAGCTTCTTGAGAGTAAAGACTATTTATTTGTAACTTTAGTGTCTCTCACAATGCCAGATACATAAATGTTTCTTCAGGTTGAATTGAGTGGAGTAGTCTCCAGGTCTGAACTAAGAAAAATTAGAATTCTATAATCCAATCCATTCTTTCCATTGGCACTCAAAAAAATAAAATAGACTTAACCTGAATAGAGGGTGTTATTGGAAATAAAAAGGACTTAAAAATGAGAAAAATGACTTCCCTAGCTCTCTAATTGATCAAGGGTTTAGGCAGCTAACCAGTAACATGCATGTACCCAAGTTGCTGCTATTCAAAGAAAACATCTATAGCTTGGGATCATATATTTAGACCCAGGAAAGATGTTAGAAGTCATTTATTTCAACCTCTTCGTTTTATAGATGCAGAGAATTAAGAATTGAGGTTTAGAGAAATTAAGTGATTTGCTGAGGGGTGGTAACAAGTTGCTCAATAAATATAACATGATACAGATATTCATTTATGTCTGTTTCTATTAAGGAGAAACTTAAAGTAATCATATAGCACCTCATTCTTTCCATCTCCTCCCACATTGGAATATAGTCATTTTATAGCTAGTCTTCTTTAAGAGTCTAGCTTAACCTCTATAAATGCTTGATATTTTATTATTTTTTTACAAATAATATTTCTCTTCCCATCAGTATTATTGCACCTAAACAGAAATATTACTTACTTTACATGAAGCTTCAAAATAACATTTCCAGTTTCCCCAAATTATCACCTTATCATTCCACTTTTGGAATAATTCTTATGTGCACTCTTGTTACTAACTTTAAACAAATTTCATTTAGCCAAGACAGACTTATCATCTTGTGAACTAGTATCCATATTAATGTTTTCATCAAGGTTGGGCATTTTTTAAATCCATTTTGATTATTTGTTTAATTGGACTACATACCACTGGTAAGTTTTATTATTTCCTAAAGAGAGGGGAAAAATTCTTTCTTTTCTTAACTCCAAAGATAATCAACTGTAATTTTTCAGACATATGTTTCTAGTTTATTTTGTGTTGGCAAAGCCTTTGAATGTATTCCCAAGTGCTTACCTTAACTATACCTCATAGAGGTTGTAAATACACCTCTTCTCAGCTGCATTGCAGTTAGAGACAGCTCCTGGCAGCCGGCTGGGATGGGCAAATGACCTCAAAATCCTGAGGGCCTATAGCAGCGGTGTTCCACATTATTGATAGTAGCAGAGATATTGACAGTCTGTGCTTGGAAGGAAAATAGGAGTTTGATATGACATATTGTGTGTCTCAGCAAGACTCATAAATAATTTTGACAAGTTTTTGTATGCATGGGAAAGTCCTTGATTCAGCCTCCCATAAAAATAAACTTCTATTATGGAATGTATTTGTCAAGTGGCTGCGTGATGGATGGAGCTGCGTTTACCCCTTGGCAGTTCGATGAGTTTTAGATGCACAGCTTACCAGAGAGGATTTACGGGCAGTACAGAAATAATTATTCAGTATGAAATGCATAATTCCTGTACCTGAATTTTCATTTTTTATTATATTTTGTTTCCTTTGCATTTCTGGTCTTTAAGACAAAAGGCCTTGCCATTTGCATCAGAGCTATTGTTTTTTGTGAGGTTTTCTGTTGAGTTGCAGCTGAACAATCTGCATCAGCCCAGACCTTTCCCAAACTTTACCATTCTTAAATTGAATATGCACATTTTAATAGGTTTATTGGGGAGAAATGCTTAAAACCTAAATAGTTGTTTATGGATTATGTCTATGGGTTTATCCTTATTATCTATTCATTTATTGTTTTGGAATATTTAGACACCCTCATCTCTTTCTTAGAAAGGAGAATTAAAAAGTTGTCCTTGTCTCTCTTCTGACAAACTAAAAGCTTAAAATAAAACTTTTAAATGTTTTCTGGTTAAATTCAAACAATGAATTAGCATACTGGGGTAAGTTAGAGATTGTAGAAAACATGTACTTTTTCAGAGCAATAGTGAATTGATCAATATCCTGACTTAGTCTGTGACATGATGTTGTGGGAGTCTAAAAGATATAATGCACTTCTCAATCCGGGGTTTTTTAAAATTTCATATGTTAGTTCAGTGAAATTAATGTTACTATTTTAAGAAACTTTCTTTACTTTTTGGCCTATAAGATTTGCCCAGTGAATCACAGAAAGCCTGGGCTAGAAGTGACTTAAAAGCTCATCTAGCCCAACCAAATATGAATAAGAATCACCTCCTTAGGGTGGAGCCATAATGGCAGAGTTGCAACACCAAAAACTGGAACAATTCTGAGAATCTCTCCATCCAGCCTTATAATAGAACCTCAGAATGAATACAGGGGTGACATAGCCAACAAGGGTTTGGAGTGAGGTAACTCTCTTGCAGAAAACAACATGAAAGGTAAGCAGAAAGGGTCTATTGGAGCTAGAAGCAAAACCACATACTGAGAAGTACAACCCCCCACTCCATCTATTGTTCCATGTTCTAAACCTGGACATAAGTCAACCTCGAGACCCTGAGACCCTGCATAGGCCAATGGCAGAGCACGTCACCCCTGAGGTTAGCCTGCAGAGAGACTCCAAGCCCCATCTCATGGCAGTCTGTGGTGCCTGGTCCATTCAAGCCTAAGGGGAGGCCCAGAGCCCTGCCCAAGCCAGCCCAGAAGCCTCAAGCCCTAGGACAAGGTTATTATCTACAGTGCTCCTGGCCTTTGTAAGCCCAGAGTCCCTGCCCAGGCTTGAAGTAAGGCCCTGAGGCCCAGCACAAAGTAGCTCAATGCTCTGAGCCCTAACAAGCCAACACTAGTTCCCTGGAGGAGAGTAAATCAGCAGTGGGAGGTAACTTTCAGAGCCCCCAGCCCATTTATCAGCTTGGAAGAAATGAAACTTGCAGAAACCCCAAACTAAAACTGAGGGTAGCAGCAAAGAAAAACTAAAGTTTCAGAGAATGAGCCCTCTGCCCCAAAAACAGTGCCCACCTTTAAGATAAAAGTTAACTTTAAAAAAAAAAATAAAGTTGGGAAAATGAGCAAACAGGAAAAAAAACAACAACTACATAACCATAGAAAAATTTCATGGAGACAAATAGAGCAAGGCATAGATACAGAAGGAGACAGAGAGCTCAAAGCAGCCATATGCAAAACTTCAAAGAATAATGGAAATTGGTCTTAATATATGGAAGATCTCAAAAAGAAATTCAAAAGTCAAAGAAGAGAGGCAGAGGGGAAACGGGGAAGAGAAATGAAAGTAATGAAGAAAGAAACAAAGAAAGAAAGAAAGCTTAAAAAGCAAAATTGGCCAAATGGAAAAAGAAGTACAGAAATCTAATGAAGAAAAAGGTTCCATAAAAAGTAGAATTGACCAAATGGAAAAGGAGGTTCAAAAGCTCCCAGAAGAAAATAATGTCTTTAATATTTCAATTGGGCAATAGAAGCTAATGACTTCATAAGACATCAAGAAACAATAAAACAAAATGAAACAGTAGAAGAAAATATGAATACGTCATCAACTGACCTGTTAAATAGATCCAGGAGAGAGAATTTTAGAATTATTGGACTTTGTTAAAGTCATGAGAAAAAAAGGCTAGACATCATATTACAAGAAATTATCAAAGAAAACTGCCCTGATATTCTTGAACAAGAGAATAAAATTGAAATTGAAAGAATCCACCAATCACCTCTTATAATAAATCCCCAAATAACATCTCCCAGGAATATTATAGTCAAATACAAGAGTTCTTAGATTAAGGAGAAAATACTTCAAACAGCCAGAAAGAAACAATTTGGATATCATGGAGCTATAGTCAGGATTACATAGGACTTAGCAGCATCTACATTAAAGGATTTGAAAGCTTGTGATATAATATTCCAGAAGGCAAAGAAACTAGGTTTACAACCAAGAATCACCTACCTAGCAAAAAATATTCTTTCAGGACAAGAACTGGTTGTTTAATAAAATAGATTTCCTGGCCTTCCTGATGAAAAGACCAGACCTAAACAGAAAATTTGATGTCCAAATATAAGAATCACTTCCTTAACCTACTCCACGAGAGACTTTCCAACCTTTGCTTAAAGACCTCCAATAAAAGAGAACCCACTTTCTCTTTTAGCAATTCCTTGCATTTTTGTATAGCTCTAATAGTAAGTTTTTAAGATATATGGAAACAAATCTTATCCCTTTTTAAGTACTTAACAGTTCTTCAAATGCATACTTTCATGCCACTCCTCCCTATCCCCACTCCACCTCCTCCAGTTTTCTCTTCCCAGACTAAACATCTGCTCCATTTCTTTCAACTGATCATAATATGGCATGGTCTTGAGTCATTCACTGTGCCATTCATTCCCTTCTTGATGATTTCCAATGTTCTTTCTAAGATATTGCATCCAGAACTGAACACAGAGGTTGTGCCCTTATTTGTTAATCCCATAGAGCCAGGGAAGGAACCAGAATACTTTTGTAACAGAAAACAGAGCACCATAAGTGACCACCTAAAAATAGCTGGCAGTGGCAGTGGCAAGGTCTTATTAAAGGTACTATTTGTCACCCTTTGCCATGGGTACTTCTAGTTGCAAACTGCTAATCTTTCTTATTCAAGAAAAGTAAACTCTCCTAGAAGAATCTGATCATGTTTTTTATAGTTTCTTATCATTCCCCTCCTCCTCCAAACCCAAATTTCCCACTTCTCCTGAAATCATCAAGCTCTCCTCTAACTTGCCCATCAAAACAACACTTTTTTTTGCTCCCTTTCTGAGCTTGCACTAATCTAGATTCAAACATTTACCTAGGCCTCAGTTTGCCATCTAGCACAGATTCAAAGAAGAATGCAACTCTATTTGCCCCCTATATATATTGAGGTTTGACTATAAATTGTTTTACAAAGCATAATGATTTATTCCATTGAATGAAGCTTCTTAAATTGCAAAAACAAAGGTCTAATAAAACTAACATGAATATTATGGTTCTTGGGTTTGTCTTGTAGACAGTCTGACTGTTATGTTAGTGATACAGGGAGGAGTTTTTAAGTCAATCCTTAGTCTAAAATCTAGAGACAACCAACCATTAGGATATACTTTGAAAAGGTCATTTGTGGTAGAACATACCACTATATTTTACTTTGCACATCTAGACTCTGTTAATGCCTCTTTGATCTTAATTTTTATAAGACATTTCCTTTTCTTTTCCTATCATTTAAATTCAGTTTAACAAACCCATACTGAATACCTGCTCTTTGTATTAATTTGGGTTCTCATCTTTCACTTGCATCCTAGGATCATAAATTTAGTTCTTTTTTTTTTATTTTACTTTTTAAAATTTTTGGTCCGTTTTTTCTAGGAGTTCTGGTTGGACTTTTGCCAAGGATGCATTTTTCTTTGAGACTTTATCAATGTTTATTTCTTAAGGACACAAAGCCAGGAGAGAGAATTAGGGAAACTGCTATAGTGGAGAAAGAAGTCCTGGAGAGTAAGAAGCTAAAGAAGTTAGTAATGACCAGTCTTGGTAGTAGGAAGAACAGATCAATCCAAGGAAGAGGCCAGATGAATAGCATTATCTAGGATGAAAAGCTGCTGAGAGTGCTGCTTCTCCAAGATTCTTGGGTTCAGAGCTTAGGTCCCACAAAGAGTTCTGAGGGAAGGCAATGATGCCCAGGTGGTTGTTGTGATTTGATTCTCTGGAACTTTCAGCCTTCCGTCACACCCTCAGGATGCTTTGTTGCTTTAGCTGTCCTGACTTCCTTGGCCTGCAGATGGCATTTGTGTGTCATTTGGTAGAATGACTCTTCCCACCTCTGTGGTATTTGCTACTCAAACTGATGGTTATGAGGTCTGGGTTGAAAGCAGGACCAGTGGTCTGGATGCTACTGCTTTTACTGGGCTCTCAGGACTACCTACTTTTATTAGTGGCAATTTGTCTGCAGGTAGTATTAGTGGTTCTTAGGAAAGTGGGACCCTTCTCCACATTGATCTCTCCCCTCGGGGACGACTGGAGGCAAGGCTTAAAGGAGGAAGGAGGACCTGTGAGACATTGGCTGTTCCTAAGATCCTTATATTCAGGGTCCTAGGCTATCTCTGTGATGTCTGAGGGAAAATAGTGTTTGAAAAAGTTTTAGTGGTTTTATTTGTCTGCCACCTATATGCCATCTACTGTCTCTGCCCAAGGATGCCTTCCTGTTTCTATGTGCACAACACTGAATGAAGAACTATGATAGCAAAAGTATAGGGGGCTATTTACATTGCTGCCTTGTGTTTTACATCATTAAGAATGACTTTGCCAAACTATATATTCTCCCTCCCGGTATAATGATACTTCTTTCTTCAGTGAATTGCTAGTAAAGATGAGATCCAAGTTTCACCAACAGTAGCTGGAGATAAGGAAACATTTTCTGACCATTCCAACTGTCCTACAATTGAATGGACTGCCTTAGGAAGCAATGGGTTGCCCTTCAGTAGAGATTTTTAAGTAATGTCAGAATGTCAACTCCAGATATGGTAGGGGGAAGTCTTGGTCACTTTTGGATTGGAATGGATAGCTTGTGGTGGTGAGACATACATCGTTGATGGTCAGATGATTTCTGATAGATGGTCAAATGGAGAAGGGATGGAAATAAACGTTTATTTAGCTCCTGCTTTGTGCCAGGCACTGTGCTAAGGGCTTTATCCATTGTGCTACAGACTGCCTCATGACTAGCTGTCAGTAACCTTGCTAATAAGTTTCTGAAGTGTGGAAAAATTTTTGAGTAGTCACTTGAATTCACTTCAGTTGTGAATTAGCAGGAGATAGAAACTTAAGCAAATGGGTTGCAACGTAAATCATATATATACATATCAAGGAATGTAGTCCAAAAGAGTATTAATAATAGTAGTTTACTTAGATTTTTAGAGGAGGTGAATTTTGAGCAAGGATTTTAAAAGAAGCATTAGTTGTGGGTTAAAATGCAAGTAAAAAAAAAATCTTATGGAGAACAGCATGACCAAAGACTTAGAGTTGGAAATGATTTACAAAATGGGAATAATTCGTGCAATCACTTACTTAATGGCCATCTAGTATATGCTTGCACTGTACAAGACACTTTAAATACTCCAGAAGAGATAGAGGAACTTGGACAGGCAAATTTCTAGTCAGATCTGCCCCTGAAGATTTTAAGTAGATGTTGAGCAGTGGAGTAGAATGATGAAAGTCTTATGATTGGAGATATTTTGTTCTCTACTTATCTCAGTATTATATAAATTAATTGCATTCACCATTCATTTAAAAGTTTCAATTTCACCCATTCTGCCACCGAACATATTTGTATTGGAGCTTTTTTTCTCCCCTAGATTTGGTAATAATAATATTATTCCTATGAAAATTGAATCTTTAAGGAATTATATCAATGAATAATCAGTCTAACCTAGCTTAAAATAAGCATAATGACTAGATGTTCACAGAAACATTAATTTGAATACACTGAAGTATCATCCTATGTCATTTTATAACAATATTTGTAACCCCGAGAGTTAAGACTCCCACAAAAATTGCAAAGTATTGTCACAACTAACTAAAGCTAGAGCATGTTTGTTTTTTTGTTGTTGTTGATGGTGATGATGATCAGCATAAGTATGAAAAAGTTGATCTGTTGATTTTTTTCCTCCCCGTCTTAAAGATCTAGTGGCAGAGGTGAGGGCTGTATCACACCAGTTAGTTGGTACCAGCAACAGCTGTAAGAAGTGTCTGATATTTGGGGTGTTTTGTATTTGCATGGGTGATATGGAACATGGGGAAATGGGTGAGAGCTGACAGAATGAGAAAGATAAATAGAGTGATAAGGAAGATTTCACTGCTCTACAGGAGAACTCAGAGCAACACATACCTCCTGGCAGTGTTAAAGTCACACAGCTAAAGCAGAAATCAGGTGTCAACCAAAAAGCTTAATCTGATTAGCCATAACTGCTTAGCAAATATATTCAGCACATGCTTAGCAAAGGCTGTGTTGAATAAATATGGAATTTGTTTTATTTCAATCTGTGATCTCTAAAAAATATAGCATTTATTTTAATGGACATAGTTATATAAACTATCTCAGATTTCTATTAGAAGTACCTTTTGAAAGGATTTGTAAAACATGTAGAATACATTATTAGTTTATTAATGATCAATTCAAATTTACATTTAAATTATTCTTCCCAAGGCTGAACTTCTTCCCTTATAAAGGATAAGGGCTTAGTAAAACATAAATACATTGATATACATTTAATCATAACTTCAAAGAATATTGGATCAAGTTAGAATCTCTACACATGTACAGGCATTTATGAAGATATCTACAACACATACTGGTTTGCTTAAATACATTTATATGCTTTAAAAATAAAACTTTTAATCTAGAAAAAACAAGTTATTACTTGAATATGTAGATGCTTGTGTGATCAATTATATCTATAAAACGTTAACACTATATTTTCATTGGTCAACAGCATGCCTACCAATCCAATTGGCAATATCGTATTCTGTTAACACTATTTTCCACTACTTGGATTTTAGTTCATACTCAACTGATTTGAGGATAAGTTTAAATGGAATAAATGGAAAAAAGAATAATAAAAACAACTCACATTTATTAGGACTTTAAGTTTTTCAAAACATTTTGCATATATTGCATATATTATCATAGTACACCCTCTAACATCATCAGAAACAAAATGCTAAGGAAAACTCAAGGGCAATAATGATTAATCAATCCATACATACTTTTCCTGACAAATCTGGCTTTTTATTTAATTTACTTTCTAAAAAGCACTTAATAAAATATTTTTTAAATGTCTCCTCTCTGTCACCCCTGGTAATTTTTTCAAATCTGATTTCAATCCTCAGTCAACCAGTAAAAATTATTAAGCTCCTACTATGTGTCAGGCACTGTGCTAAGTGTTAGATTTAAGTTAATAATAGCACCAAGGTTAGAATTATTTTCTTGTAGTAATCAATTATACCCAAATAATACTCTTAGAGTGCTTCTGGCCTGAAACTTCTTAAATGAATTGAAGAAAATGACATGGTAGATTTCAGTACAAATTTATTTGCCTTTTCAGTTTATTATATAATGTTTTGCCATTTTAATTCATCTTTAATTTGGTGGTTGAGAAAAAGAAAATAAAGATAATTTTTGAGTGGTATTTTTCCTTATAAAATTAGACCTGTATTATTTTTGTCTAAATTTACCTTGTAGCTTAAAAAAGTTTTGCAAATTAGTTCAACATTTCTAAATTTAGTAGGGGTACATTTTCAAGATTATACATTGATGATCAGACATACAACTACTGATTACTACAATAATAAGAATGGAACAACTAATTCTCTAGTATGCATTAGACTTCCCGAAAAACAAGACCTCTATTTTAATGTAATTATCTTCTTCTGAAAAAAAGTTTACTAGCTTGTTATTATGAGAATAAATTATAATAGTAAGAGAAGAGAGGGTTCATAATACTAATAGTATTTGATACTTTTTTATTTCTCAGTGTTCTGTTCTATTTATTTTGTCTATAACTGAATACACAAGCATTTTACCTATGCTTCAGATCATCTATGTGGGAGTCAGGATGCATATTTAATGCCTGATTTAAAAAGAAAAATAGATGCACTGACATGTGCGCAATTTTAGGAAAGTGTGTTCCATGCAAATTTAAATAAAGGAATTGGGGAAAACTTGTTTTCTCCTTTCTAGAGAGTGCTAGATGTTTCACAACAGGAATTTCTGTAGATCCATATTTATTGATGAGTTGTTGCTTCTCTTCCCATACTCTTTCCTTCTCAAAAGACAGATTCAAGTAGCATCAGAGAAAAGAATCCCTACTACTTTCTAGCACTCCCCTTTTTTCCCTCCTCTGCCCCTCTCTAATAAAAGCTCCCAAACAGTTTTTGTCTCAAAGAAAAGAAATGTGGCTTAGTTACTAAGGGAAGGAAAGCCAACAGAAATGTTTTCTGGATCTGTGCCCATAAAGCAAGGTGAAAAACAAAAGCATTCACATTGAGTGAAATGTGTGTGAATTTGAGAGGACTAGAGTCGTGATAAAAAGAAGCATGATTTATTCTTTGAAAGTGGCAGAGAAGCAGTACCCTAGCAACCTCAAGTTCATCCCTGAGGAGCTAGGATCAATCTAAAATGTACATGTAACAACATTTTCGAAAGGAGTCCTATTTTTTGAAAATTTGTATATGTTAAACAAATTCGGTTTATACTTTTTCTATCTCTTCTATTTCACCTTTCTCTTCATTTGACCAGTTTTCCTGACTTTCAGTACTTAGCATTATGCTATGCATACTGCAAGTGTGGGGTGAAGTTTTGCTCCCTTTTGTAAAATAGTGAAATGATATACAGGACATTAGAAGCGATACTTTGGCCTTAGTATTGGCAACATCATAAACCCAATTCCTCTTGATGATTGTACAATGTGGTGGCATTTCTATCACCAAAAAAGATTTGAACTTGTGGAGCAAGTCCTCTAAAGAGTTTCCCTTTTGTTTTGTTATGTTTACTTTAAATGGAATTCAAGAATGTGAATAGTGAACACTCTTGGGATCCCAGAAAACCTGGATTCCCGTGTCTGACACATATTAGTCATGACCTTGAGGAAATCAGGATTCTCAGTGCTCTGAACCAACTAAGTTACTGAAAAGGTGTAGACCTGATTAGGAGGTCATCAGGAGTTCCCCAGACCAATGTAATCACAAGTCTCACTCCTATTTCTTTCTCTTTTTGTGGATCTAGAAGAGGACAAACAAAGTAAGAGGCCTAGAGATCATACCATAAGAGCATTAGTTGAAGAAACTAGTAACTGGGTAACTGAGAAAAGCAATGATTCCATTTAATGTGATTGTACATTTTTGAAAATAAAAATCATTATGGTTATTTAAAAATTTTTAAATATTTTTAAAGTAGCCATTATATAAATATTTATTCCCTTCACCTAGATTGATCATTTTTGCTTTGTAATTAAAGTTCTAATGTTAATTTCTAATTTTAAACCATGAAATGCCACAAGTCTAGAATAAAGTCTTCAAAATTGAATTAAAATTACTTGTCTTTTAAACTCTTACTAGTTAGGTTCTCTTAAATACTTATTTCTTGATCTTCATCCCAAGTATAGACTTCCCTAGACATTTGAAAAATTGGCTCTGTTCTATTCTTTCCATGCTCTCAAATCTGCTATTTAGAATACAGATATGAATTACCTCCTTGACATAACTCTGCCATTTATTCTGCAGTGAAAAATATTACCTGGCTTAAAATCTGAAGGTTTAGATTGCTTCTAAAATTTAAAAATATAGATCACCCTAAGCCATAAGTCCTTACTTTGCTAGTCATTCACTAAATAGTAAGAATTTTCTCAGTTAGGGCTTTAGTTTTCTTATATGAAATACAATAAGTTAGACTAAATGATTTCTGAGGACTCTTTTAGTTCTAAAATTTTGTCATTCTGTAAATCCCATAGTCTAAACATAAACAATCCATTTCCCAAATCCAGAGTGCCCAGCAAATGGCCCCTTCCCATTTTATCACTTGTTTTCTTAAAGGGGCCAGACTTTTATTCTTTTGAATTTTTTTTTAATTTTTTTAAACCCTTACCTTCCATCTTAATATTAATATTGGGTATTGGTTCTAAGACAGAAGAGTGGTAAGGGCTAGGCAATGGGGGTCAAGTGACTTGCCCTGGGTCACACAGCTGGGAAGTGTCTGAGGCTAGATTTGAACCCAGGACCTCCCAGAGATGGCTTTCAATCCACTGAGCCACCCACCTGTCCCTCTTTTGAATGTTTTTATACTGTCAGAAAACAACAGAGCAGCATAGACATATGTGTTAAACAGGTAGTCTTACAAATGCATTTTTCTTTGCTTGTTATCTTTTTCCTAGTTTTCCCCTTCTTTTCTATAGAAGTTTCAAGTATTACCCTAGCCCTCTTATTTGTTTTCTCTACCTCCCCTGCTCTAAAGCTGAAAGGTCAAAAGTAAACTTTGAAAGTCACTTATGCATAAAAATACTTTCACTCTTTTGTAATGTCTAAAGATCTGAATATGAAACTCTACAGATGAATGGAAAATCAGTTCAGTGATGCCAGGTACCTATAATAATAACTATTCCACACCAATGAGTTGGAAATACAATAGTATTTTAAGAAACATGCTTCCTATTACCTAGTTTCAATAATTGAGGGGAACATCATAAAGTATATGGTTTATCTCACATTTGATGAAGTCTGATTAGATTGTCTTGATTGGGATTTTGGTGATTTTGGTCTATCTATATCTGTGTGTGTGTGTGTGTGTGTGTGTGTGTGTGTGTGTGTGTGTGTGTGTGTGTGTACTCCATATCCTTTTGTCTTTTACAGATTTACTGTTTTAGGAGTGCAGCAAGTGATACTGATTTCCAGTTTGTCATTGACTCAAGAAAGGGGGTTGGGGTTGTTAAGAGTTTGCAGATTATTTTTGTGCAGCATGGAGAAAAGGGGAAAAAATGGACTTTTAAAGGAGAAATATAAGGCAATAAATACTATAGCAGAAAAATCAATAATAAAATGTAGGTGGTAGTTATTAGTAATTTAATTAAGTCTGTATCATGTGTAAAATTATACTCAGCAAACAAGGTATAGATGCTTATTCTTATTGAAATGTAACACTCATATACCATCTGAAAACAAGGTGACATATAACTAGCTATAAAAAATGAAATATTCTAAGATTCCCAATATATCTGGGAATAAATGAGATGTGCTGAAATAAAAGGAGAAAAAACAACATAGAGTTGTCTAAAGAATTATATGAAGATAATGGAGAGTTTATATTTTCTCCTTTATTGATCATTCACAGAACTTTCGGTTTCCTAGCCAGATTGACAGCTGAGTTATTTGCCCATCCCTAGTGACTGACAACAGATAATGGAAAGGCTTTTACCATGATATAACAGCAGAGAATAATTTCTAATTTACTACTATAGTTCTCATCAAAAGTACCCTAGCAAAAACAGTAGATTTATCACTTCAATTACTGGAATTTCACATTTAGTTTAAAGAGACATGTTTCTATAATGTGACAGGCTTTACAGATTTTGAACTTCAGACATTTCAGCTATCAGAGTAATCGGAAAGAGATATAAATGAAAGCAATTGTTTTAGTTTTACAACTTTTAATGCTGTCTACTGGCAAGAAATGAAACAGGCCATAAACTGATGGTCTTGACCAAATGTGTTTTTAAAAGGCCTTTTTTTAAAATCTCTTTTTAAAAATCATCTGATAGTGAACAGGAACAGCATTAAAACCATACTAATTTAGTAATTACCCACTCATTTTTGTTTTGTTAATTTGAAAAAGTGCCAGTGAACCACATTTTTAAAAGCATATACAAAATACCATTTGTATTATTTATAAATATTAGTCCACTGAAATTTCATTCATTTCTCTCATAAAGAAGGTTTATTCCAGTAGGGCCCTCGAGTCTTGAGTTGGGAAATATGATCTGTTCCTGGCTTAGCTTCTTTGCTGTCTTGAGCCTCAGTTTTCTCATTTCCTTAAATTGGAAATATTCTGATGTTCTTCCTGATCTCTGAGAATTCAGCTCTTAGGTGTACCAGGAGAATTGCTAATGTTTATATGTTGTCCAAAGCACCTATGAAAATTAAATTGCAAAATTACAAGGTTAATTCAGAATTCCAGACTCTGAGCCACATAGATACCCCAGAAGCCCACAGATCTAGCCTGTACCTTACTAAGAAAATCTTTAAAAATCCCAAGTGCTTAGCCTGTGCTAACCCCTAATGAGAAGCAAACCAAGACCTCCCCCAGCATTCTCTTCTAGTACAAAATTTCTCTTTATATCAATCCTGATTCTGCCTCTCTATGACTTCTGTACTTGGCTTCTAATTCTGCCTTGTGGAAGGCAAATGGGACCAGTTCAGTCCCTCTTCTACATGACCACCTTTCAGATATCTGCTGACAATTAACCATATTCCTTACTACTTCCACCATCATTTTCTTCTCTAACCTAAGTAGCCAGGTCTTTCAACTATTCTTCATATGAAGTAATCTTGAGGCTCTTCATTATTCTTGCTCTTTTCTCCTGGATACTTTCTGCAGATTCATCAGTGTCCTCTTTAAAAACATGGTATTGAGCATATAACTCTACATGGATTATGGCCATGTACATTGAAACTGCTTTGTCATTTCTTTCATGATATTGTCATGCTAAATATAATTTAAGATAGCATTAGCCTTTCTGGCCACTATGTCACATGTTGACACATACTGAAATTCTAGTGGAAATCCACTAAAACTCCCTGATCTTTTTTCACAGAATCTTTATGTAATCATGTCATCTGATTTTTACTTGTGAAGTTTATTATTTGAACCCAACTATTAGAAATGTAATTTTTTCCTATTAAACTTCATATTAGTAGTTTTGGGTCAAAAATCTCAACTAGTCAAGCTCTTTTGGGGCTTCAATTTAATTGATCTATTTTGTCTTTGTACCACCTGAACATTTTGTGTCTGTAAAAATATTAGAACATTTTTGGGTCTGTTGGACAAGAAATAGCTTATTTGGGGCAGAAAACCTTAGTGGAACTATTTAGATTCACTGGTTCCAGTAGAACCTAGTAAGAGTAGTCATAAGCTGATTATTTAAAGATATTTTAATATTTTTGTGGGTAATTCTTCAAGAAAACTATAATGAGAGAAAAACCTTCCAGAAACAAGGTCACATACCAGGCAGGTGTCCAATAGGATGAGGTCCTTGGAATATGATTATACTCCTTCAGAGGCACTAAAAATGCTATCTTCTGACAATCTTGGCCCTTGCCAAGACCTTTTATTCATCTGCCTTATTTCCCACAGCCTCTACTTTAAACTTTCTTCTCTCTTCTTAAGCTATCTTTTTCTATTTAAGCTATTCTATTGCTAACCCCTACATTCTTAGCAGCTGGATTCTTCACCTCTTTTTACTAAGAATTTCAAGGCCATCTGACATGAGCTCTTACAACTCTGCTCCTTTATTCCTCAACAGTCTTTTTCCTTTCAGAACTAACATTGTTGGTCTCTCAAGTTGTTAGTATGAAATTAGGCAGTGCTCATAAAGTACTATGTAAATTGTAAACATTATATAAATTTAAGAGATTTTTTAAATCTAAAACTGAATTTACCATCTTCCCTATGATTTGCACCCCTCTTTTTGCCATTAAATATTTTTTGTTAATGACAGCACTGTTTACCTCATTACTCATAACCATAAGTTTGTATTTATCTTTGAATCTTCCCTCTACCTCAAAGCCCACGTGAAATCAGTCACCAAATAGTGTCAAATTTATCCCTGTAGAATCTATTGCATTTTTTCCTATTCTTGCTATTCCATTTGGCACTATTATATCAGAGAGTCATTTCATATCACCTAGACTATTACAAGAATCATCTTATACCAATCCCTCCATCTTATGCACTGCTGTCAAATTAATCTTCTTAAGACACTTTGATTATATTATTCTAAGTTCAAAATCATATGTTTCTCACTGTTAAAGAAATACAGTGTCCTCCCCAATCTGTGGGGAAAACACTCTAAGACCCATTGTGAATGACTAAAGCCAGAAATATAAGCAAACACCTACTGACCCCCCACCTCTATGTGCTCGCTCCCCCACTTCTGCTCTTCTGGTGCTTTGCAGCCTCAGAAGAGATCATTGCCACCTGAGAAAGATTGCTACTGCCAGCAGACTTCCAGTATTTTGCAAGGGGAACTTCTAGCACTTCCAGGCAAACTTCCAGAGCTTTGCAGGCAGACCTCTAGTACTTCAGGTTTACCATGGATGACTAAAACCATGGAAAGCTAAACCTCTGATTTGGGGAGGAGGGAGTGGACTCTATTATAATTAATTGCTTAGTCTGGCATTCAAGGCCTTTCCCAATTTGGTTCCTTAGCTTTCTGACTTTCTATTTCCACATATATCCTCTGTATCTTTTAAGCTAAACTATTCACCTTGACTATTTCCTATGATTTCCTTTCCATTCCATTGCTTGCTCACACCATTTCCTATACCTAGCATCTGTAAAGACTTTTGCAAGGAGCCATGTTGGCCAAGCATGAGTGCCAGTTACTTGGTTGGAACACAGAATGCAACAAGGGCATTTTGAGCTGGCATGAGACCAAAAGTCAGTAGAGATTGGACTATAAAAGCAGAAAAGATCCTAGACGGACTTGTAGATCATTATTGTACAGCCCCAGGAATCTTACAGATGGTGGTGAAAAACGAGAGGTTTGATGAAACCTCCTCTCTCGATGCCAAGATAGGTTTACTTAGCAGCAGCTTCAGTGATCTTGCAGCTGCCTGAAACTGTATAGAATCTGCTGATATGAATGAGCAGTTCACTGATTTCACTGGTTCCCACCTAACTAATGAGGAAGTGATTTGTTTCCTTCAATTAGCAATCCAATTAACTAATAACTTCAAGGATGATAACCCTTGATTTCTATTTCTGATTGCGATTTGAAGAATTCACTCAGAAGATCAATAATTGTGAAGTTATCTTCACCAGTTGCCAGGTGGATCTCTAACTTGCTGGAACTCTTAAAATAACCAGGTCTGTGATGGCTTTCATATAACAACTATTTAATAGTAACTGCTAAGGTAAAGGAAAGGAATGGAGAAATTGTGAAGGAGAGAGGGATTAAAGGAAGGTCCTAAACCTTTATCTAAATATGTTGTTGAGGGCAGTTGGGTAGCTCAGTGGATTGAGAGCCAGGCCTAGAGATGGGAGGTCCTAGGTTCAAATTTGACTTCAGACACTTCCCAGCCGTGTGACCCTGGGCAAGTCACTTGCCCACCCTTACCACTCTTTCACCTACGAGCCTATACACAGAAGTTAAGGGTTTAAAATAAATAAAATAAAATAAAAATAAATAAAGATGTTGTTGATTATAAATCAACTGATTTCTTGAAGCCTGGTTGGCCAGTGGTCTGGCTAGGCCAAAGGCCTAACCCCAAAGCTTGAAGGTTTCCTCAGTTCACTAAGAGTTGGCTTTTATAGTTGATCTTCTGGCTGGCATTTATGCTGATATTTTGGTATTGATTTTATAGATGTTGTTCAATAATGGTGTTGGATGCTGGTATACACAAAATTCCCTATCAACAGCTTAGGCACTTAATCCTAACTATGAGACAATCCTGAAATGACCCTTCCTCCCACCAAACTCCCTAGATTGAGAGAATGATGCACTGATCTTTTCTGCTTTTATAGTCCAGTCTCAACTGACTTTTGGTCTCATGCCAGCTCAAAATGCCCTTGTTGCATTCTGTATTCCAACCAAGTAACTGGCACTCATGGCACAACATGGCTTCCTGCAAAAGTCTTCACATATCTTCTCTCTCTGCTCCTGAAATTCTGCCTCTCCTTAAAGGTTCAGCTTAAATGTCACTTTCTCCTATAAGTTCTATATAAATAATGCTAGTTGTTGTTGTTGTCCTCATCTTAAATTAGATGGATTTAGATAGATTAGACAGATGGATTTAGATAGAAATGTTTCTGTATCAAGTTGTTCTATCATTTTTATACTTAATGCTCTGCAAATTATTACATAGGTAGACAAACATGATTATTTTTTGTAACTGAATACATATATTTGGTGGTAAGTTCATCTGTAGGCTCACTGAAAACATCTTGAGAACAAATCCATTAGCCAACAAAGTGACATTTATGAAAAATACTTCATTCTGCTCACACATGATTTTTATTTCTTTTGCTAATCTCTCCATTTTGAGAACTTGTCATTCTCCATAGTTTGGAGGTTATATATATTTCCTTTGACTAAAATCTGTTTTTAAAAAATGAACCTTTGTTTTTCAATTTTTGTGGGTCAACGTTATAGCAAGGTGATTGTGATTTTATCGATAATGGTGCTTATAAGTCATAATCCAGTTTATCTATTAAATTCTCAAGGATATTTGTGGGTTTGTATTTTTAATCCAGGGATTTGTCATTTCTTAGTTTATTGTAATTTTTCAACTGAAAGTGAGTTTGCCTTTCAGTGATTTTTTTTCTTTGCACCTTTTTTGACAGTTACGCATTTATATTCTTTGCCTTACTTACCCTCCTAGTTGTAAGGTCTCTGAAGGCAGGAACATTCTCACTTTTTCTGGTGGCCCTCCATAATCTTACACATGGTAAGCACTTCCTCCCCTGCCCTTCCCTGGGCAGGCCAACCTTATGATATTTCATAGCCATCACTATTGATATTAGCTCTTTGCAGAGATCTCTCCCAATCTTAGAAGAGGCAGAACAGGGTAGAAATAAACATTAGACTTGGAATAAAAACTTTCAAAATCTGGGTTTGAATCCTGACTCTGTTACTTATTACTTGTATAACTTTGGCTATCACCTTCCCCCGAGACTGTTTCCTTATCTGGAGAATAAGAAAGGTTGGACTCCAAATTCTCTATGGAAGATCCCTTCCAGCTCTGATATTCTGTGATTTTTATCACTTTTGTGAATGTTTTTGTATTATTATCAGAGAATTAGCTGAAAAATGATGCCAACATTGTCAGAACTACTATTAATATCATAAGGGAGGGCAAAAGAGAGGTATCCAGAAGACAGGGAGTAGTACAACAATATATGTCTCCAAATGGAACAAAATGGCTCAAGATTGTACAAGCAGTTAAAAATGTATTACCTAGTAGGAGATCAGAGATAGGCAGTAAAATAGAGGCTAGAGATGTATGTCTCTGTCTCCTTCCCTTTTCCCTGTGATCTGCCCCAGGAGGCAAGTGGCCAGAAATGCTATTTAGAGAGGTCACATGATAACAATGTATTTACACAAAGCTTTCTCCCCTTCCTTTTTCCCCTATTCTCTTTTCACCTGATCTCTATAGAAAATAGTTTTAATTGTTAAGTGGGATATGTGGTAAGAAAGAAAACAATGGAATCAAAGTACATCCCTGTTAATAATTAAAGGAGGAAGGGCAGTTAGGTAGCCCAGTGGATAGAGAGCCAGACCTGGAGTCAGGAAGACCTCATTTCAAATTGGCCTCAGACATTTTATAACTGCATGATCCTGGAAAAGTCACTTAACCTCTATTGCCTAGCTTTTGCTACTCTTCTGTCTTAGAATTGATACTAAATCCAGAGAAAGAGTAGAAAGACAGAAAAAAAACAACTGCTTGATCACATGGGTCAATGGGGATATGATTGGGGATGATCTAATCAATCACCCTAGTGCAAATATTAATAATATGGAAATAGGTCTTGATCAATGGCACATGTAAAAACCAATGGAATTGCATGTTGGCTATGGGAGGGGGAAAGAACATGAATCATATAAGCATGGAAAATTTTTCTTAATCAATTAAATAAAATTTTAAATAAGAGAATTGATACTAAAAGAGAAGATAAGAGTTTTAAAAATAACAATAATAATAATTTATCTATAAAATGAAGGGGTTCGATTAGATAACCTTTAAGAATGTTTCCAGCTCTAAATCTACCAAGATCCTAAAAATCCATGATTGAGGAATGGCTTATGAAATTTTGATATATGAATGCAATGGAATATTACTGAACTATAAGAAAACAAGTGAATTGGAAAGGCATAGAGATAGATAGATAGATAGATAGATAGATAGATAGATAGATAGATAGATAGATAGATAGATAGATAGATACAGAATGAAATAAGTAGAACCAAGAAAACTATGTATAATGACTATAGAATGTAAACAGAAAGAACAGTAAAACAAAACTGAAAATTATGTAATTATAAAGTCTTGGCCCAGAAAAAGTGTTTATGAAATTCACCTCTCCCTTGATAATAGAGCTGAAGAACAGGAACCCTGGGCTGATATGGCAATTAGTATTGCTGAAATTTTCCTTCTCCTACCCCCTACCCCACACATCCCTTTATTTATCCCAGGAATGCCTTGGCTCACTAGGGAAATGAAAGGAAGAGTGATATTTAAAAATTAATGTAACATAATAACAAAAAGTATCAGCACATTTTAAAAAAATATAAATTCCTAGATATGAATTTTGGTATGCAAAGATTATAAAGTACAATATCAAAAGATAATAAAGCACCATTCTGACTTTCAATATTGTTATAATTAGTTGTAGAGAGGTTGTTAATTATTACTCAAAAATCATTCATACAAAATAGATCTGTTTCAAAGTGGGGCAAAAATTAATGAACAGAATAACCTTATATTTTTATGATCTATCAGTTTCACTCTTAAAGACTATTCTGATTTAGTTTACTCAAGTGGAATATCTATAGTTCATATACTATTTTGAGATATAAATATAAGACTTTGCATATGTTTTATGTAATATAATACTGGAACAAAAGCATTTATGAGGAATCTCAGATGATCTGATAAAGTTGCTGATTAACTGACCTGAAGGGCCATAATTTTTATTTTATTTATAGCATATTAGTATCTTATATTAGACATACTTTATAGAAATTTTGGGGAAAGAATACAGCTAGGTTATTTTTAAATTTTTATTCAATAGAAATTGACTTCTCAATGTTATGCTGAGAAAATGAAATAATGTATTTTGAACTTTTATTGTAACACCTCCACATTATCCCAACAATGCTTGCAGTGACTTCTTTCCCTTAATTTGTCAGTTCACCAGGTTTGAGAAGGAGAGAAGAGTTCCCAAAGGAAATATAAAGAGATAGGATCTAAGTGTAAGGGTGAGATTTGGTGTGGAGTAGGGTCACTCTTCCACTTTGACATGTCACAGCACAGTGTTGTGAGACCAGAATTTAAAAAAAAAAATCTTCTTTAAAACATCTTTGTGCACTTTTAATTCAGAAATTTTAGCAACAAAGATAATAAAAGGTAAAACTTGTTTTCATACTATGTATTCTTAAAGGAATTCTCTGAAACAATTTTATCTCACAGACATGTACTGTGGCAGATGTTTGCAAATCTTGGTGTAAAACTGATTGAAATATTTTAAGAAAACTGAAATAATGTCAGTGGCAAAATTTATTTTACCAAGTGCAGATGTAAGACATCAAGTTCTCAGACTGATGGCAGAATTAACAAAAAACACCATCTGGTTCAATAATTATCTGAAAATACCCATATTCTTGGATTTGTTTTAATACCACTTAGTCCCCAGCTTTATTTTATCAGAGTTTGCACACCAATGAGGGTAGGTTGTGCAAAATGAAGACTATTTCCATCTGATCATTTAAAAAATGTGTTTTTGCATGAATAATGAATCTTTGAATTGTTACTAAACAAGCAAATTATTTGCGTATGTGTCACATCGGTTATCAAGTTTGCACATATGACAGCTACAACAGCCGTCACGTAAAATGCATAGAGCTTAGAACCATATGTTTTTGCTTGACAAAAAGCTAAAACTCAAGATCAATTTTCAATATGGAATGCACAAATTAACACTTTAAAATGCACCACAATATGTACAGCTTGGCAAAATTTGCAGAAATAGCACGTTTCTAGATATTAACTGATATCTTTGGATTCGACCTTAAGGTATTCAATCATTTTGATTAAAAGACTGATTTCTCATAAAACCACAGTCTGTTGGAGGCGCAAAGCCAATGACATTTGAGCATTCATATATTTTCATAAACTTTGAACAATGTCAGTGAGACACCTCTTCAATCTTGGCCACACAACAGCAGGGTATTCAATCTTTCTTTAGCTTAAGACAGAAAATTTGAATATCAGCATAGGGTTATTAATGTGACAGTTCACATGGTGTGTGCACCATGTTGATTTTTAAGAAGCACATCTGTGAAACGTATAGAACTATCTGCTTTGCTCTCTTGTTCTATCCCCTGCCTTAAAAATATTTTTACTAAAGCACAGATATTTTTAATGCCAAGAAACTTTTTGATAGGATTTCTTTTGTATAAAAAGTTGAAAAAAATCAACAAAAATAACATTGTCATGATATGGATATCATAATATCTCTTGGGCATCTTTTTTTTTTAAGCCACAGAGCATCATAGTTAGCAATTACCTTACCATCTATATTTATTCACATTTGAACTATTAAATGATGAGTTAGCAAAATTACACTTAACTTTTTTTAAAGTTAGGTTTTATTTGTGTGTGTGTGTGTGTGTGTGTGTGTGTGTGTGTGTGTGTGCCCAGTAATTTGTCATATGGAAAGTGAGATGTTTAACTTTGAGTATGCATTGTAAATAACAGTCAGTGTTAAGTGTATTAGCATCTACTTTTAATGACATGTCTCTCTCTTTAGAGTTCTGATTCACAAGCAACTTGGGCAAAACCAGATGGGCTGTGAGGGGAAGATGAGCATTTCTGTCTTACTGAAACTGAAAACATGGCAACATTCCGTTAAGGAAAGAGACAGCAAAGTGCATATATTAATATATTGTAATATACCACAGATGTTTAAAAATGTTCATTTAAAAAATTATTCCTTTTCCTACTAAATTCATCCCAGAAGAACAAAACAGAAAGTAACACTAGGCCATTAGCAGTGCAGTATGTCATGACATATAGTTTTTAGTGAAATCAATAATTATACTCATAATGGATATATCTATTCCCTTGTAGATTCATAGACAGAACCTCAAGAATTTATATAATTAATTTTACTTGTCTTCCCTTCATGCAGAACAACTAACTCAATCCATACAAAGAGAAATATATCCCACCTTTACGAATTTTTTGAGGAGAATCCATGAACTATCCCAGTAATATATGTAATAAACATTTATAGGATTATCTTAGTTTTGTGTGAAACTGGATTAGAGAGGGGAGAGCCTGGAGAAGAGACCTCCAGTGCTTTTTCAGTGGGAAGAAGTGAGCTTGCCAAGGGAGAAAGTATACAGATAGTGGAAAATTACAGTAGATTGGTAACAAAAACCAGATTTTAGGAGGTAGAAGAGTGACAAAGTGGAGGGAAGTAGAACTCAATCTAGAAGTTTATTATTGGAGGGAAGGAGGAAGACAAGACAATAGCTTGAAGTGAAAGTTTGGTTCAAAGAAGAGGGTTTTAGGATAGGGAAGACCTGAGTCTTTTTGTAGGCCAAAGGGAGTGAATCTGAAAGGGAAAGATTGAAGTTGAAGAGATATCAGAATAGACATGAGTAGATAGAATTTAGATTTAGTGATTAATTGTAGGAGAGGTCTACCTTATCCTCTAGATCAGAAAGAAGAGGCTAAAAGTCTCTGAAAAGTTTTGAAATACATAGAAAGGGACACAAAGAAATTTATAGCAGAAAGCTTCAGTCTCCTCATTTAACTTAGTTCATCTGAGAGAGAACATTGGAAGAAAAGAGAGCCGACTACTTATTAAGAACCTACTCTGTACCAAGCATTGTGCTATGTGCTTTATAAATATTATCTCAACCCTTTGAAGTAGATGCCATTATTATCCCCATTTCAGAGGTAAGGAAAATAAGACAGAAGGTGGTTAAGTGACTTGTCCATGATCACACAGCTAGCATAGCAAGTATTTGAAGCTGGTTTTGAATTCAGATCTTCCTGACTCCAATACTAATTCTCTGTCCACTGCACCATCTAGCCACCCTAAAGAAGAGTTAAGAACCTGACAGAAAAGATTCAGAAATATCTACTAAAATATTGTGATAGGTAATCTATAAGAAAATAAAAAAGGACTCTTGTGTAGCAAGTACAAACCTATCCTAGACCAAATCAGGGTTTTGTAATTTCCTTTAGCAACACCCAATGTTTCTAGAGTACAAACATTAGAAGGTTAGGAGAAGGAGCAATTCAGAATACAAGGAGAAATAATTTACTTCTATTAAAATAGAATTTTTTCTTATTCAATGAGAAGGCTAATGGTATGGAGGCAAAAGCACTGCATCTGGCAGACTAGGTTTTGGATCCTGGCTCCCCAACTATATTACCTGTGTGATCTTATGCAAGTGATTTAACCTCTGTGCCTGAGTTTTCTCTTCTGCAAAATGAGAGAGTTGTTCTTGGTGGACTCTTAAGCTTTCTTCTAGCTCTAAATTCTGTAACCTCTGGAAACCCCAAACCTTTTCATGGTAATAAAATCTTCCATTCACTCCTACAGATTCATTTTCAGCTAACTTTTTGTTGTCATTAATAAGATAAATCGGTTTGTGCCTCAGATACTCAAAACTAATACCTTTCATTTTAAATTTATATTATATTATTTTCCCTTTATTCTGATCCCTGTAGGCCATTACTAGAATTTTATACATGCCACCTTCTCAAAATACAAATATGTACAAATCAAACTAAGTACCTTTTCAAAATAGCTGGAGTAGTGAATTATTTGGAAATCAATATCAATTAACTCTTACCTTGCCAACTTTGTCACTCTGCTGGATTTAAGTAGAACCTCAGAGTTGCTTTCTCATTTCTCTAATTATTAGTAATTGGAAGCTTTTTTTTTCCTTAAGACTATTAATAACTTGGATTTATTCCTTTGAAAATTGCCTCAGAACAAAGATTCTTTAACTGGGGTCTATCATTCCTTGAATAGGTTTTGGGGTTGGAGAAGTATATGAATTTAGGAAAAAATACATTTTTATGAAAATATAATTGTTTTCTCTTATAATCCTATGTATTTATGTTATACATTTAGAAATGTTTTTCTGAGATATCCAAAAGCTTCATCAAACAGCCAGGGGAGTCCATTTGTACCAAAAAAGGTTAAGAACTCCTAACTTAGAAGGTAAAAGTTATAGAGCATTGTACTGTTGTTTTTACTTAAAAAACTAAAACTATTATATATTTTTCATGGAATGAATATAACTTTAAGAAACACTACTTGAGGGCAAGTGATGTGCTTACAGTAAAGTTGAGGGAAGAAAGTTATCAATACAGTATTTGTTTTGTTATACACTTGGATTTGTTCTTTATTCTCCTTATGTGATAACCACAATAGGAGTTCTATTAGCATTATCCATTTGTCAGGAAAGAGTGTATTTTCTGTTTCATTTCATAGACATCTATACTGAATGGCATATACTAAAACTCACCATGGTAATCTAGGGCACCTTTTTCTTTCCCTATTGGGAGTGGGACTCCTTTACTTTAAATGCCCCCATTCTATGCCTGTTTTCTTGCTTCAGCATGTGGTTTATTACCTGTTTGTATGGTCTGGTGCCTTCTTATGTGAACTATTGCCATCCTGCATGAGGGTACTGAGCAATTATTTAAAGATGTCAAAAAAGCTGCAATTTTAGCAACAAGAAATAGTTTCAAAATCAAAGCCCAATAAAATATAAAAGTTAAGGATGAATTTTTATAATAAAGGTTCTTTTTTGGAGGAATACTAAAAAGAAAATATGAGTGATGTCCAAGTAATGAGGATAACACTGTTACTTTTGGTTCATATTTTTAAAACATGTGTAAGAATAATAATAACTAAGTGTAAACAAATGTCAACAATACAAATTTCAAAAAAATAACAAAAATAGATATCCTTTGTCAAGTTAATTAGATATTAACAAGAAATATTTCTGGAAGAAAAGTTTTTAAAATCATGTGGTCTCTTTTCTTTGGAAGACATGATATTTAGAGAAGAGATAGACTCAGTGATATAATTCATTGCTATAAAGGTACAGTGACTTTTCAGATTAGAGATATAACAGTTTACCATGGTTTTAACCATATAACCATGTAAGGTAGGCTAGCAATCTAAGACACAATTAATTTCATATTCTGACACATGAAAATGAATAAATACAGTTCAAGAAGTATTTTTAAGTAACTGCTGAATAGCTAGGTGCAAGGGATTCAACCACAAAACAAAAGAAATAGGCCTTGCCTTCAGTGTATTTTGAGAAGGAAGAACATTATAAAACAGAGGCAACTAAGGAACTAAGCCTTGAAGAAAGGTTGGGATTCTCAGATTTAGAAGAGGATAGAGTTCAGGACCTGGCTTGTCATCATCTTCTCTGCCTCATCTTCTTTGCTGATGTCTTGGGATTTTAAACTAAAATAGATCAGAAATTTTTAACGTGAGATTCAGGAATACATATATATATATATATATATATATATATATATATATATATATA